>NC_057866.1:93831232-94431232 GCF_019393635.1 Dromiciops gliroides
AAAGGAATGCCACCATGAAGAGATATTAAGGCAACGGGGAAGCTCAAGACATTAACTCAGGAGAAGAGAATGACTACAAAACATATACAAATAAAGCCTCAAATAAAAACACATCTTGGACACAAGTTCAACTAGAATTCATGGAAAAAATAAAGACTTTTTAAAAGAACTACAAATTATTTTAAAAGCCAAGACAGCTCTGTAGGGAATAATCAGGAACAAAATGAACTATGGAAGAAAGATATGGAAAGAAAATTAACAACTCAAAACAAAACTTTACCCAAAGTACAAAATTTTACCCTCCAAAAAAAACCTCCTTGAAAATTAGAATTGAACAAATAGAAGCTAATGACTTCATGAAGCAATAGGAAACATTAAGAAAAATTCAAAAGGAGAAAAAAGAAGAAAATGTAAGATATTCTGCTGCTAAAATTATCTAGAAAACTGATCAAAAAGGGATAATTTAAGAATGACTAAATTACATGAAAGTCATTCGAGATGGGAAAAAATCTAGTAATCCTATTTCAGGAAATCATAAAACTACCCATAACTTTTAGAACCAGAAGGCAAAGTAGAAATAGAATCCACCAGTCATCTACTGAAAGAAACCTCAAAAAGACTTTGGGGGGGGGCATTATTCAACAGGAAGGAAAGAAAATGAAATTTTGTTCATTGAAAATATTAAATTAATTTTTTAAGTGAGGACTAAGGAGTCAAAATAAATACCAATTTTCTAAAAAGTAAAATCTAAAGAATAAAAGGTATAATATGAAGTATTGGGAGATTTAAAAATTAATATTTATAGGGGGAAATCTCATTTCTCAGTAATAAATCAGTATTATTAATGGTAGAATAATATAGAGGAATCCTTTAAGAAATAGAGAAGAAAGAGTGGGAGCAGGATCTGAGGTCAAAATTGGTCATTATTTAACAAGAGAGATGGACAAGAGATTTTAAATTTCTTTCCCAGCCTTTGGGGAAGATAATAAGGATAGAACATTGTGATGCAGTTTACAAAGGAGAGAATAAGACACATACATACATAATACATGTATATGTTTGAAAAGAAAACACAAACTTAATAATTATAACTCCAAATGTAAAAAGATTAAATTCCCCAAAGAAAAGAGAGGACTAAAAAAAAAAAACCAACCTCTGCATATAAGAAAAAGATTTAAAACACATGTGTAGACATGTGTAGAGAGAAAATAAGGGAATGGAATAAAATTTAATGTTTTTCAACTGAATCTTAAAAAAAAACAACAGGAGTTGCAGCCAATAGGCAACAATTAAAAAAAATGTTAAACAAAACAAATAGGAAAACTAGATTATCCCTAAAGGCATCAAAAAAAATTTTTTAACTATTAAACAATGGCATGGCTACTAAATAACTAAAATAAAAGCTAAAAAAAGTGCATAACACAGTAACAAGAGACATTCTTCTCTCAGACCTAGAAAAAAATTAAATATAAGCAAAATAGAAAATATTAAAGTTGAATGATTATAGAAAAACAAATTTTACTAGCCTCTCTTAACTTCTGAATGAGAATAGTAAAGAAATTCATACTACTCAACATCTCACAGTACCTTTACAAAAATTAATCATGTGCCAGAGCATAAAGGAATCCAAAAAAATGTAAAAAGGCAGAAAAAATAAATGTATTCTTTATAGAGAATAACACAATAAAAATATTAATGAATAAAAAATGATAAAAGGTATAGACTACATGGTGAGTAAATAACGACATCCTAAATAGTGAATGGGTCAAGAACAAATCATAGAAACAATAATCATGTTAAAGTTAATGATAATAATGAGATACCATATGAAAACTCAAATGATGCGGCTAAACAGATCTCTGAAAAAAAATTGTAGCTCTTTTTTTTTTTTTAAGTGAGGCAATTGGGGTTAAGTGACTTGCCCAGGGTCACACAGCTAGTACATGTTAAGTGTCTGAGGCCAGATTTGAACTCAGGTACTCCTGACTCCAGGGCCGGTGCCCTATCCACTGCGCCACCTAGCTGCCCCTAAAATTGTAGCTCTTAAAACTTATTTTGAACACTTTAAAGAACAAGATCAATTAACTGAGTATGCAATGAAAAAGGCTATGAAAGGGGCAGCTAGGTGGCGCAGTGGATAGAGTACCTGCCCTGGAGTCAGGAGTACCTGAGTTCAAATCTGACCTCAGACACTTGACACTTACTAGCTGTGTGACCCTGGGCAAGTCACTTAACCCCCATCGCCAGGCCAAAAAAGAGTTTAAAAAAAAAAAAAGGCTATGAAAGAAAAAATTAAGTAATCTGTAGACAAACATGAACATATAAACACTACAGGACTGATAAATAAAACTAAGAGCTGGAGTTTAAAATTATCAAAATCTATAAAACATTAGATAATCTGAACAAAGAAAGATAGGAAAATCAAAGTACCAAAAAATAAATGAGCAATGTGAATTCAGAGTATAAAAAGAATAATCAGAAGTATGATGCATAATCATATGCCAGCAAAACTAATAATTCAAAAGCTGCTAATGAATATATTTTAATAATACTCAGACCAACAAAACAAGATATAGATATAGATATCTTAAATAAATTAATCTAGAAAAAGAAACCCAGCAAGAAAATAAATGAAATACCAGAAGTGAGAGAAAAACCCTTGGGCTAAAGAGATTTATAAGTGAAGTCTATCTAACATTTAAAGAGCAATTAATAGTCATTATTGTACTTCTCATATCTCATTGTGCCTATTGCCCAATCAGTTTTGAAGAGGTTTGTCACCTAATGGCTAGTTATCAAGCAAATTAAAGCCAGCTATTAAAGCATGGAAGGGGTTGAGATGTGTCAGTTGAAAGGGCTTGCATACTAATGAAATTATGTATCTTCTGGAGTTATCTTTGGTGATGGTAATTATAACTCCCTCAAATGTATAGGCATCTTATACTTTTCTTGGATCTACAGTAATATAATAGGTAACTCAATAAATACCCCAAATGATCAATCAATCAATAAGCATTCATTGCCTACTAAATTCTAATCTTTTTGATAGTGTGAGATTTAAAATTGGATGTACGAGGGGGCAGCTGGGTGGCACAATGGATGGAGCACCGGCCCTGGATTCAGGAGTACCTGAGTTCATATCCGGCCTCAGACACTTGACACTTACTAGCTGTGTGACCCTGGGCAAGTCACTTAACCCCCACTGCCCCGCAAAAAAACAAAAACAAAAACAAAAACAAAAACAAAAACAAAAACAAAAACAAAAACAAAAACAAAAACCCCAAAAATAAAATAAAATAAAATTGGATATATGAGCATTAAACTTCTCCTTTTAACTTTTCCCTTATATTATATATATATATAACTCTGAGCTTTAATCAGTGAGGGATTAGTTTTTATTGCTTGGGAACAAAAGGTGATACCAATTAGGCAAATAGGAAAGTAGAAATACAAATGAATAATCTTAGATCTAAACTTAGTCTATATTCCTTTATAAAACTCACTGAATCCCAAACTGCCCGCCAGGCTGAGAACCAGAGCTGAACACCAAACACGTGCACTGCCACGGCTAAGCTGAAAAGCCAGAGAGAGAGAAAGAACTTCCGTTTCTCCCTCAGTTTTAAGCTGGCATGCTGGAAATTCGTCACAGACTCCACCCCAAAAGGGAAGTCCTTCAAAAGCCGCTTCAATAGCATGTGCTCAATTCTCAAATGATTCAGCTAAAACTTCTGTTTTTTACCACATTAGGTACTAGGGATACAAAAATAAAAATGAAACCATCCCTGATTTCATGGAGCGTACATTCTATCAATGATGAAATTAGATCAAGTACTACTACTAATTTTATCACCATGCTGCTACATCAAACCTTGATACTATCTCCCTCAGTTTCCTCTCCCCTCTGACTGGAGGGCTGAAAGGTGGAGTACAAAAGTCCTCCCAAAGCTTTCCTTTGTAAAGGACAAAAAATTGGACTTCCAGTTCAGTCCACTCTCCACCTACAGCTCTGCCTAATTTCAACTCCAAAGAACAAGATGCCCCCCATACCAGGTACCCCTTGATATCTTCCCTTCCTCTCCAGCCTTGTTTTGTGTGTTATCTTTCCCCACTAAACGGTAAGCTCCTTGAAGACAGGGGCTGTCTTTCTTTTTCTTATTTGTATCCCTATCACTTAACACACTGCCTGGCACATAGTAAGTACTCAAGAAATGTTTAATAATTTGAATTACTGTTAATGACTAGCTGCTTGTGGGTTGAGACCTGCTGCATCCCCAAGTGGCCACAAACATGTATGTGGACTTCCATGGCTAAGAAAGAAACAGGATTAGTTACACCCTCTGCATAGCCTGAACTAGAAAAAATGTCACCACCATGTATCCCCAGGCAGAACTGAAAGGGGTCTGGGATGAGTCCTACTTATTTTGCTCAGCCTCCCAAAATAAATGAAGCTAAAAGCTGATAGATGTAGTCAGATTTTGAGGCCTAAAGGGATCTTATAATTCATCCCTGGAGAGGCAGGCAATGTGGAATGCCCCATCCGAAAGATGAGCAAGAGGAGGATGAAGAGGACGATCAAGAACCAATTCTGCCAACAGTCAACTGAACATTTGCTAATGCGGCTACTGTGAGCATAATATAAAGAAAATAATGTAACTGGAAGAGAATTGGGGAGATTTTTACAATAGCCCTCTCTCAGTCCTCTTCCCTGGCCACTGCACAGCTGCTTTTCTATCTGCTGAATATTACTAGAAATCTCCAGTGGGGTTAACACTAGGGCTGGAGCTAAGAATGAACACTGCTGCTGTTCTTATGTAAGCCCAAAACCACTACCACCACCCTGCTCATATTTATTTCTACCTCACTGGGGTATCCTTGCTCTCCACCTCTTGACCCTGCTGGAATGGTGAATAGATGCTGACAGAAGAGACAACCTTCAGAAATAAAGAATTATGAATAGAGAATATTTCTCAAGATCACCAGTTACTCCTGAAACCAACTGGGTGAAGACAAAGAATAAGGGGGTCCCTGGACTTTAGAACACCAGGCCAACTTGTCAGAAAGGTTTTGCAAATGTAAATGTTTACCTACAGCCCAGTTCAGGGAATTGAGCCTTTTGTTCAGGAGGTGGACTGCAGGAGACAGGATGTGCAGAAGACTTTATATGGTATGATAAGGTGACCAAGGGATGGGGTGGGTTTCTCTCTGGTTGTGTGTGTGTGTGTGTGTGTGTGTGTGTGTGTGTCTCTGTCTCTCTTTCTCTCTGTCTCCCTCCCTCCCTCCCTCCATGTCTCTCTGTCTGTCTCTCTCTCTGTCTCTGTCTCTCCTCCCTCCACTGCCCCCACCCCAGCTATAGGGCCTGAATCCAGCCAATGAAACGACACACAATACCTGTTCAGCCAGATAATGGGGAATACCTGCCCTCTGGTCTGCATACTTCAGCGTGATCTAAATAAAAAGGTCTACCCTAAATGGCTGATTGATACTTCCAACCAGATTGAGCCAGTGAAGTTTCCAGAAGCCACTTGGCAGAATTTTCCCAAGCCTTCCACCTGCTGCTAGAAACCTGAGGTTCCCCACTTCTCCCTAATCCATATAATCTTTTTTTTTCTATAACCTTTAATAAAAGTTATTTTTGCTACCACATTGCGGTTCTGGTTGTCCTGTGCTCCCCCAGTTTGAATCTGAGCCCTCCATGAGTGACAGAAATAAGGCAAGAAAGTAGTGTTGGAGGGTTTTAATTGATACTCTGAGGATTTGGGGTTTTATTCAATATGCACTGAGGGTCAGGGATTGGTGTGTTCCTTCATACTCACAGCAGGTAGGAGAAGCCTACTTAATGTTCAGACTACTAAGCTTCCCTCCCCTTTTTCTCTGCCACAGCATCCCCCACCCTTCTAAAGCTTTCAGTGATGCTCAACAATCTATGTCCTCTATAATTTTATTTCAATTCTACAGCTAACTATGTAAATTTCTACTTCTCTCTCCAGGCTTCCTGCATTCTGAACTTAAAATGTGTGCTCTCACATAAAATATTCACTTTCCTCTCTTCCCACTTCAATAAAAATAACCTTTTCAAATTCTTTTCACATTCAAAATTCTTTCTTCTTCAATATATTTCAAATGAGTCTATCAATTATTATTATTGCTTATCAATAACACCTTTCTCACCTCTAAGGATCACTTGGATGATAAAATGAATTATCAAGTGTTAATAAGAATGTATAGACCATCTGGATTTGATGGAGTTGCCTTATTATCCACACAGATTTTATGAAACCCTGGATTAATAGGAGCAAAATGCCCTTTGACTAAACTTCAAACTGAACCCAGATAGCAGATAAGTCCCTTTTTACTAACTTCTTTCCCCAAGCAAGTAAATAGATCTTATTTTTCTCCTTATCAAATATCTAGGCATCCTTTTCCTTGGTAAACCCTTTCTGTTTCTTTAAGTTGCCTGTTATAGTATTTGCTTTAGGTTGATTAATATCATACTAATGAAGTTACTCTGTAACCAGTGAAAGAGGAAAAAAAGATTTATATACTGTCACAAAAAAGGGGAACCTTTGAGAGCTTCTTCTTGCCTACTTGTCCTTGGGACAAATAAACTGGTACTATGTTTTTCCTGTCTCTGATCTGGTTTTCCCTATAGGAGACATTATGAAAATAATTTCTCTGATCTGTTTTTTGGTAAGAGGCAAATATAAAAACAATATTTGACACAAGATAAGTTTCAAAATCATTTACTCTGAAGGTCTAGAAAAACAGGATATATTTTCTATCCAGCACTGGTGGAATCTCACCTGCAGGCTGTACAAATGAGATTTTAGCATTTGTAGTCCTATGAACAATAAAAAGTTCCTTTACCAAATGTTAGGTGCCACAGTGAATAGAGTAGATGGAGCCAATTAAGGCAGTCCTTTTTATTTAGATCACACTAAGATAAGCAGCCTAAAAGGCAAGTATTGCATAAACTAACTGGCTAAGTAGGTGCTATATGTAGTTCCATTGGCTAGATTCAGGCATGAAGTCAGGAAGATCTAAGTTCAAATCTAGCCTCAGAGGCTTTACTAGTAAATGATCCTGGGCAAGTCACTTAGTCCTGTTTGCCTCAGTTTCCTCAACTTTAAAATAAGGACATTAATAGTACATAGGGTTGTTTTAAGAATAGAGTGAGAGGGGGCAGCTAGGTGGCACAGTGGATAGAGCATCGGCCCTGGAGTCAGGAGTACCTGAGTTCAAATCCAGCCTCAGACACTTAACACTTACTAGCTGTGTGACCCTGGGCAAGTCACTTAACCCCAACTGCCTCAATAAAAAAAAGAAAGAATAGTGACAGAATAATAACTGTAAAGTGTTTAGCACAGTACCTGGAACATAGTAAGTGCTATATAAATGCTAGCTATTATTATCAAATGTTTTCCGCTTACATTTCCATTAATTCTAACTGTCACGTTTGGTATCAGCTACAAGATGTTGACGTTTTTTTATTTTATATTGTAGAAAACTGAGAAGAGACTAAATATTTCCAAAGTCTCATAGGCAAAAAAGTTCTCCTTTCACTTAGCCCCTAACTCTAGCTCTAGCTCTCTCAACAACAAAGTACTAGCGGGCAGCTAGGTGGTGCAGTGGGTAGAGCACCGGCCCGGGATTCAGGAGGACCTGAGTTCAAATCCGGCCTCAGACCCTTGACACTTACTAGCTGTGTGACCCTGGGCAAGTCACTTAACCCCAATTGCCTCACCAAAAAAAAAAAAAAACAAAAAAACTACCCAGCAAAACTGGGTATAATCTTTCAGAGGCAAAAATGGGATTTCAATGAGAAAGAGGTCTTTCAGGCATTTGTGATGAAAAGACCTAGAAGCATAAAAAGGTAATCAGGAAAAAGACTTCATGAGGGATATTAAAAGATCAAACTGTTTACATTCCTACATGGGAAGATAATACTTTGAACTCATAAGAACTATCTCAGTAAGGAATTCACAGAAGACACAGGTCTGAACTGAATATGAAGGGATATCTGTAAAGCATTTATATGTTCTTTGTGGGGCAGACAGGATGAGGTGTCTTATGTCTGGGGCCAAATTTGGGCTTGGAGCCTCCTGGCTACATTGACAATAAAACAGAGTTGGAACAAAATGAATTCCCCAAATACCCAAAAATCTAAACCTAGATTCAGGTCAGAAAGCTGAGCTTAAGAAACAAAGTACAGTAAGTGGTACTTGAACTGGAACTACTCAGACACTGGCAAAAACAACATGCCTCCAATCAAATGAGCCCTAACATAACCTTATAATTTGGGGTCTGCCAACAAATAACAAAGAGAAATGCAGTCAGACAATAATTTCAACGAGGTTTTCTTAGAGACAGGCTGCCCAAATGAATTACTGACAAATAGAACAAAAAGCTCTTTGTGGCTCCACAAGACTCCAGGCTCAAGGCAAACAACAAAGAAATGTTTCACATCAAATCTGAGAAGTAGGAATATGCCAAAAATATGATTGGGTTGTAGGTGTAGAGTATTAATATTTCATGTTATAGATGGAGAAACAAAGGTAAAGAAAAGTTAAAGCATTTGCCCAAGCGTTAAGAGTAAGATCTATAAGATTAGATCATCCCCTATCACCTTCATAAGCCTTTTATTATACACCTATGTACCAGCTGATGGTTCAACAACTCAGATTACCCTTAACAACAGGTCTGGCCTGGTTTTACATCATGACTAGAATTCATTAGGACTCTATAAAACATTTTTAAATAACACATATTATATCTTAATCCAAAGTACAAACACACTGCATTTTATATATCCTAAAAACTATCATAATACAATCAGAAATACACTATTTTTGGAAAAGACAAAGTAGGGAGTATATCTTATATACCCATCCCTGTTCCCAACTAACAACTCCCTCTGCTTTACCAACCACCTATTCCCTATTTGGTAAACCTTCCTAAACTAGACATTAACCTCCTTCTCAGTCAGTGCACAGTATTTTCAATGTGTCTTAGTGTCTCTGTATGGCAATAATGATGGAAAAGAGAAGAAAACTTACTTCAGAGACCTGTGGAAGACTGGTAAAGGCAGGCTATGTTTGGGGAGGACAACCAGACTTCTGAGGTAATGAAAATCAGGAGGAAATTCTTTTTTACATGGTATAGCTCTCAGGAAGGTATAAAGGGAGAAATTTAGGCAATATAAAAACCAAAGGTAATAAAGTATTATTTTTAAAAGGAAGTTAAAATAGCAAAGAAAAGGAAGCAGCAGAGAGGAAGAAAAGGTGATGTGGTTTCCTTGTTATACTATCAAATACATGCATATTGGATTTTACTTCTAGGAATTTGAAAATATTGTACATTACAGCCTATGGCCATTCAAATACAGAAATGTTAGAAATGCTGCAGAGGCAATTTATTTCCAGGTATCTGTTGAACCAGAGGTCTTCTGACAGCCTTTCCAATTCTAATATTCTGTCATTTCATTCTTAAGACAGTACCAAAATCCCAGGCTGTAATTTCTTGTGCTAAAATGGCAACAGTCACCTTGCCTGAGTGCAAAACACACAGAGGACACCATACTTCCCATCGCTTATTCACCCAACTGCCTCTAGCCTCTTATCTTCCCCATGGTTCCAAACAAGTACATGACAGTAATGACTATAAATCATGGGCTATAGGACACCAGCCTCTTTCAGCCATGGAGCCCCACCCCTTTTCTTTCTCCCAGGGTTTTTAAGATCTTCCGCCTATTTTCATGCCAAGAGGAAGAACTGTTGGGATTTTTTCCCCTATTCAATGGAAAGTTGCTGTAATTGTATACTTTCTTCTCATGTTTATCCTCTCTCCTAATCTATATATCTAATAAGCAGTAATGCAGGGGGTGGAGTGGGGAGGGGTAGATTACAGGAGCAAAAAAAAAACCAAAACTAGAGTCATTGCTCCAAGGAGGAAAAGCTATAAAACAAAGGGTATTCTCCAAGTATTCTGAGTGTTGAAAAAATTTCTAGTTTTTTATTTGACATTTTGCCCCTACACAAAAACAAAAGTTTGGAATTTCATCTTTGTAATGACAATAAGTGAAAATACAATATATGCTTGGCATTTTAAAATATTCCATCAATTACATTTATGTACAAATAAAAAATCTACTGAAATGTGATAGAAAAATTTAATAAAGAATAGAAACTATCATTTTTTAAATGCAAGGTCATTAGTTTGGGTTTGTCACTTATCAGGAACTGTGGTGTTGGGGTTTTTTTGTTTGGATTTATTTGTGACCCTCAAGCCAGGGACTTTCCTCTAGTGAGATTGACAGTTCAAAGTTCACAACACCAAATCATTGGATTTCAATTTCATCACAAGATTCTCATAATTCAATGAAACAAAGAAATACAAGACATAGAAATTTCCAATCTTGGCATGCTCAAAGGTTTTAAAGCATGCTAAATGTTCCAACTAAAATACAATACGTACACTGAAAAGCACACTACACTGGAACCCAGAAGTCACAGATTTGACCCTTAATTTGCCTTCAGCAAATCAGATCTCCTCAGTGGACATCAGTTTCATTTGCATTCTTTATCATATTCCACTTAAGCCAATAAATATTTATTAAACATTTACTCTGTGACAAGGCTTAAAAGAGATTGCCTCCTATTGGGGGGATATAATACATATACAATGACTTAACAACATAAGGTGAGCAGAGACAGATAGCCTATATCTACATCTGATATGGAGAGAGACAGGTATAGATATATTGGGTTGTAGGTATAAAATATTAATATTTCATGTTACAGGTAGAGAAACAAAGATAAATAAAAGTTAAAGCATTTGCCCAAGCCTTAAAAATCTCACACACACACACACACACACACACACGATCTACAGCTAGACCTTAGAGTTAATCTAGTCCAATCCCCTCATTTTACAGATGAGGAAACCAAGAGAGATTAAGTGACTTGCCCAAACTCACACAAGTGGTAAGTGGCAGAGGCAGGGATGCAAACTCAGTCCTCCACTCTAACTTTAGCACTGTCTATTGTACCATGCTACTACGCCATAATGATTCTGGCTCTGGCTTTACATTTGAATACAAATTTGACTTAGCTGAAGTATACACAGACTACCTAAAATTGCTTTTTAAAAAATTTAGTAACTCTCCAAGAAGTCTTCTAAGAGGAATTGATTAACGGGGTGGAAATGACAGGAACCTTTGGAGAAGTAAGCATTTTGTCTTTGAGTTTGTAACAAAAAAGGAGACAACAAAGGATAATCTGAAATGCACCCTGCCTAGATTTTGGGAGACCAGATTTTAAAATCTTTTGAAACCCTTTGAAGGGTGTAGGAGAGCTAGATATCATAAACTAAAATGTTATAGAGGAAGTCATACCATGAGCTATAGATAGCTCTCAATAATAAAATTCTGAATACAAAGAAAAATAATTTTGAAAAAGGAAAAAGAGGATTGAATTGTCTGAGGAGACCTATGTGGATCCACAAAGAATTCTCACCAAACAAGCTTAAATTTTTAAAGAGCCATGCACAGAAGACAGAAGCAAGGCTAGGTAACAGAGGATGAATACAAATGTGCAGCAAGAGCTCTTGAAAATAGCATCAAAACTATATTTACAAAAAAACACCTATATTTACTTATTAGCAGGAGGGCGTCTATAGTACAGGGCTTTTCTAGAGAGGATTTGATGGGTAGTGATAATGATACAAAAATAAGAAAAGAAAAAACCGCCAATGGAAAGATGTTTTAAAATATATAGAAGAGAACAGAAGGAAGTTCAGAAGGTGACACTGACAAGCAGGGTGGTTTTGTTACTACTGTGTTAAAATTAATATAGATTTTTTTAAAAGCCCATATAATAGAAGTTCACAATTCCATACACAATCCTCTCTATCTGTTCTTTGTATGTTGAAGTACACATGTTTTCTGGTATTTGTTACATTCATAATAAAAAAAGATAACTGTTTTGGGGCCAGCTAGGTAGCGCAATGGATAGAGCACCAGCCCTGGAGTCAGGAGGACCTGAGTTCAAATCTGGCCTCAGACACTTAACACTTACTAGCTGTGTGACCCTGGACAAGTCACAACCCCAATTGCCTCACTTACAAAAAAAAAAAAAAAGATAATTGTTTTTAAAAGAATGTCTGTAGGGCCAATGCTCAGAAGTTGAAGCTAAGAATGCTAAACAGAGAAGAAAGGACTGAAGGCAGTGCTATCCTGAGTGAACAGAAATGGTTCAATTAATGTATTGTTGGTGGAGTTTTTAACTGATCCAACCACTTTGGATATCAATTTGGAACTATGCCTAAAGGGCTATAAAACTGTGCATACCCTTTGACTCAGCAATACCACTACTAACTAGGTCTATATCCCAAAGAGATCATAGAAAAGGGAAAAGGACCCACATGTACAAAAATATTTATAGCAGCTCCCTTTGTGGTAGCAAAGAACCAGAAATCAAGGGAATGCCCATCAATTGGGGAATAGCTGAACAAGTTGTGGCATATGAATGTAATGGAATACTACTATGCTATAAGAAATGATGAAAGGGCCATTATCAGAAAAACCTGGAAACACATGAACTGATGCTGAGTGAAGTGAGCAGAACAAGAAATACACTGTACACAGTAACAGCAACACTGTGTGATGATCAACTATTACTGACTTAACTCTTCTCAGCAATACAATGATCCAAGATAATTCCAAAAGGCTCATGATGGAAAATGCTATCCACATCCAGAAAAAGAACTATGGGGTCTGAATGCAGACCAAAATATACAATTTTCACTTTATTTGTTGTTTTTTTCTTTCTTATGATTTTTCCCTTTTGTTCTGATTCTTCTTTCACAATGACTAATGTAGAATTGTGTTTAACATGATTGCTAGCTGTCTTGGGGTGGGGGGAGGGAAGGAGAAAAATTTGGAACTCAAAATCTCACAAAAATGAATGTTAAAAACTATCTTTGCATGTAATTGGAGAAAAATTAAATATTAAGAAAAAAAGAAAGAAAAAAGATTCAAAGAAGAAAGATCACTGCTACCCTGAGTGGATGAGATAAATCATAATGCCAGGCAACAGAGAATAGTGCTTTCTATTCTGAGCATAACACTGGTAAATTGGAGAATATACAGGGAAGAGCAACAAGGATTGATTGAAGGAAGTAGAGACGTTTTGCCTGGAAAAGAGAAGACTTAGTGAGAACATGACAATTGTCTTAATGTGTGTGAAGCACCATCAAATGGAAGATCTGTTCCTTGTTCTAAAGAGCAGAGCTAGGAAAAAATGAGTAGAAATCTGTTCAACAGTCTCACAAATCTGCTGGGAGTCTTTACCTCCTATGACAATGCATGATGTGTAATTGGAAGTAGTTTGAGCTTGTGCTCAGATCTATTAATCCTAGTACAAGGGAAACACATTTTAATAATTTGAACTACCCCAAAGTGGGATGGGCTACCTGGGAGGGTAATAGATTCCTCTGTCCTGAAGTTATTTGTCATGTATGTCATAGAGAAGATTCTGGGTCAGCTATAAGCAAGAAAGAGTCTCAGGTCCTGTCCAATTCTGAGATAATGGGACTGTGGTTTTGTGATTCTTATTTAATAGCTAATTTTAAAGATATGCATAAATGCCCTCTTCCTGACATAGAGGTGATAGACTCCAGGTGCCAATCCAGAAACAATATATTTTTTGGACATAGTCAATGCAGTAAAATTGTTTTGGTTAGCTATGCCTATTTGTTACATGTTTCTCTTTCTTTTTCAATGGAGGTAGTGAAAGGAAAGGGAAAAACAGTGGGTTTTCATTCATTGAAAAAATGTAGGGGGCAGCTAGGTGGCACAGTGGATAAAGCACTGGCCCTGAATTCAGGAGGACCTGAGTTCAAATCCGGCCTCACACACTTGACACTTACTATCTGTGTGACCCTAGGCAAGTCACTTAACCCTCATTGCCCTGCAAAAAAAAAAAATGTAAATAAAATTAAATCATACATTATGTATTCATATGTATGTTTATATACCTAAAGTTTAAATTACCTCAAGGTCATCAAGTGAACGGGTTATACTAAATCTCTTGGATCTTCCAAATGATCTCCGAGTAGAGGTACGCTGTGGAGTATGAATCCAACCAATTCCATGTCCAAACTTTGAACCCTAAAAGCAAAAGAGAAAAGTTTTTTGATTATTCTCTAGGGATTTAGAATTTCAGTTTTATCACAGATGCATGACTCAAGAACAAGAGGAAACAACTGAGTAGCTCTTCTGTGAAGGAGTGAGAGTAAAGCCCTGCCCAGAATCACTGGAGAGGAGAAGGCACCGAGAGTCTGCAATGCCTGCCAGGGGAGGAAGAACCCACACTCCAGAAGTCTTAATGAGTATCACACTAGGCCTACATCACCCCTAACACAATGGTTCTTTACAGACTGGTTTCCAGGAGCTTTATAAATGTCACAGAAAGTTAAGGAAATCCCCTTAAGAACTGAACTAAAGCCTGAATCTCAAACTATCTCAAATGCATACAAATAACCACTAGTTCCCACATTACTTCTTTCTTCTCAGTGTAATTTCCATAATTCATTATTTTGGAAATTTAGAAGAATAATTTAGGAAACCCAAAGCCAAACTCCTCTCATCCTAAAGGGAAAACAAGGCACACAAACTTCTGCTTATCTCCAAAGGCAGCCTTATTACCTTTTATCAAAAACAGTCATAGCTTTCTCAAATCTTTCCAAATGCCCCAACTCAAATTTCTCTTCTCTGCCTGCTGCCCCTTACTTCATTCCTGATAGGAGTTACTTACTATGTGTTCTTCAAGTTGCCTAACGAATAACTAAAGTAATGCTCTTATGCAATACCCCTATGGTGTGTGACAGCTGAGAACCTAAATAAATTCTCAGACTCATAGGAAAGGAGCTGTCTGACACGATCTCCCAGCTATAAGCGTCTTCACCGCCTCAAATTACCTTGTACTTAAGGTGTGTATATTTTGCATATTGTTATTTATGTGCATGTTGTCTCTTCCAATAGAATGTAAACTCTTTGAGGTCAGAGATTGTTTCATCTTAGTAGTTTTTGTATTCCCAGCACCTAGCACAGTACCTGGAACATGTTGTTCTATAATTTTCAATAATGTCCCACTTTTTGTGATGCCATTTGGGGTTTTCTTGGCAAAGATATTGGAGTGGCTTGCCATTTCCTTCTCCAGGTAATTTTACACATCAGGAAACTAAGGCAAACAGAGTTAAATGACTTGCCCAGGGTCACACAGCTAGTAAGTATCTGAGGCCAGATTTGAACTGATAATTATTTGGTAAAATTCCCTTATTTTTTTAGAGGGGCTATATGAAAACGATGATGATTATTTAGTAAAATTCTCTTATTTTTCCAGAGGAACTGTATGAAAACTTAGCCTCATAAATCAAAGGTCCCTTATGGTAACTGAGATTGAACCTGGATGATATGCAACAATTGGACATTCCCGAGAACAACAGAAGGACAAACCAAGTAGGCTTCTCTTGAGTCTTCTGGAGACATCATTGTCTGCTCTCTAGGCTCCCCAACATCCCTGAGTCAATTGTGGGGATACATGGATCTCTCTTATCTGTAAAGATCCCCAGAGGCATCCTGCTTCACATCCACCATTATTTGCTTTTAAGGAGTGAGCTATCAGACTTATTTGTATTGTACAAATGGAATTATGAGCATTCTGTTGTAAACCCAGGAAGCAGAGAGTTAATTAATCCTGACCTTGCTGATCCAGTGACTGCACAACCTCCCCTTCCAACTGCTGAAATTCTCTTCTCTTCCACATTTCATTAGAATCTCTTGAGATTTCACATGTAATTGAATGTAACCAAGTTGCTGAGAGAAATAAAAATGAGTACTTGTCTTTACAACTATGACTCACTCTGCTTATGTTCTTGTAGGGGACAGGTTTCTGTTTCACAGAACTCACAAAGATGAGTCTTCCTAACCCCAGGCCTGGCACCATATCCACTGTGCCACCCAGCTGCCCCTACCTAGAACATAAGAGGAGCTAAAAAAAATGCTTAAAGGGAAATAAGTCTGGAAAGATAGTTTGAAACCAGATTTTCGAAGGGCTTAAAATGTCAAGTGGAGGAATTTTTGTTTTATTCTATAAGCAAAAAGGAACCAGAAGAGCGATATGACCAGAGCTGTGCTTTAGGAATATCCATAGGTCACTGTGGTTTGAAAGATGCATTGGTGAGGGGAGAGGCTAGAGATCAGAAGACCAATTAGGAGACCAGTACAATAGTTTAGTTGAAATTTGTTTTGGGTCTGAATTATGCAGATGGTTTTGTAAGACTTGGCAAATTGATTGGATATGGGTGGCGAGAGAAGAATCTAGGATAACTAGGATAATTCAGGTATTCGACCTGATTGACTAGAAGGCTAGTGGTGACCTCGTTCGAAATGGGGAAATTTAGAAGAGAGGTATGTTTAAAGGGAAAGAGACAAGGGGTTCTTTTTTGGACATGATGAGTTTGGACATGATGAGTATCACCAGGATATCCAGGTGAACATATCCAAGAAGTAGTTAACAATGTGGGACTACAATTCTGGAGAGAGATAAAGGCTGGATATGTAGATTTGGGAGTCATCGGCAAAGGGGAAGTTTCATTGAATAAGCTTAAAAACTAATAAAATCGCCAAGAGAGTGTACATAAGGACTAAATTGCTCCCAAACTTCCAATTAGAATACAGGTATGATGACTCCTCTGCTACTCCTGACTTCCTGATAGAGCCTGCTTAAGTGATTGCAGCAGGAAGGCATATGGCTGGAGAGGGGAAAGCAGGCCTCTAGAGATGGGTAAAACTTGCACATTCTTTCTGTACAGCATTCATCACAAAGCTACAAGTAAGTTCTCTTAAAAAACACCTTCGGGCCACTGATTCATGCATTTAGATATCTGCATACTGAACTCAGGCAAGGCACTGTACTAAACACAAATAATAATGGAGCTCCCATCCTCAATAGAGAAGAGTAGGGAAGATAAGATCAGTTTTCAACAAAGTAGAATGTGACAAGGCACCAAGACAAAGTGCTATGGGAGTTCAGATCAAATTATTTCTGGCTGTAATCAGGGAGGAGAGAATCAAGAAAGGCTTTATGGAGTGGACATCTAAACTGGAACTACAAAGATAAAAGGGGAATTGAATATTCCTGGTGGAAAGAACAATATAAGCAAAGGCAGAAAGAGAGGAAAGAATGCTTGGGGCATGGTGAGTATAATTTAGGTTGGCAGAAGTGTAGGGTGTGTAAAGGGGAGCTGTAGGAGGAAAGACTGAAAAGGGTCAAATTGTGAAGGACTTTCAATATAAGGTAAAGGAATTTAGACTTTGTTCAGTTGTTAGTGTACTCTCCCTCTTCAAGATATTTCATGTTTATTTATCCATTTACATGTCCTGTTAGTCCTTTTCCTCTTTCTTTGGTCTCTTTGGAGTACAGGCCCAGGACAGAGTTCCAAATTACTTTTAAAAATGGCTATATCAATATTTGTAGCTCCACCAACAGAGCATCATTGTGCCTGTTTTCCCACCTTCAGCACTTGTCATTTTCAGGAGCTCACATGGGAAAAGGATAGTCTATGATACATTCATAGATGTTATTGTTTGTTGTTCATTCTCAAAGAGGACCATGACATCAGGGTGATGTCATAACCTTCACTGAATTGGATTTAAGTGAGGGAAGGTTGTACAAGGTAACCAACCTCACTCTCTCCTCTAGCTAGCTGCCCCACATGGGCAAAGAACAGCAAGCAAAGCAGTGTTGCTGAATCATATACTATATAGAGGGGAGGAAAGTGTAAGAATACTAGAAATGTTGGATGGGGCCATGTTGTGCAGGTTTTTTAGAACCAAACAGATTTTATGTTTGACCCTAAAGGTAATAGGTAACCAATAGAGTTTATTTAGGTGGGGAGGGAGGTACCATGGTCTATTCACTTAGGAAAATCACTGGAATCTGAGTGAAGAACAGATTAGAATAGTGAGGGATTTGAGATAGGAAAATCAATCAGAAGACTATTGCAATAGTCCAGATTTAAGGTCATGAAGGTCTGCACCAGTCTGGCAGCTGCTTGAACAGAAAGAAAGAGATATAAATAAGAGCTGATATGATGGTAGAAACAATAAGACTTGGCAACAGATTGTATATGTGGGGTGATTGCTAAGGAGTCAAGGATGACACCAAGTTTGAAAGCCTGGGTGAATAGTAGGATGGTGGTACACTTAAGAGTAACAATGAAGTTGGCAAGAGGAGGAGGTTTGGTGATAAAGATAATGAGTTCTGTTTTGAACATGTTGAGTTTCAGGTATCTAAGGGACATCCAGTTCAAGAAGTCCAAGAGGAGTTGGTGATGTAAGACTGGAGTTCAGGAGAGAGGTTAAGGCTAGATAAGTAGATCAAGGGATCATAAACTTAAAAATGGTATCTAAACACAGGGGAGTTGAAGAGATCACTGAGATAGTACAAAGGGAGAAGGGAACCCAGGACAGACCTTTGGGGGGGGGGGCAACCTATGGTTAGCAGACACAACCTGAATGGAGATCCAGCAAAAGAACCTGAGAAAATACAATCAGACAGGTAGAAGAAAAATCAGGAGTGAGGAATTTCACAAAAATCTAGAGAGAAGAGAGTATACATGAGAAGGAGGGAAGTGATTGTGTCAAAGTCTACAGAGAGGTGAAGAAGTATGAGAACTGAGAAAAAGCCATTCAATTCGATAATTAGGAGATCACTGGTAACTTGAGGGTGAGCAGTTTCACTTGAAAGATGAGGCTGAAAGATAGGTTGCAGAGGGTTTAGAATTTAATGAGAAGAGAAGTTGAGGTATTCAGTATACAGACTTCTCACAGAGTTTAGCCATGAAGGGGAGGAAAGATTTAGAATGGTAGCTAGAGGGAATAGTCAGATCGAGTGAAAATTTTTTTAAAGGACAGAGAAGACATGGGTATGTTTGAAGGCAGTTAAAGAAGTAGCCAGTAGATAGTGATTGAAGATTAGTGAGAGAGTGAGGATGATAGGGTGGGCAATGTGCTGGAGAAAACAAGATGGGGGACAATCTGGGGTACACAGAAAGGGATTTGCCTTAGCCAGAAGGGCCAACATCTTCAACTGAGACATGGATGAAGGAGATAGTGAGGGAAGAAATCCAAATGATGTGAGATTTTGTAAAAAGCAATCATTTGTCTGAATAATTAAGACTGAAACTATTTTAATTGTACAGTCATCTCTGGCCTGGGGTTGATTTTGACCTTTGCTCTCACAAGTTAATAGTCTGCCAAGGCACAGACAATCAGAAATGACTCCCAGATCGGTAATCAGTTATTTCCTGCCTTATATGAGTTTCGTTTCTTTTGATGTTTTGTGGTATTCATTATGACCAGTACCTTTCCAATTCTTTTCTTAAATAAAATATTCATAATATATGAGTGGGAGGCTTCTGAATAATCTACAACCCTTTGGCCCCTTTTGTTTCTTATTCCTGAACTGTATTTTCCAACTTTTTTCTTTTTAACCATCCTTCCCTATGTCTATCTTTGCATGAAGTCATCAAATGTTAAAATATATGTTAACTTAGTCTGAAGGATCAAATTTTTCATATCATTTCTCCACCTCTTCATCTTCTGTATGGATGCTGACAAATGCATAAGCTAAAATTACCTTCCTGCTGGTGTTTTGGTTTATGCTCATAATAAGTGCTTCATGACAAGTTGGCTGAGTATCAAATGAAAGGCTATTTATTGTCTCTGAACATATAATGAAACCAAATCATTTTGCCTCTCCAAGAAGGATCTGTGAGGATCCCTCCATTTAACTCAAACTTCCTTAGGTCTTCTGGTTTCATTTACAGCAAGAATGTCAATGTCAATATGGCTCAGTTTCTTTAGCAGTATGTTAACTCACTGGACAGTGGACAAGGACCTCGATTTCTATAACCAACAGCTAAAGTAATGCTTATAAACAGTCTAAAACTGTGCTTCTTAAGGTCCTATGCATATTTTCTTGCCCCTCTAGCACTGTAACTGTAGAAACAGAAGGCAGATGTACAAAACTACAAGTCATTTTAAAATTTATTGCTGTAAACAACAGGGTCCCCATGGCTAAAGGACATGGTGCTTTCCTGTACTTAGCCTGTCAGATCCTCAGATCGTCACCAGTAACATGTGCAAACACTGCTAAAGTTGGGGCTTTGCTAGAATGGAGAACTCAAGGTGATTTCATACAACAGGTATAATATGACAATATTATTGCAATACACCACAAACAGGATGTTAAAAAACTCACAATAACATTTCTAAGCCTATCCCCCATTTACATACTGTTCATATGGAACTAACTATCTTCTGGTATTGCAGTTTTGCCTAAAATTGCTTTTTCTCAGGCCCAATCAAAGACATTAGGTAAAATAGACTTATTTCATGACCATTTTCTAGAAAGGAAGACATCAGGGACAGGCTACCCCTTCTAGCCTTGTCCTCTCTGCTGTTTCACCTGTCCAGACCACAGCAAAACCCTAATTTCATTATGCAATCTTATACCCTTCAATGACTAGGCCTTGCTCCTAAAAACATCCACAACACCTATCCTCATCTCTCTCTCTCTCTCTCTCTCTTGCTCGCTCGTATGTGCAAAGCACATTGAGTCATAGATGACAATATTTTTACCTGAACAAAGTGGAAGAAAGGTGACAACTGCAAGTAAAAATAATAGTAGCAGACTTGTCTGGGGAGAATGAACATGATGTAGAGTAAGAGATTCTCTCCTTGAATTACTTTTTATTTTTAGTTATCTGTGTACATATTGAATCCCTTCCCTAGTAAAATGTAAATCCCTTCAACGTAAAGGCTTTTTAAATTTTCATCTAGTGACTTGTATATATTCAAATTAATAATTATGTCCATTTCAATTTGAATAAAAATGTGAGCCACTGTTACTACAAAGCAAGAAGCAGCATGGTTTGGAGGAAAGAGCCCTGAACTCCCTGTCAAATGACCTTAAATCTATCCCTGGTTCTGGTCCATAAATACTTAACCTCTCTAAGCCTCAGCTTCCTTAGTTTAAAATGAAAAGCAGGGGCAGCTAGATGGCGCAGTGGATGGAGCACTGGCCCTGGATTCAGGAGTACCTGAGTTCAAATCCAGCCTCAGACACTTAACACTTACTAGCTATGTGACCCTAGGCAAGTCACTTAACCCCAATTGCCTTACTAAAAAAAAAAAAAAAAATGAAAAGCAGAGGGCAGCTAGGTGGCACAGTGGATAAAGCACCGGCCCTGGATTCAGGAGGACCTGAGTTCAAACCCAGCCTCAGACACTTGACACTTACTAGCTGTGTGACCCTGGGCAAGTCACTTAACCCTCATTGTTCCACAAAAAAAATAAAATGAAAATGAAAATGAAAAGTATAATGATATGCTCTTTTCCTACTTCCCAAATGTTTTTGTGAAATAGTATATGGGAGGGGCAGCTAGGTGGTGCAGTGGATAGAGCACCGGCCCTGGAGTCAGGGGGACCCGAGTTCAAACCCAGCCTCAGACACTTGACACTTACTAGCTGTGTGACCCTGGGCAAGTCACTTAACCCCAGATTGCCTCACCTGTGAGAAAATAAGGGGATTTGGCAGATACTCAAAGACCTACCTGGAGATTAATCTAAACTGATTGAATTAAGTGAGAGTGATTGACTTTGCTGATTAGCCTACTTAAAATTAATTCAATTTTTAATGCACCTGTCTGGCCCTTAAGGAGGTATTGTTCTCTGAAGCTAAGGACTTTGAACTCAACTTGAGACTACCTTCAAGTCCAATGAACCAATGGCTCTGGATGACGCCAACCAATCAGCTTGAAGCAGTGTGTAAGGACCGCCTCTGCTCCAGACCTATAGAAAGCTTCCACACTCAGTTTGAGAGGAGTTCATGGTTGAAGCAGGCTCATGGTGGAAGACTTGAGGAAGAACACGACCAGGCTGGAACTCTATGCTATGCCTTTTCTTAACTCCACATGTTCTTTTTTTTCTAATACCTAGTATGCTTTAATAAATGTTTAATGCCCAGAGATTGGTGCTAAAGCTTCAAATTTAAGGCGACAACACATTTAGATTTTACACACACCCCAAAAAAATAGTATATGGGAAAACTCTTTGCAAATAGCAAAGTGCTATACAAATGTAAAGTATTAGTATTATTCCAGTAAATAGTTCAATAATAATATAATACAAGGCTGTCTCTGGTTAAGTGCCAAATGAGTGGCACAGTAGTTTGAGTGAAATCAAAGGAGGCTGGCTGGGGGTGGCAGGGAAGGTTTCATTTAAGTAGTCAGACAGATTTTCAGAAGTGGTATCAAAGGAAAACAATCTAGTAACTTTATCCCTTCCAGGGGAGGCAAAGAAGGAGTTAAGAGCATATATTCTGCCAGCCACAATCTGTTTCTTTAACAAGAGTCCTATAACAACAATCCCAGAACAAACAAACAAAAAGTTATTCTGCCATTTAAAAATTGACTCTGTACAGCACAGTATAACAGAAAGAACAGATTTAGAGTCAGAAGACCAGGGTTCAAACTCCAGCCAAGTTCCTTACTACCTGCACAACTTTGAGTTAATTAATTAAATTACTTATTTATTATACGTATAAGTATAATTACAAATTATATTATTTTTATATCTTATATAATATATAATTATATGTTATACTTATTATTAAATTATTTAATTGGGTCTCAGTTTCTGTATCTTCAAAATGGGGACAAACAGAACAAGTCTAAAACTCTCTTCCATTGGATAGCCCTTGAAATGGCATTGCTGTTTCTATTAAAGCAGATTAATAGAAGCTACTGAGCTTCAAGAACACTAAAATCTCTAGATATTTTCTATACAAAATATGGCTGAATCTCACCTTTCCCATCCTAAATTCATCAACCCCAAATAAATATGTACTTGATTTTTTTAACCCAAATGTAGAACTCTCAAGTTATACTTCTAGAAAAAACTAAGAGCTGTAGCTAGACCATTTTTACATAGTTAGGTAAACTCAAAGGTCATTAGATAACCAAACTCAAAGCACAGCCATCATTAATTGGTTGATGCCAACTTGGAAGAAGGTCTCAAGTGGAATCCTCAGGTACTTCATGGGCCTGTGCTGCTTATCATTCCTATCAATGGCCTGGATGAAGGCAAGTCTGGTATGTTTTTCGAATTTGTAGATGATACAAAACTGGGAGGGATAATTAATGTGTTCAGCAACAATATCAGGATCCAAAAAGACCTTGTCAGGCTAGAACAATGGGTCAAATACAATAAGATGAAATATAATATGGATAAATGCAATAGCAAAATGAGAAAGCCAGATTCAATAATAGCATTTCCTAAACTTCATTCTGCAGAATCCTAACATTCCATGAGGTAAGCAATAATTGTCTTAAAATATCAAATATGAAACTTTATATGTATCAAACAAAGTTATTCTGCACAGCAATTTTTCAGTATGAAAACAGTCTTGGGGCAGCTAGGTGGCACAGTGGATAAAGTACCGGCCCTGGATTCAGGAAGACCTGAGTTCAAATCTGGCCTCAGACACTTGACACTGACTAGCTGCGTGACCCTGGACAAGTCACTTAATCCTCATTGCCCCCCCCAAAAAAATATTCTTGATTTTCTCCATTTTATCCCAAATTGTCCGTAAGCCCTCTTTAATCAAGAGGTAGTCTATAACCTCAAAACAGCATTATGGAATTCAGCAATGTTTCAAAGCCAGTACTGTTTCATAGCCTAGCACAAAGCAGACACTTAATAAATGCTTATTGAATTACTGGTCAAATTAGTTGGGAAAATAGTGCCGAAAGGCTCTGGCAAGCTAGGAAACAAACTAATATAATACTGCCACCTAGTGGCTGAAGTGAAACTAAGCGTCAAATTGAAAGAGAATCTCTATAAAATGTTTACTGACTTAGCACCACCTGCTGGCATTCAATTACTCAGGCTCCTTCAAGTTAGTTCCCCTAGTAGGATATCATTCACTCATTTTTTTATACAAACATATTAAACACCAACTATACGCAAGGTCCTGTGCTTGTTCCTGAGGAGATATAACTGCCTTTTTAAACAATCTTCAGAAATCATGTTGATAAAGCTGCAGGAATGTGCAGCTGGATGACTGAAATTCATTCTATCTTTTCATTTGCATATATGTGTGTGTATATATACATGGGATATAATGTATATTATATATAGGAGACATGGCATATGTCCATATGTGGGATGTAATGTATAGCATACATATTCATGTGTATGCATATGAAAGGATAGAAAATTTCAGTCATGCAGTTCTATCAGCATGATTTATGGAGATTGTTTTAAAAAGCAGCTGTAGGGGAGCAGCTAGGTGGCGCAGTGGATAAGCACTGGCCCTGGATTCAGGAGGACCTGAGTTCAAATCTAGCCTCAAACACTTGACACTAACTAGCTGTGTGACCCTGGGCAAGTCACTTAACCCTCACTGCCCAGCAAAAAAAAATTAAATAAATTAAAATAAATTAAAAGGCAGTTGTATATTTAAATATTATATATTATGTTATGATATGATATATAGTATATTACACACACATACAGATACATACATACTTCCCCCTTTCCTACTGCAGGGGTCCGATGCCTTTCCTCTTATTCATTTATTCATTAAGTGCAAAGTACTGAGGCATATACAATGATAATTAATTAAGACATAGTCACATTCCCCCCAAAAGCATATAATTCAATCAAGGAGGGAATAACATACACATTCAATTGGGTGGAGTAATCTATCTAATTCTGCAGGAAAATAAGAGGGGAAGGGAATAAAGACAGAGGGGCAAAAGAAGGGAGGGCAGACTGAAGAAGGGGACAGTCAGAAGTAAACCCCTTTGAAGAGGGATAGGATGAAAGAAGATAGATAATAGAGTAAATATCATGGGGAAGGGAATAGGATGGTGTGAAACAGTTAACAATAGTAATTGTGAAAAAGAGAAAAGGAGGGAAAATTGTACAAAAAATATTTATAGCAACTCTTTGTGGTGACTAAGAATTGGAAATCAAAGGAATATCCATCAATTGGGGAATGACTGAAGAAGCTGTGGTATATGATTATAATGGAGGATGATTTCAGAGAAACCTGGAGATTCATATGAACTGATGTATAGTGAACTGAGCCGAACTGGGAGGATACTGTGCACAGTGACAGAAGTATTGTCCTATGAGCAATTGTGAATGACTTGACTACTCTCAGCATTTCAATGATCCAAGACAATCCCAAGGTACTAATGATGAAGCATGCTATCCACTCCCAGAGAAAAAACTGATATTGACTGAACACAGACTAAAAAAAAAAAGAGCACTTGTAGATTGTACATATATAACCTAGGTCAGATTGCTGTCTTGTGGAGGGGGGAGGAAAGGGAGGGCGGGAGAAAAATTTGGAACTCTAAATCTTATAAAAATGAATGTTGAAAACTACTTTTACATATAACTGGAAAAAATAAAAGAAATGGAAATATTTTTTTTAAAAAAGAAAGAAAGAAACTTGCAGAAGGCCATACAAGAGTAACAGAGTCCCATTCCACTTTTGCATGGTTCTAATTTTTTTATTTTTGAAATTTTTAAAGTTTTTTTTTCCTTTTTATCAAGTTAAAGTCTATTCCTCCGCAACTTCTCCCTTTTACATCTACTTCTGCCTTCAAGAACTAATTAGGGGGGCAGCTAGGTGGCACAGTGAATAAAGCACCGGTCCTGGATTCAGGAGTACCTGAGTTCAAATCTGGTCTCAGACACTTGACACTTACTAGCTGTATGACCCTGGGAAAGCCATTTAACCCCCATTACCCCGCAAAAAAAAAAATTAATTTTTTTAAAAAAGAACTAATTAGAACAAGTTTAGTGCCTCCTCTATCTCACAGTCCTTCAAACACTAGCCAACAGTTTCATGAATGAATGAAAGAAAGAAAGAATATTCTATAAGTTCTTACTATGTGCCAAACAATATGCTAAGCAGTGGGGATACAAATACAAAAGCAAGACACTGCCTTCCAAGATCTCACAATCTTATGGGAGAAGTAGTAGTCAGGGAAGACTGCTTTGGTTTAGAAGATCAAGAGTCAGGCTCTCCTCTAAGCTTTCTCTTCTCCAAGATAAACAACCACACTTCCTTCAACTGATTCTTCTGTGGCAGTTTCCAGTGTCACTAGTTCTGTCTAGAACAAGGGCTATCAACATTACCCAGGGCTAGAGATTTTAAAATTTGTTATTGATATTTTCTGTTTTTTATACAGGTATTCTTTATCATGATATCCCATGTATTCCTCCTCCAATCTGTCTCTGAGAGCTAATCCATATAACAAATAGTATTTTCTTAAGAGAGGAAAACTGATTGATACATTGAGGTCTGAAAACATGTACAATGTGTGACACCTGTAGACCTCCCACTTCCACAAAGGAGTAAGTTAGAGCTATCTTCTCAGATCTCTTTATTTGAGTCTCATTCAATCTTTATGTTGGCATAATCTGTTTGATTGGTTTTCTCTCAGGTCAGAAAAGTCCAAAATCCAAACAAGAATCCTTTGGAAGAAGTGAATTCCCCCCTCCCTGGAGGTCTCCGAGTGAAGGCTGGATGACCACCTGTCTGAAGAATAATGGAAGTTCCTGCTCAAGTAGGGATTAGAACCTCTGAGGTGGTTTCCAGTTTCTATTGCAGAACTCTATTAAATTTATTCCTCTTTGAAACTCACTGTTTCCATTAACTAACATTTCTTATTTCTTAAAATCATCTCTTTCAGGGGAGTTATAATCTGTGCAGCCTTAAACATGGTCTTTTAAGATTCTCTAGACTTTTCCCACAATCTGTTCTAACACTTCTTCCTTCTTCTCATTGTACCAGACTAATCACAGAAATTTTGTTTCACTGAAATCCAATATCCTCTTGGTGTGGTATTTGATGAACCTGTAATTTGCTATGCCATAGGAAAAGGATTGTGATCACTAATGTCCCTCTCCATTATTTTTGTTTTCTTAATCAGTTTCTCCTCATTGGAAAAGTAAACCAAAATAAAATAAGGCCTTGTGGTCAAGAAAAGACAAGGGGACTAATCCTGTTCATTGTCAGCAAGCCAAGTAGTGTTTTCCCAGAATCCTCTCCTCTCATACACACAAAAATAAACAAGATCTTCTGGGAGGCTCTCATTTAAACCTTAGTAAGAAGTCACTCCTTAGTGACTGCCCTTGGTTTCTGGATCATAAAGCTGTTTTTTGTCTAATTTGTGAATCCATTAAATGACAGGTTTGGCTTGGTTTTATTTTTTATCCAACACATGAGTCTAAGTGTGACATTCATTGGTTTCAAGAATCACAACTAGTTCAGTAAGACTCTCCATTTGCTGCAGAATATCCTTAGTTTCTCCTTTCTTTTTAATTTACAGCCTTCCCCAAACTATTTGCTGACATACTAACTGCCATATTTCCTGCCAATATCAATTAAGCTTGTCAGTCCATAAATCAAACTTTTGTGGAATTCTTTTTTAGCCTTGAGCTATAAAATGAACTATAAAATACATCATAATTAATTGATCCTATGCCAAGGTTCGTATCATGGACAGCCACAATAAAAGTTGAGCAATAAGTCAGATTCTGTGTGCATTGCAGATTCTTCAGTAGCACTAAGGGATAAAATGTTATAACAAGCAACATTTGGATTCAACAAATATTTTTTGAGTGGGTAATATGTGTAGAGGTCTCTTAGCCATAGCACCTCAGCTGGAATCTCAGCTCTCACAATTAATAGCTGAGTGAGGCAGGGTTACTGTGAGGAAGTTTGTGAAGCTTAAGAGAGATGCTGTACCAACATGTCACTATGTATAATCATGATAATGGTGCTGCATTAAGTAGTTAACAGATACTGATTCACTTTTCCAAGGGTCACGGGTCCTTTTTCTGGGCCTGAAGTTTCACCCTGTTCACCAGGTGAGGAGTTTGTCTGGTTTTGTTTAATGATAACAATCCATGAAGACCCATCTCCTAAGGCATGGGGGGCTTGGATTTACATGAGGGTGTGTCATCACCAATGAAATTTAAGTTTTCTAGATCAAGAAGCATTTTCCCCAGAACTCCTGTTATTTTTCACACTATTCTACCTCACTCTGAAGGTCCCCTATCATAAGTAATGTTATACAATTAGTTTACTGAAGAATCAGGTGGATACCTGAAGATTTTTCTATGATATCTCTAGCATCCATAATAAAACATATCTCCATGGTCAGAAACAATAAACAGTTTCATGTTTAGTTCTTTGGACATGATGATATCCAAAGTCCCCTTTTCAAGTTACTATGGTCTGTGATTCTAAGTCCCCTTCCCCACCTCCAAATTCAAAAGCTGGTGCAGGTCCGACATTTCCTCTCAAACACTCTGGGGAGTCCAACAAAGACTACTACAGGAGTAAAGCAAAACCATAGCCATATCACAGCTCATATCATGAGCTACAAATCTGTAGAGCACCAGAGCTGGTGCTCTATCTACCTAGCTACCCCCCATTGTATTACTTTTAATAAAGATTGACATTTTTTAAAAAAGGGGGTAGCTAGGTGGCACAGTGGAGACAGCACTGGCCCTGGATTCAGGAGGACCTGAGTTCAAATCAGGCCTCAGACACTTGACATTTACTAGTTGTGTGACCCTGGGCAAGTCACTTAACCATCACTGCCTTGAAAAAAAAAAACAAACAAAGTCCCTGTCTTCCTTCAAAAGTAATACAATGATAGGCATTTACATTAAGTGAAAAGAGATAAAGATGTTAAAATAAAGCATTTCTTTAGAGTTCATAAGATTATTTTAAACAATAATTCTGGCCCTGCTGCTTACTATCTGAATCACCTAAAGCAAATTTTTTTTCCCTATCTGAAAATAAGTTTCCTCACTTATCAAACTAGGGGGCTGGACTATATGATCTCTAATTGTGGAATTTCAGAGGTAGGACTCTGAGGTAGTTATCAAGTACAACCTGAAAAAAAAAATTTTTTTTCCTACAACATTCCTAAAAAGTAGACTTTGCGGGGGCAGCTAGGTGGTGCAGTGGATAAAGCACCAGCTCTGGATTCAGGAGTACCTGAGTTCAAATCCGGCCTCAGACACTTGACACTTACTAGCTGTGTGACCCTGGGCAAGTCACTTAACCCCCATTGCCCCGCAAAAAAACAACAACAAACAAAAGTAGTCTTTGCTAGAAGACCTTGAATGAGAAAGAATCTATACCACTTGAGACAATGCATTCGGTTTCTGTAGGCTTCTAATTGTATTTCCTTAGATCAAATCTAAATTCTCTTTGAAACTTTTACCCATTACTCTGAGTTCTACCCTCTAAGGCCAAGAATAACAATTTTAATCCATTTTTCAATAAGAAAGGCTTTTAAATATTTGAAGACAATTATCAAGCCCCTACTCTCCTAAGTTCTTCCCTTGTTCAGCCAGTCCTCAAATCGCAAGAATTTGAAGCCCTACACCACTCTGTGATCCTCCCAGATAATCTTCCACTTTCCCACTTATCAAAATCCATCTAAAAATGTGTATCCTAGAACTGAATACAAAATTACTTAGCTTGACCAAGACAAAATCCAGTAGGATTGTCTCATTATTGTTCTTGAAAACTATGCCTTTCTTAATGTAGTGAAGACTTCACTAGGTGATTTTTTTTGGCTACCATATCACACTGTTGACTTATATTGAGCTTACTGTCCACTAAAACCCTCAGATGATTTTCAAATTGTTACCTATCCATATTTCCCATCATGTACTTGTGAAGTTGATTTTTTAACCCAAAATATGACATGTATCCCTGTTAAATGCCATTTCTAATTCAGCCCAGTGTTCTAACCTGTCAAGACATTTTTTCAAGACTTTTTTGAATACACTGTTTTGATACTTCCCAACTGTGTCATCTGAAAAATTGATAAAACCACCACCTATGTGTTTTAACAAGTCACTGGCAAAAATGTTAAATAACATAAGGTCAAGCACTAATCCCTGGGGCATTCTATTGGAAACCACCTTTCCAGGTGACATCAAACTCTTTCTGATCAACCATCCGATCCATTCTCTATCCACCTAATAATACTATTATCTAGCCCACATTTCCCCGTCTTTTCCACAAAAATGTCATGAAAAAGTTACCAAATACTTTGCTAACATCTAGGTAAGCTATATCTACAGCATTCCCTTGATCTACCAGTTTAACAAACCTATTTTTTTTTTAATGTACTCTGGCATAATCTGTTCCTGATGAAGTCATGCTGGCTCTTTATGATCACTGCTTCCTTTTCTAAATATTTGCCGCTAAAACCAGGATTCTATAATTCTATGTGTACTTCACTTATCAATAGCCGTGTTCCTGAAGGAACTGTGTAGATAAATATAAGTCTATTTTGAATATATTTGATTTATAAAAACCTGAATCTTGCTGAATCATCAAGTAAGGAATAAGGCCTATTAATTTTTGTCTTTTGCAAAAGAGACCTGTTTCATTGATTCACATTTTTATTTGTCAGTTTTCTTAACATGAGTCTTCAATGAATTTGGAAACTGAAGTATGCACATTTGGCAGTTACATATAAAAAGGAAACTTACATGACTTCTTTAATAACTGACCAAAATTACTTATCCAAGTTGTTGATTTTTGTTAAGAATAGTCTAAGAATTGCTTACCTTTTTCTCCTCTTTCATCTTTCTAACATTTCGATGAGGGCCAAAGATGTTTTGCATTCCAAAAGCTTTTTTAGACCATTCACTCTTGTGAACACTTAATTGAGGCTGAACAAAGCTACCCTCAACCCTGTACCGGTCAGCTGGAATTTTATTCATTGGAGGAGGAAGTGTTCCACAATTCACACTGGACCATCCATCTGTAGAATCCGTGTATGACTCCTGATCACTGGCATGACCATGTTGCCATTCCTGGAGGACATGGACAGGCAGCCACCTTTGGTTGGAACCACCACCTATACCCATAGCACTTCTTTTGGAAGGAGGGACTGAACTCCGTGAAGAAACGAGAGGAACTTCCAATCGGGAAGAAGGTCCTAAATGCTTATTTAAATCACAAACATTCTGAGTTGCTTCTAAAGAATTCCCTTCTGAATCGAGGCAGAACCCATTCCAATGTGCTGTAGGTGGGTTTGGTGCTCTTCCTCCTGGATTTTCCCACATATTACTAGGAATGTGCTTGCTTGAACTGCCTCCTAAATCAACCACCAGAACTCTGTTGCTTTTTTCTTCCTGGTTGAAATTGCCAATGCCACTATCACTATTGCTGCTTGTGCTATTATTCTGATGAGCATCAGCATCACCATCTAGGAAGGCCCGTGCTCTCATTCCTTCAATCAATTCCCCCATATCTCTATATAGGACTGAAATAAATTGCAGAACAGGTAAAGATGATGTTGGGAATTCTAAACAACCATTAGTGTCTGGATCTGCTGTACAGTCAAACCCAAATCGCCTTGCAATACCTTGATGAATTTTATGGCTAAATAGCTCTGGATCTACCATAAAAACATGACAAGAAGTTCTCAAAACTCCTTCATCTTCCTGAGCTAAACTTCCATCATCATTAGTCTGCATGGTGACCAAGCCAAAGAATCTTCTGTCATCAGGGCATACTGCACTAAATGCTAGTTTCTCTGCAGGATATTCAGCTACTACACCAGCTTTGTCAGTGCACAGTTGAATGCAATCATGCATAATCTTCATCATCACCAATGAATGGATTTTCTGTTCTGCCCGCAAGCGTCTCATACATCCACGAATAGCCTGCAGACTATCATATTCAAGGTTGGAGCTAGTTGAAGGAAGTTCTATTGAACCTAGATAACCTACCACCATGGCAACATTTAGAATGCTTGCATCTAAACCAAAGTCATCATGATTTTCTAGTCCAATACTGAAAACGGAATCATCATGTATGGCTTTAGATATTTCTTCCTTAGAATGGAGATTATAATTTGGGTTATTTATGCCTTCCTGTGCAATGTCAAACCGAGCAGCAGCTGACTCTGAAAGGGATCTTTGTTTTGGTTTCGAGTGATCTGAATTAGCAGCACAAAGAGTAGGATTTTCAAAGATCATGCTAAAAATTCCACCAGATTGCATTTCTTCAACAACTCTCTCTGCTCTGTTGATGCCTAATGCTTTGGAATCAAGTTTGGGCTTTAGCCAGCCTTTTCCTTCATAAAATCCAACTTCTTCATCACTAGAACAAGAGTCCATTGGACTGCTGCCTTCCCCAATTACCATATGCAGCACCCCAGAACACTTCCCTATGAGCTTCACTACATCTTCATGAGAAGCCTTTTTGACATTGATGTCATTGACAGCAAATATCTGGTCTCCAGCTTTTAGTCCTACATAATCCGCAGGGCTCCCTTTCATAACACAGCTGAGAATACAAGGAGCTTGTCCGGAAAGGGTAAATCCATACCCAGCTCGGCCTCTAGCAACATCCACACTTCTTATCCTCGGTGGCGCATGCGTGTTGAGTCGACGTTTCACAGTCTCTGCTGGTTTATACATTTTGTTATGTTTCTGAGAATGAGAATCCTTTAATTATTTCAATTTGTATCCATATTTCATAGAATGCTGGATGCAACCATTCTTTCCCACGATAATGCCCTGTGGAAAAAATAAATACATCACAATTTAATGTTTCCTTTACACACAATCCCAACAATTCAGTAATTCAAAAGATACATGATTTAACAGATGTGGTGCCCTACTAGTACAGATTATAACTCCTTTACATCTTAACAGACACGTTTTGTGAATAGCCCAAGCAAAACAAGAAAAAAAAAGTATTCCTTAGTGCCAACCCTCTGATGACCAGCTAGGATGATCCTCATAGACCAGACTGAGGGACAACTGCCAGGCACTTAGTTGACACTTCTCCAATTCTGTAATACCTGCCAGAGCTAGGGCTCCACTGGCACAACCTCTGAGAACCTTGGTTCATCCACAGCTCAGTGAAGCACCAGAGCACAATGTAAATGAAAGCCTCATGGTTTCGTTATCTTAAATTTCAGGAACATGTTAATCAAATTAGATTACAAGTAATAGAAAACTATCACAGAATAAATATTTAGGCAAAACAAAACAAAAAAGATACTACAACTGAACCTCAAAATGAAGCTAGGAGCTTTCCTTTCACAATGGCACTTTACATGGGGAGCAGATATTCTTTCACATTTCCTATTTCTATAATGCTTAAAGAGAAGCACTGACTACATCATTGTGTCTTTTCAGGCAGCCGAAATTGGGGGAAGCTGGATTTTGATGAAGGACAAAACAGAATTCCAAAAGCTCTCAACAGGCTAAAACAATGGGCAAAATTACCAAAATAAATGTTAACTTTCCCATCTTCATAATATTTTATGAGACTAATCTATACTAATACATCAAGCATTCTTACTAGAGGTATAAGGATAGACTTTTACAAATAATATTCTATAGTAGATCATATCTTCCCAGTCATGTAGTTGACTAAAAAGTAGAGAAAATACAAGAACCCACTATGCTTATTTGTTGACTGTTCAGCTTATTTTTTAATAAAAACCACGTATGGGGCAGCTAGGTGGTGCAGTGGATAGAGCACTGGCCCTGGAGTCAGGAGGACCTGAGTTCAAATCTGGCCTCAGACACTTGACACTGTAAAAAATTAATTGTTATTTGAGGTTTTTATGCCTGGGCGTGCACTGGCCTGGGGCTCCAAAAACCGCATGGTGCTCCACCCACTGGTTGTAGCTGTTGCCATGGCACTGGCACCTCATGTCATCACCACTCACTGACACCTTCATGGGCCTGGTAAAATTATAATGATTGGAAGCCTAGTGAGGACAGTCATGTGACTGTCAGAGAGGTCATCCAATTGGCTGGGGGCCGGGGGATTTCTGGGATTGGGGGAGGAGAATTGGCCATTCTAGCTGGACACTGGAAGGTGACAGGGGCTCTGCTGTGTATTCTCAGCTGATTCCTGGGTGGTGGTATTTCTTCAGGTTGTATAATTTCCCTTTCCCCATTTTATTTCCTTTCCCTTGATCCTACTGATCCTGTTTGTGGGGTTTTTTTAAGTTTGTTCTTGTTAAAATAAATCCTATTCTGTTTTGAAGGAGGCTGCCGGTCTCCTTCCTTGCCCCAATATTGCGGTGAGCCGCTTAGCTAACACTCCCCAGTTAAAAATTGGTCCCCACAGTCTTTGGCGAGTCAACCAGGAGTTGATTAACCTAGTGGATTTCTTTAACCCAACCCACCTCCCCCTTATTTGGCCACGAACCAACTAACCTGGGGGACCTTCTTGCCCCTCCCCCACTGCCCCCTTAGGCAATCTCCCTTGCTCTTAAAAAACCTTAGCGTTTATCTTGCTGGTCAGAGAAAAGTCGGTTCATTTTGAACTGCACCATGATTGAATATTTGGCTCCCCCCTTGTATATTCTAATTGGCATAAAAACCTCAAATAACAATTAATTCTTTACAACACTTACTAGCTGTGTGACCCTGGGCAAGTCACTTAACCCCAACTACCTCACCAAAAAAAAAGAAAACAAAACAAAACAAAACCATGTGAGCAGGTAAAACAAAATGCTACCTTCAGGCATCTCCCATGCAAATGCGAAAATCACACAAGATTCCTTGAAAAATATTGAAACAAGCATAACTTTGTTTGACAATCTTCTGATAATTATTCTGTCCCGCATAAACAGGGAGACATGGGTGAGCCAAAAATGTTTGTTCTTGTTTTAAAAAATGTCCTGAACAGAGTTCAAATGAAAGAGGGCTTCTCTATAGTTGGTAAGGATCTCCACATGCTCCTATTTTCATTAAGGCCCAGAATGCTGCCATCTCCTAATGAGATTGTAAAGCACTCAGAAGTGTTCAGCCTAACTATGTATACAGGAAAAACCAAGTAGATGAGGAATAGCTGCTATTTAGACTATGCTGTTCATTTAGATAACTAGTACAAAGAGCTTGTGACCACAAATTTAGCCCCATTAAAAAAAAAAGCCGCATTCTTTCAATATAAAGCATGTGATAGCTTAAAAATCTACAAAGAATTAATAAGGCTGAGGGAGGAGTCACGATAGCAGAGAAAAGGCAGTGACTTGCCTGAGCTCTCCCAAATTCCCCTCCAAATATTAAATAATGCCTCAAAATGAGCTCTGGAGCAGCAGAACCTACAAAAGGATGGAGTGAAACAATTTTCTAGCCCAAGACAATTTAGAAGGTGAGCAGGAAAGGACTGCTGCATCAGGGTAAGAATGGAGGCTAGTTCAGCACAGGCAATTCCCCCAGCAAGCCAGAAGCAAGTCTTGGGGGCAATTGAATCAGTAGCAGCAGCATCTTCCAGAGCTCTCAACCTACAGATAGTAAATGGGTCAGATAACCAGTCAGAAAAAGATTATAGGGGACCCTTTTCTAGCATAGGGTGCAGGACTCTTCAGCACTGCCCATACACAGATCCAATTCACAATCCCAGGTTGCAGTCCCAGGACAAGGAAGAGTACTAGTACACAAGAGCTTGAGACTGCAGTGGAACAGGGACCCTAGGCATGGTTCCAGGACAGAAAAGAGTGCTTATTGTCACTTACAGACCACAGCACAGACCAGGAGAGTAGTAAACACACCTCTCCTTAGATCATACCATTCTAAAAAAAGTAAAAACTCACATACCCCCAGGACTAGCTCTGAAAACAGCTGCATAAAAAACCTGAACCTTGGAACAGTGCCTGTAAGAACAGCCCGACTTTAATATAATGTTAAAAGTCAAGAAATAAGCTGAAAAATGAACAAACAACAACAAAATAACCCGACCATAGAAAGTTACTATGGTAACAGGGAAGATCAAAACACCAACTCAGAAGAAAACAAAGTCAAAACTGCTATACCCAAAGCCTAAAAGAAAAATGTGAACTAGCCTTTGGCCCAAAAAGAATTCCCATAAGAGCTTAAAACAGATTTTAAAAGTCAAATAAGAGATGCAGAAGAAAAATTGGGAAAAGAAATGATAGTGTTACAAGGAAATCATGAAAAAAAGTCAACACCTTAGTAAAGGAGGCACAAAAAATACTGAAGAAAATAACACCTGGGGGCAGGGGTAGAGAAAGGAAGAGAATTTGGAACATAGAGTTTTTCAAATGGATGTCAAAATTGTTTTCACATATAATTAGGGGAAAATAAAATACTAAATAAACCCCAAAAAATGTTTAAAGGAAGGAGTAAAGGGGGAAAAAAGAAAATACCACCTTAAAAAATATAGGTCAAATGGTAAAGGAAATCCACTAAAGAAAAAAATAACTCTTTGAAAAGCAGAAGTGGCCAAATGGAAAAAGACGTACAAAAATTCACTGAAGATAAGAACTCCTTAAAAAGTAGAATTGGACAAATGAAAAAGGAGATACAAAAGCTCACTAAAGAAAGTAATTTCTTAAAAATTAGAATTCAACAGGTAGAATCTAATGACTCAATAAGACATCAAGAAACAATAAAATCAAATCAAAAGAATGAAAAAGGAGAAGAAAACATGAAATATCTCATCAGGAAAGAAACAACTAACCTGGAAAATAAATCAAGGAGAGATCATTCAAGAATTATTGGATTATAAGAAATGGCAAGCAGGATACTCCCAGAAAAACCTGGAAAGGCTTACATGAACTGACACAAAGTGAAATGAGCAGAACCAGAACATTGTACAGAGTAACAGCAATATTGTACATTGATCAACTGTGAATAACTAAGCTATTCTCAGCAATACAATGATCTAAGACAATTCTAAAGGAGTTATAATGAAAATTACTACCCATCTCCAGAGAAAGAACTGATGGAGTCTGAATGAAGATAGAAGTATATTTTTTTACTAAAAAACTAAACTAAATAACTTGTTTGTTTAGGTATTCTTGGTTTGTGTTTTCTTTTGCAATGTAGCTAATAAGGAAATATTTTGCATAACTGCACATGTATAAGCTACATCAAATTGCTTGCTTTCTCAATGGAAGAGGGGAGAGGAGGGGGAGAATTTGGAACTCAAAATTTTTAAAAACTAGCATTAAAAATTGTTTTTACATGTAATTGAGAAAAAATAAAATACTAAAAAAATATTTTTAAAAGAATTAAAGTTGAGAGTTACCCAAAGGACAATAAAGAAGCACATGGTGGGCATGAGTAGGCTCCAACATATTAACCGCACAGATCTCACAAGAGAGCCATAGAATGGATGTTACCCAAGAGATGGCAGACCAGAAAAGAAGCTGTAGCAAATACAAGACAAAACCATCAAATATCTTGTATAATACTGGTATCCATTCTATGTCAAGAGAGCTAGAGGATTATTCCCAGCAAGGTGTATAGAGACCTTCTGAGGATAATTTACAAGAAGACCCAGATAAGAGTACCAAGGATGCTGAGAGGGTATAGAGAGGGTGATAATCTGCATCACTAAAGGGACTTCGTACATTTATGAGATCACATTCATCTTAAGCATAGAAGTATAAGAGCTCAGGCAATTCATTTAACCGCTCCATATTTTTCGATTCCTCCTCTGTAAAACAGGAGCAAAATAACGACCATACCCACCTCATAGGGATGTGGTAAGCATTATGGGCTCAAAAGCATTTCTAAGACTAAAAGAATATAATGTCAAAAATACTAAAGTAGAATAAATAAATAAATAAATATATATATATAATTTGGGGTTTCACAACAACCCTATAAGATAGGTAGGAAAGTAGTAATACTATACTATCCCAACCAGTAACTGTCAGAGATGGGACTCAGACATAATCATTTGACTCCTTGGCTAGAGTTTTTAACCATTGTATGGTTCCCAAGAACCCAAATTCGCAAGACAATTCATGAATTATCTTATCTGCCCTAGGGTCCTTTTGAACCAGGATCACTATTGACTTTCATTATACACTTCTATCCAGTAACACTGGTCTCCTTACTGATCTTCAGATCAGTAAGACACTCCACCTCTCAGCTCCAGGCATTTTCAGTGACTATCCATCATGCTAGGAATGCTTTCTCCTCATCCCTACCCTTCCAGCTTCCCTGACAGCCTTCAGGCCTGAACGAAAATCCTATACCTTCTTTCTCAATCTCACTTAATTCTATTACCTTTCCTCTATTGATTACTTTAATTTATCCTGTATTAACAGCTTATTTGCACATAGTTGTTTGCACATTGTCTCCCCATTAGATTATGAGTTTCCCAAGGGAGCTGTCTTTTCCCTTTCTTATATTGCTTAGCACAGTGCCTGGAACCTAGTAGGTGCTTAATAAATTCTATCTAACATTATCTAGTACTATCTCATTCCAAATTCTTTCTTCTTTTTGAGAGCCCTAAATCTCTGAGGGGAAAAATGCTAAAAAATAACTGACATAGTGCATCTAAATGGACTTTTGGGGTAAATAGATGATCCTATAACTATAGATACAACTCACCTATCTAATCACCTTGAGAAGAGGGATTGTTTCATTTTTTATAATTGTATCACTAAAACCTACAATAGTACCTAGTATGTAGTTGTTGTTTGTCCTTCGTTTTCAAAGAGGACCAATGACATCCCAGGGTGATGTCTTGACCCATGTGTGGATTAGATTTAAATGAGGCAGAGTTACACAAAGTCATCAGTCTTACTGTCTCTTCCTGAGTCAACAAAGTCCAGTCAATGGCAAAGGAAAAGTCAAGATGACTGGTAATGGCCCAGAATACAGTGGATGACATTGGCATTTCGGATGTCTGACCAAGCTCTAAGTGCTCCACAGTGCCTGTGTCAGCTGCCTTCATGGCCATGGGAACAAATTGTTCTCATCCACCCATTCTGCTGGGAGAAATCTTTCCATACTTGGGGTAGACATTTCTCTAACTCACCAATGAATCTGAGGCTCATCAGTTATCCTCAACCTGGTTTAGTCCATCTGCCCACATGGTTTACCTGGGTGTGCTCATGCTACAGCTTCTTGGAGCCACTGGTGAGAGTTGAGCAGCCCTGAAAAGCAGTTGGCCAGACATCACACTAGGTGCTAATCATCCTTGAACACCCGTACACCCCTCCTAGTATATAGGAGGTGCTTAATAAATGCTTGCTATGGAATAATGGTATAATTAATCTGTACTTTGTTCAACATTGCTTCTATATTGACATTGTGTCTTATATGGTAAAGAAATATATCCTGCAAAAAAAAAGAAAGAAAGAAATATATGTAGCATGAAACAAGGATGAGGACTGTGTAAGTCACTTAAGGGAATGCTAGCTTCCATCTTCTGGGCACTAAATGGGATCATTCATTATTTTGTCAGTGGAAATAAAGAAACTAACCTGCAGGTTATTTTTAAGTGCCCACGGTGGATGCTAGTTAACTGTTTATTTCCATGCTTAGAATATGTTTCTAAGTTTCCTCATACATAAAGAATGGGATACTACCAGGTGGTATTCATGCTGTTCATCCTCACTCAGGTGTCCTGCTGAAACTTCAAACTAAATTACACTAATAAAAGCCTATTATCTAGAACCAGGGAAGTTACAGAACCACTATACTCTACTCTGGTCAGATGACATCTGGCCTATTTTGCTTAGACTTTAGGAAGGGTATTGATAAACTGTAGTACATACAGAGAGGGCAACCACGATGGGAAGGGGTGTTGAAATTATGACATACAAGTATTAGTCAAAGGCCTTCATCTTCACCTATCTAATTAGTAATTAGCTCCTGTGACTCCATTTCCACATCATCTCTCAAATCCCTCTTCTTACTCCCACTGCCACCTCTGGTAGAGGCACTCGCTAGCTTCCAGTTGAACTACTGCAATAGTGTCCTTTGAGGTCTTCTCATTTCCAATTTCCCTAATTCACCCTTCATATAACTACCAGAATAATCTTTCTTACACACAGATCTGGTCATGCCCTTTCTCTGATCAAAAACCTTTAGTGGGTCCTTACTGCTTTCTGGCTCAAGTTCCAACTGGTATGGTAGGAAAAGGGTAGATTAGGAGTGGAGGGCCTAGGTGTGAATCCTCACTCTGCCACTCAGTATCGGTGTGACTTTGGACAAATCATTTAACCTCTTCAAGTCTCAGTTTGTCTAAATAAGTTTATCCTCCACAATCCACCAGCACTCTACATTTCTAGCCTTATCTTATGTTACTATCCTCCATAGTCTAAACACACTAGGAAACTGGCCCTCAAGCATACACTGCATTCTTAAATATGTGTGTATGTACCTTTGCACACGCAATTTCCAATTCAAGGAATGCCTTCCCTCTACATCTATTGAATTTCTACCCATTCTTTAAATCCCAAATGCCATCTACTCCAGGAAGTCTTCCATGATCCCTTCAGTTGATAAGGCTTTTCTCTCAGACCTATCATATCATTTTGTTTTGTGATTCTCTTATGCATTTATCATCTAATTTAGCATATTAAAGTTATCTGTCTCCATGCCTTTTAAGTCCACTAGATCATGAAACAAATTCTTTCTCTCATTACCTAGCACAATGCTCTGCATACAGTAAGCACTTAATATTTGTTGTTTTCATATACTGTTTGGCACTCTGCTTGAATAGAAGTCAGAGAAAGATAGAATTAAGCTCTATGTAAGGGGGGAAAAATCTTCCCAACAACTGGCTTTCCAAAGGTGGAATGGACTGCCTTGAGAAGTACCTCCCTACCCCCATCCCCCATTTCTTATCCTCACCCTCCACCACTGCCTGCTTTATCCCCATCCAAAGTCTTCAAGGCAAGGTTTACATGACTGCTTTGGGGATTTGGGGTCAGGTATGGGTTAAACTAGTCAGCCAGAGTTCCCTTTCAACTCTAAGTTGATATGACTAAGGTTCAACATTTGTAAAAGAATAGGATTACACTAGATGATCTCTACGATCTTCCAGTTCTACCATCCTATGCTTCTACAGGAACACACTTTAAAAAACATGATGTAGGGGCAGCTAGGTGGCGCAGTGGATAGAGCACCAGCCCTGGAGTCAGGAGTACCTGAGTTCAAATCCAGCCTCAGACACTTAACACTTACTAGCTGTGTGACCCTGGGCAAGTCACTTAACCCCAACTGCCTCACTAAAAAAAAAACAAAAAACATGATGTGCTAGACAAATCACATCGTTAAAAACATTACAATTCTTTATAACGCATCACATGTTTGTTATCTGTTGTTCAGTCACATGCAACTCTTCGTGACCCCATTTGGAGTTTTCTTGGCAAAGATACTGGAGTGTTTTGCCACTTCTTCTCCAGCTCATTTGACAGATGAGGAAACTGAGGCAAATAAGGTGAAGCAACTTATCCAGGGTCACACAACTAGTAAGTGTCTGAGACCAGATTTGAACTTATGAAGAAGAGTTTTCCTATTAGGCATTTTATAAATGCATGAGGAGGACAAGGAACACATTCCAACTAACAGTTGGAATCACCCAGCACTAAATTCAAAATTTGACTTTAGGAAATTAAATCTACAGGGTTGATAACAAGGTCACATCTTATATGTCAATCTTATATCCCACAGACATTGTTTCATTATCTGGTAAACAGAATGCATTGTTAGAGATTTCACTTAAAAATAAATTCCAAGCTTGTTGCAAATATTTGCTTTTTAAATGAACTACTTAGATTCAGCTCTTGGGGAAAATGTCAAATACAATACAAACATTGTGTGTCGGGGAAAACAATACAATAGTCTCTATTTATTCTGGGATGACATTTAGTTTATAAAGAGCAGACATCTGACTAACCCAAGAAGAAAGGTCCTACCATGAATGTGATACAAATGATCAAGTCTCACTCTCAACACAGTTGCATTAAAAAACACATAAAAACAGAAAAGAACCCTCTGCTTTGGGCTCAAAGATCAATATTTAATACATATGCTCTCTCCACCTTTAGGGCTGTCTTTGGAGACTAGCATACCACTAAGCAGCACTTAGTACTATTTAATGGGGCAGACAATTTTCTGAGTCACCGAGGTTCTATCTACTTCATCTGTTGTGGTAGAAGGGAAGGCTTTGAAGAAAGGAGCCTCAGACTCAAGCAAGCCCTTCTGTCAGCTCATCAAAAACAGTACATTAATTAAAATTCAAAAATATCAAGAGTCAGGAAAGGATGAGTGGTGGGAGTGTTCACAAAGAGCAGTTTACCTCACCCTAAGTGTTATTGTTCCAACACTCAGGGAGAAACAGATAACCCGCCCTCAATAATAGCTCCCATTTGCAAAGTGCTTTCTTTGGCAGAGCTCTATGCCAATAGTGGTGCAAGATGAGGAAACTGAGGCTCAGGAAGGTGAAAGGACTTGCCCATTTTGACATGGCTTCTCCTGACTCCAATCCCAATACTTTTTCTACAGTATATGGCCTCAATATGACTCCTAAACTGTTTAGCAATGTTAAATCAATTCATGCTGCTCCAAAAGAAATTCTAAATCATCTTAGGTCTCAGCCTTTAGGTCTCAGGGACAGTCAGTAGAAAGTCAGCCCTAAAAGGAATCACAGAATGCTTCAATGGACCAAGCTGTATCAGTTGATACGGCACAAATCTGCAAAATTATAATATGTGCTTCTAATTAATAGCATTTAAAGAATTTGAACAAATAGGAAAAATCATAGTAAATTAAAGTAAAACTATTTTAAATTACTTTTAAATTCTTGTATAAAATGCATACACCTGGTCCTTCATTCCATTCATCTTATCATCCATTCCAACTCCTTCTCCCAGTCATGTACTGACCTTCAAGTCAATCTCCCTCCTTTCTCACAGTCTTCCTCTCTACGGAAACCCCTGCTGTCATAATTCGACACTTTAATGTACATGTTTATCTCTCAGAGTACCCTGCCCTCCCAGGTCACAGCCTCCTAACCTCCTAGGACTCCCATTTTCACTCTGTCTCCTCAGCCACACACAAAGACAGTCAGGCTCTTGATCCATGATCTGAAATTTCTCTCTCACCAAAACTTCCTATCCCTCAATTTCTGTCTCACCTGTTTCACTTACTTTCCAGAGGACATGCTGGATGGTGAAAAGCCTAGAGACTAATGTTGAAGGCTATTTAGCCTATGGATTTTTAACCTGAAAAACTGAGTGGTTAAGGGGAATATACCTGTCTTCAAAGATCTGAAGGCAAAGAGATATCATGTGGAAAGAGGAATCCGATTTCCTGTGCTCAGTCCTATAGAGCAAAATCAGGACTAGTGGATGGAAGCTATAATGAAGCAGATTGACTGATATAAGGAAAAACTTCCTAACAATTAGAGATATCCAAAAGTCAAAGGGGCCATCTTGGGAAGTCACAGATTCTTAACAGAAGTCTTCAATTTAAGGATAGACGATGACTTTGTGGGAAGATCATAGAGGGGATTCTTGGCCAAGTACATGATTTGGCATATAGAATCTAAAGATTTTTCTAACTCTGAAATTCTATGGAATGCCAGGGATATGCAACAAGTAGTGCCTTCCCAAAAAACTGGTTACAGTAGCTATAATTGCTCTCAATCCATTTTTAGTAATCAAGGAAACCAAGGAGTCCTATGATGAATAGATATTAAGAAATAGAATTAAGCAGAAGTTCAGCCCTGTGCACAAAATTTTAAACTGTAGTATGTAGTATTAGGTTAAAATATATATTAGGTAGAAAAAAATTGTAAAGTTGCTGTGTTGTTTATCATCTTTCTCAGTTATAAAGCATTAATGAAAATCCATTTGGGGGGCAGCTAGGTGGCACAGTGGATAAAACACTGGCCTTGGTTCAGGAGGACCTGAGTTCCAATCTGACCTCAGACACTTGATACTGATTGTGTGATCCTGGGCAAGTTACTTAACCCTCTTGACCTGCCAAAAAAAAATTTCAACACAGTTAAGAATATTTCTGGTATGCTAAATAAGTGGCAGAATGGAGTAATTCCTTTAAAAAAGGGCAAACATCCTACTTCTTTCCCCCTTTCATATGCCCAACACTTAAAAAAATTTTAAATGTTACCTGCTACTATTTTATATTAAGGACAACAGGATGTCCATAAACTATCAGAAACATCCTAAGATGAAAGAAGAAATTAAGAGTTCATACCTACCAAACCCCTCTAGAAATACTACTAACTGGTACTGCTGAAATAAATTTCCTTGTCATAAGTGTCAGTATAGAAAGAGAAGGTAACAGAGAATGTTTACTGAAATGTGACTAACAATCAAAATCAAGGACAAAAAAATCAGTTTATTAAGAAAATTGCTTTTTTGCATCAAGTTTGCTCAGATTGAAGCTTAATTTAAAAAAATATGTTCTATAAAAATATTTGTAATAACCTTCATAGGCAAACTGATGTTTTTATGTTTTATGCCTATTCCCCTTCTTAGATAGCTTTGAGAATTAGGAAGTCATCTGTAATGTTAAAACAACATCTATCTAGAAGTCTGCAACTCCTACCCACTTACCCAGTGCCTACTACTACTATTTCTACCCAGTTAAACAGAAGTACCTTAGGACTACAAGGACTCTAACAATTTATTTCTCAACTGGTAATACAATGAACACAGCAGTCTGAAACTCAAAACTTGGTAGTTTCAAACTATATCATTAATTTAAGACAAATGAGTTCTTGAGATGTTATTTCAGACCTATAAAAATCAAGATGCCTCTCACATAAGATGAAAGTGCCTAGATTTTATTCTGCAAAAGTACTTATACTCTATTCTTCTTCATGAGCAGCCTAAATTACAACGCCATGGTGTTTATTTAGAAAAATGCTCTCCCAAGAAGCAGTAAAGATTACCACTGGATAACAAAAAATTAGGAAGAGGACTAGGAAAACACTGATGAGCTGAAGAAATCAGAGATGACAACTCTCAATCACGATAACTTTTAGAGATATTTGTTTGAAAACATTGTAGGGAACATAATTAACCACTAGCCCTAGACCTAAACAAGTGATCTAAAACAGGACCTAGGAAACAGTATTATGAAATTTGGGAATATAGTCATTTGTTAGTCAAGTACTCATTAGAAAAGAAGTTGAAAAAATCCCCTCATAAAATCTTCATTATCCCTTATTGCAAGAGACAACACTAATACTGATTAGTGACACTAGTAGGCTTGGTTTCATTAAAATTCAACACATACATCTTAAGCAATTAATATGTGGTCACAGCATGCTGTTGAAGAAAGGCAATGGATTTAGTCAAGAGACCTGCACTCATAGCTGGATGACCCCCATGGGCAAGTCATATAATTTGAGCCTGTTCCCTCATCTAGAAAATAGAGATAACACTTGCATTCTCTACCTCCTAGAGTAGTTCAGTAAGTACTTAAGAAAAGCTTATTAGCTGGTAGTTGTAGGGAAAGAACTTCATTAACCTTAAAGCGCCACATAAATGTTGGTTATTATTATTATTTGTCTAACACTCTGTGAGTCCTTAACTACTTAGAACAGAGCTCTCTGCTTAGCTTATTTCTGCCTCCTCCTTTCCACTGTTGATGTAACGCAGACTTACAAGAGGATGAAGTGCCAAGCAGAAATGAGAAAAGTCTCTCTATAAAGCACTGGGTACAGCCTAATAATACACTAAGTTAGGAAGAATGAAGCTCTGCTGTCACCCCCAGAGCATGTGCTTCAAATGAGCAAGTAACTGCATGCCTGCATTAATATTTATGACTGACACCTGCAGCCCATCTTTGTAAGATTAAGAACTCATATCAAGTAGGATCTTGGAGCCAGCTATTTTTTTTTTAAGTGTGGAAAGGAAGTGCTGAATATGGCATATGTAAATCTATCGTGTTTATTTGAAGAAGAGATCAGGTTTACTGATATAGTTTTTTAAATACATTACACTTTAAGTGGTTCTAATCCCTAGAAAAAGTAAAATTTATAGCCCAATGTATATAGATATGCAATCCCTTTAATTTTCAAAAGGACCTGTAGCTGGAAAATTAGGCAAGGACAAAGGTTATGGATTGTTACTTAATATTTATTGAATATAAACAATAGATCAGGCATCATACAAAACAATTGGTCTCTGCCTTCTAGGAGTTTACATTCTAAAGTGGCACAGCACATATTGCATATACTGTATATACACAACAAATATTGTATACTATAAGTTTATATATATATATAAAAACATGTATGATATATACACAGTATATATAGTAAACTGTATATAATTAAAACCACAAATATATTGGTCACTTATGGTTGGCTTAACTTTATGTTGTTTTGTATTACTGGTTGTCCTTCAACATCTCTAGTTTGATATACTACATGCATATTAAGGAGATGACATCCCTTAAACTATCCACTTAGTGTATGACAGCTCCCTGGTGGAGTTTTTAAAAGGTCTTTTAAAATGGAAGGAAAGAACACAGCAAAAGAGAAATAGGACATAATTCTGGGCATTTGTGTGTGTAAAAGCCACATGGTGGGTGGTAGAATAAAACCAAGTTAATTAGTTATGAAAAGCTCTATTTTATTAAATGAAAGAAAATGGGTAAAATAGATGAATTTAGCAATGGTGAAATAATACTGGCATCAGCTGACTGACAGAAAGTTTTAATATGACAAGGAAGGTTGACCCAGGCTGGAAATTAGTCATCTCTGATTCATCTGTTTTTCCTCCCCAAATGTCCCATGTTCTTCCTCCTTTTCCTTCCAAATCTCTCTTTATGTCCCTTCCCTCCCATTCCTTCTAGAACACTGTCACTCCCCTCTAAATTACAACAATCCCTATTCTGAGTCCCTAATTCCAGTCTCTCTTCTTCTCCAGTGCATCCTTCCTGCATTGGTTATTGGAATAATCTTCCTTGAATTTCAATTTCATGCTATTGCCCTGCTCTAAAACCTTGAATGGTTCTGATTTTCTACTTAAACAAAATTCAACCCTTCCCTCTGGCCCCTTCTCCATTGTCTGGCCCTTTCCTGTCCATCCGATTTTATTTCACACTACTCTTCTACCCACAACCTCTGCCCAAGTCATCAGGTTTCTTATTCCATATGCAAGTCTGAGTTGTTCTAATCTCTGTGTCTTTGCTCACACTCTTTTGGCCTGGAATGGCCACCCCCACCTCCCCTCTACCCATTCCAATTACACCAATACCATCCAAGTCCACTGCAACTACTTCTTCTTCCATAAAAATCTTTCCTGTCTATTTCAGTCTTCACTGAAAGTATCCTTCCCTTAACTTCTATGAAAATTACAAACTGTACTACACTCTGGCATTAATTTATATGCTTGTTTTACACTTTTTGATACTTGTTTCATGTAGGTTACTCTCATCTCCACAACTAGATTCTAGACTTCTGGAGGGCAGTGCCCATATCCTATACTTTTTTAGGGTCCCCCATTGTGTCTATTGGAGTCTATGGCAGGCATTCCATAAATACTTGGCTGATTGATGAGAAGGTATATTTAGGGAACTTTGAGATTTTTCTGTAATTATGCTTTCAATATGTCTGGAAAGTTGAATGTAGCTTTTTAAAAAGTCAGAAGAACTAAGAGAGGAAGCAGGGAGAATGACAAGAAATAAATTCGCATGACAGGCTCTAGAAATGACAGCTGCGGGGGGCAGCTAGGTGGCGCAGTGGATAAAGCACGGGCCTTGGATTCAGGAGGACCTGAGTTCAAATCCAGCCTCAGACACTTGACACTTACTAGCTGTTACTAGTTAAGTAACTAGCAAGTTACTTAACCCCATTGCCCTGTCCAAAAAAACAAAAAAGAAAAGAAAGAAAGAACAGCTGCAAGAGCACTCAATTTGGAGTCTGTAAGTAATTAGAAGAGAGCTCTAATTCTGGCTCTACTACTATCTGTGTGACCTCAGACAAGTTACTTCACCTCTCTGGGTCTGTTTCCTCATCTGCAAAAAAAGAAGAGTTTTACCTGAGGATCCTTTAAAGTCTTTCCAGCTCCCCTTAAATTTATGAGCCTAAGAATACAATCTCTCCTAATCTTTACAAATCTAACCCCTGAATCAGGGACAACAGCATTCCAGTTCTTAGCCAGCAACAGCTTCTTCAGTTATAAGTAGATAAGGGGTAAGAACAGGACAAGAACAGTATGGCCATTATAAAGGTTAGTATCAATATTCTATTACATCAGGGCAGCTAGATGGCAAAGTGGATAGAGCACAGGCCCTGGAGTCAGGAGGACCTGATTTCAAATCCAGTCTCAGACACTTAACACTTACTAGCTGTGTGACCCTGGGCAAGTCACTTAACCCCAACTGCCTCACCAAAAAATATATATATATATATATATATATTACATCTCTAACAAGACTTTGAAACTGAGCAATCCTGGGTCACTGCCCTTCATCTTACAATAAAACTGCAAGACTTGTGGAGTCTAGAAAAGGAATAATCCTGAAGAGAAACAAAAGGGATAACTATAATAGCTATTGTTTCTTCACTAAAGATACACTGTATAAGTCTGTGCCCAAGCTTCACACAAAAGATGCTCTAATCTTTGTTAAACAATGAAAATACCTAATCTTTTCATTGTTTGCATTAACAAACAACATGCAGTTTTAATGACTTACATATCTTGAACAAGCACTGCATATGGGCAATGATGTAGACCCAGAATTTAATAGATGGAAAGTAGCTGGATCCCATTTGGGCAATTACTCCCTGAATGAAAACCACTTAATGATCCCAAGCTTGTCACAGTCACGAACTCAATCTTTTGAACCCAAATATTCTTCTGGTGATGTTATATGGGTAACATCATGATCTCGTTAGAACCAAAATCCCAAGTGTTCCAAAGGCAGAAGGAGGGCGGGAACAAGCATGTATACACCTACTATGTGCCAGACACAACGTTAAGCACTTTTAGAAAGATTATTTCAGTTGAGTCTCACAACAACCTTATGAAGTAGATGTTGATATCTCCACTTTACGGTAACTTGCCTAAGGTCACACAGCTGGTCGGTGCCTGAGTTTGAATTTGAATTTAGATCTTCCTCATTCCAGAGCCATCCCTCTATCCACTGCACCACCAGCTGCCTCCAAAGGACAATGGACACTTGTGCCCAAAGAGTGGTATAAAAGATTACAGACCCACATATGACCAGAAAAAAGAGGTGAGCTAATCATATGGAGAGTGAGGGATAATATGTGGACAAACCAAATGTTCCACTATAATCCAATGGGATCCAGTGGACTGAACTGAGCTTCCATAAAGGACAGTAACAAGAAGCACCTAGGATAAGGAAGGATGAATAGGTCGTAAACTGCAAGTCAAAAAAAGGAGCTACATCATTGAGATCAAGATTCCATCAAAATACTGAAGCAAACACAGTGAATACTACTTTTCAATTCTCCATATTTGTTAAGCCAAATCTTATCCCATGGACTTAGGTTGACTCTGTTTAGGATTCCTAGGAAGTACAGAGGCTTAAGGGGAAGCCTATCCTCTTTCTCATATACAGTAGTATTAGATATCATCTATTTTCAAGGATCTAGAGATGCTAATAAGCAGAAATATGTGTGTATGTCACCTTTCAGGCAACTATTAAATGAGGGGCTGCATTAGCTCTCCAACCTTAAAATCCTATGATCTTCTTAATACTTTGATGTCCATTTTATTCTCTCCTTTTTTTAAATTCCCAATAGCACAAGGCCCACTGCTACTCTATTCTGGTTTTTTGGGGTTTTTGCAGGGCAATGAGGATTAAGTGACTTGGCCAGGGTCACACAGCTAGTAAGTGTCAAGTGTACTCTATTTTAAAAATATATATCTACATAGAGAAATGACTATTCTTTGAAAAATGGAAGGCTAAACAAACCTACTTCAATTTCTCCCTCTTCCTACCTGCAGAAAGAGCCCTGAAGTTGGTATCAAAAGACCTGAGTTGAGATCCTAGTTTGACACTCCCTGGTGATCATGGTCAAGGTCACTTTACCTCTAGGTCTGTTTCTCATTTGTAAAATGGAGATAGCCAAACTTATATTACCTACTTCACGGGGTTGTTAGGAAAGTATTGAGAATTTTAAATGTTACAGAACCACAGGAAATTATAGTTTGGTACAGATTTCTATTTTGGGCCATTATATATGAGCAAGATGTGACTACAAAGTAAGGAAACTAATTCCTGTGAGGCTTATAGAATCCATCACATTACTTTAGTTACACCTCATAACAATTACAGCTCGTTCCTAAAATGTTTTAAGGTTTGTACTAATAGCTGATATTAATATGGCATTTCATAGGTTACAAAGTATTCTGCAACACCATTTCATTTGAGCCTCACGTCAGAGGTGGTACAGCTATTATCTCCATTTCATAAATAAGAAAACAGGCACAGTGAGTATAACTTGCCCAGTATCACACATCTATTAAGTGAGAGTCAAAAATCAAGTCCAAGTCATGTGATGAGAAGTTCAGTGCCCTTTCCACTACACCTCTAAAAGACATTGTCATAAGAACCCTTGGGAGAAGGCAGTACAATATGATATCCTTTTTTTTTTTTTTAAGTGAGGCAATTGGGGTTAAGTGACTTGCCCAGGGTCACACAGCTAGTAAGTGTTAAGTGTCTGAGGCCGGATTTGAACCCAGGTACTCCCGACTCCAGGGCCAGTGCTCTATCCACTTCGCCACCTAGCTGCTCCTGATATCCATTTTAAAGAAGTGAAAACTGAGGTCCTTAGAGATGTTCACTCATCCATAAATGTATATACACCTACATATATCCATTTCAAATAATGCATGTGTCCATTTCAAAAAGAGAGCTAACTAGCTTAAACGTCTGATATTTTATTTCATCTTCTACAGTCAATCTGATACAGTTACATGTAAAAGATCCTAGTGATCTATCAATAGGATATCCCATGATGATGCCCTATAAATATGCAGTTATTGGGCAGAGAGCTAAAGTGTTCTACCAAATAAACACAATAAAGAATTGTGGAGAAAGCAAAGGGCTTTTAGAGCTACAAGGGTTGTTACAGAATATTCTCCATCAAACTTCTCCATTTTACAGAAGAGGACAAAGGCCCTAAAGAGATGGACTTTTGTCCAAGGTCACACAGGTAGTATCACAAATCATCAGGCACCCCAGCTATGATAATTAAGCATATTATTATTGGGCACACTGATGATTTGGCCAACGAAAAACAAGTATTTGAGGCATGACAATGACAAGATTGGTGTAGGTTTATCTTCTGTTAGCTGTTTGTTGTGTTATCAGTTAACTAGCAGAAACTTCAGAATAATGATGTCCCAGAAGCTGTGCAAGTTAGATGTGAAGATGTGCACTTTGGAGTAACCTATTCTAAAAGGTCAAACTCAGAAAAGTAAAACATAATTTTTTTTCTGTTCTTCATAGATAAAACTTTAAAGCATGAAAAAAAATTATAAAAGGAGATTGCACCCACAACCTTCCAACCAATTTGAGTTTTGCTGGGTCCTCAAAATCTTAAGATAATAGTTTCTTCCAAGCTCGCCCTACAGAATAACTTTCTTTGACAGACCACATTCTCCAGAACAGACCTCAGCATCTGATCAAGGGCAAGACTGTTGACAAACAGCAGTGTACTTCCAGATACATCAACAGCCCTTTGGTTGTAATCTGAGAACCACAGATGCAATCCACAATGGTGTTGGTAGAACTGGCTGAGGCCCCTATTCATTAATGCAGAAGAGTCACTGTTCAGAAAATAGAAGAATTATTCCAATTATGTCTTCAGCAAAGGCAAGAGCATTAGTGTTAGGAGTAAAATGAATGCTGACAGAAATTTCACAAACTCCAAATATGAATATGAAAACTAAAAGCTTCTTAGTTGCATTTCTAGCTAACATGTCATTTATGTGAGTAATTTAATAAGAGGATTATATGCTATTATATGCTATTCTTTTCTTCATTCTGCCTTTTAATTTTTACTACATTTAACTGGCTCTGTGTTAAGAAAAAAGCTTTATCAAGTTATATACAAGCAATTTGATAAGCAAGCAATTCTCAGTGGGATCTGAGACACCTGGGAGTCCCTGAGACCCTTTCAGGGGGTATGCAAGGTCAAAACTATTAATAATACTAATTAATACAAAACTCATAATCCTAAAATGGTTTAATTTCTAATATGGTAAATATTGATAGATATAACCCACATAAACAAAAGCTCTTCTGGGAATGGGGAGGGCAGAGTAGGGGATGTTCCTCAACAGTTTCTTAGGAATGTAAAGGAGTTTGAAATCAGAATGTTAGAGAACCCTTGAAATAAACCCTAAAGTAAAATATCATTAAAGGACCATAAAAAGAATAAGTCATAGTATGACCAGTATACGATTAGCCACTAGGATCATCAAAGACAATACCTTTCATGTCACCTACAAAGAAAGGCTGTTAGTGAAATCTTAAGCTCCCTAACTTCTATGCCAGAATCCTCCCCAAAAACAATGCTGCCAACTTGTTTTAACTCCAATTTGAAAATCAACTGAATACCTGCTAATTACAGCAACATCCAACTGCCTTTTGCAAGCTGAAAAGTCAGAGAGCTTGAATGGAAAGCCTATTTTAGAATTCAGGAATACTAGATAGTGTAGGCATCTGGCTGCTGCTACACATTAACCACAGCTCACTGGAGTCATCCCCATACAAACTGATGACAGTGTTTGAAATCTTGAAGGAAAACCCATATGATGCAGAGCTAAATGTTAAATTCCATTGTCCCTTCTGTTCACCTATTCCTAAAGTTCAACTTCAATTCTGTTCTTAAGTGCTTTGGTCTGAAATCCAGCTGCCTAGCTGTCAACTTCAGACCTTTCTTGACAGTCATACCTTGAATAATAAAATCCAGATTTCTCTAGGGGTCCTCTGCCTCAACTTCGGGGTCCTCTTCAAGGAGTTTCCTTCCAACTCTAGACTCCTGCCCCAAAGTCCCTTCATCTCTCTCCTTAGAACCTTAAGGAAATCCTCCAAGCCAGACCCCCCACTAGCTTAAGCACAAGGATTCCACTACTTCCTTCAACTCAAGAAAGTTTCTACTCAGTACTGTTTTCTCACCTGTAAAATGAGTTGGTTAGTTAATCTTTAAGGTTCCTTCCAATTTTAAATCTATGATCCTATGATTTTCCACTCTCTTTTCCTTCCCTCAAACCCTGACCTCCTTCCTGAGTCTAACTTGCCACACCCCTCCCACCTCCAGCACTACCAATCAGCTGCCAAAGTTTCAAGAGAAGTTTATCCTTGTGTTTGTCTCTTCCCAGCTCCAGTACTGCAAACCAGGTACCAAAACTGCAACAGAAGTTTATAATTGTGAAATATGCTTCATTCAGAAGCAGCACGTGGTGTAGTGGACAGAGCACTGGGGAGTTGGGAAGCCTGGATTCTATTCTGGGTTCTTCCACTAACTTCAACTAACTAGCTGGGAAGACTTTAACATTTCTAAATGTAAATTCCTAAAATTTGTTCGGCATTTTCTTATGAGGAGTTTGTGTTAACTGATTTCAAAGGTTGGTACAGTAAAAAGTAAACTGGATTTGGAGTGAGATGGCCTGTGTTAAATCTCAGCTGGACCATTTACTTAATCTCCAAGTTTTCTTCTAACTCTTAATCTGTGATCCAATTCAAAATTTCTACGGCTCTGAAGGGAGAGAAGAATAGAAATCGGATTTAAATTATTCCCTGGAGTTCATCCCCTCCACCTCACTCATCCCAGCAGTTACCCCGAGACCCAGAAAAAAAAATCTCTTAGGTCATTCTGGCTTTATTTCCTCTTAGCACCTACTCAGAGTGATAAACTAAGACCCGCCCTCTCAGCTGTCATTCACCTAGGAGACTAACTATACTGAGGATCCCACCAAAAGGCAGCAGAGATCTGTCAAAGAAACGGCAAGACACGTTTACTGGGCGTATGATTTTGGCCTAGGAGTTTGACTCCCAGTGTGGGGACAAAAGAAAAACAGAATGACAATCCCCAGCAGGTCTTCATGTATCACCGGGAAAAGAAAGCACAGGGAGGGCAGGGGGAAGGGGAAAAGAGGAAAAAGAAGGGAGGAGAGAAAAGTTTGCCCTCCCTTTGTAAGTCCCCCCCACCCCGGATTAGGATCCCCCGAAGAAGGGGACAGGAAAAGGATGTATGGGAAAAGAGGGTTTAACCCTCAACCCCGGTCTAAGATCCCAGAGAAAGGTGGTGGGGAAGGATTCTGACCGTCTTCTTTCTACAGAACTGACAGGGGTGGTAAGGACACAAGCGCTCTCACCCACTCCTAACTTGGGGGGTGGGGAAAGGGGGCAATCGGTGAACAGCGAGGAAAACCGAGCCCAACTGCATCCAACTGTCCAAGTTCTTGGTTTCAATGGGCTGGCGGGCGAGGACAACCCACGGGAGGAGGTGGGGGGAGGGGCGGGGAAGGACGGCCGGCTGCTAAACACAGAGACTCGGGGACCGGGGAAACCAGCGGGTGAGGGGTACGAAGTGGGGAAAACACTAGAAGTGGGAGGAACAAGGAAAAGCAGCGGGGAGGGAAGGGAGGAGGAGGGAGAGAAGGCAGGGATGAGTGTAAGGAGAGAAGAGGGCTTGGGGACCACGGAGGTGGGGGGGAAAGAGTGGAGGGATGAGGGGACTGAGGGGAGCTACAGAAGTAGGGGGACGTAGGAGGTGGTGCCTCGAGAGTAATAGGAGGACCCAACAAGGTCCCGTAACACTCGAGTGTTATGGAGGTGATGGAAACCAAAGAGGGGGTGACTCGAGGATAATAAGAGTGAAAGGGACCTGGGAGGGGGTGCCTGGAGAATGACGGGGACCTAGGAGAGGGCGGCTGGAGCAGGGGGTGATGAGATAACGGGGAGGGGGGGGCAGAAGAGGCAAAGACCTCGGGGAGAAGGACCAGGAGAAGGACGAGCGCCCCGCCCGAAGCGGGGCCGGCGCGAAGGAGGGGAGGGGGCGCGGGCAGCGGGATCCGGAGGGAGCCGGACGGGAGAGAAAGAAAGTGAGAACAAGGGTCCCTGCGCCGCCATGTCCCGGCTCCCCGCAGCCCGCGCACCGCCCCCTTCCCGGACCGGACCGCGGGCCCCCGGCTCTGCCGCCGCCCCCCCGCCGGCCCCCCGGAGCCCTCCGCTCTTCCCACCCGGGGTTCGGCCGCTGCCGCCGCCACACCTACCCCCGGCTCCGCTCTCCCCGGGCCGCTCCGGTCCCGCGGCCGCGCGCGCCTCCACCAGCCCCGCCCCCAGAACCTCCCCCTCCCTCCCGGGAGGGGCGGGGCAGAGACGATGGTAGCGTCCTCGCACATCGCGCCCCGCCTCCCTAACCCCGCGCGCCCCCGCCCGCGCGCGCGAAGCCCTGGGCTCCAGGGCGGGAGGCGGGACTTCCTGTGGCGCGCGGCCGCCGCTTGGGGCGCGAGCCGTTAGCCTGCCCTGGGGACCAAGGACAAGGCCCGGCGCTTCGGAAAGCTGGAGCCCGAGAAGCTGACGGTAAAGAGGGGCGGGGGAAGATTTCGGTGCCGCCCCTAGCGGGAGCCCCGGAACCATACCCCGACACTCCTATCGGTTATTTCTGCCTCCGACCAAGCTTCTGACGCTCCCCGGTCCGGCCGCTCGTCACCTGCGACGCCCCCTCACCGCCCGCCTGAGAGTCTTCGCCCTGGCCGCCCCCCACCCCGTGCTCGGCGCGCTCTCCCTCCCCAAGCCCGCCGGAGCCCCCGACAAAGTTACTTTGCATTTACTTTCTATATAATTCTGTAGCGAGAGCTAGCGTTCCCATGGCAGCCAAGGCTTGCAAATCGCTTTTCACGTTAACTCATCTGAGCCCTTCAGGATCCTGGGAGGGAGGTGCCATTGGTGCCCCCATTTTACAGATAAAGAAACTGACGCATCCCAAACCCCGGGTCCAGCACTGCCTCCGACACCCCCACAGACGGTGACTCAGACTGTAAACTCCCTGAGGGCAGGCAGCCCTTGCTGCCACATTACAGTAGATCAATAAATGCTGTGTTGTTGGAAAAAAGTATTATTAGGGAGGAAGCTTTGCAGTGGAAAGAGCACTCTCGTCAGAGGAATTGTGCCTTTGGGACCTAAGACACGACACAATCTTCCCTAGGCCTCGATTTCCATCTTGTAAAATAAGGGGGTTGGAGGAGATAGCCTTTGACATCCTTTCTGTGAGTAGTAGTAGCTAGGAGATGCAGGGGATGGATAGAACAGTGGCCCTGAAGTTGGGAAGACCGGAGTTCAAATATCACCTCAGACTCTTACTAGCTGTGGGACCCTGGGCAAGTCACTTAACTCCAACTGCCTTAAACATCTAGGGCCATCTCCAGTTTTCCTGATCTATATCTTTCCAGTGCACCCAGATGGCCCTTCCTCACTTAAATCCAATCACTGCAAGTCATGATGTCACCTCCCAATGTTATGGACCTCTTTGAGGACAAAGGATGAGCAACAACAATAAGTTGTAGGCAGGATGCAGGTTTTGGAGTCATATTGATGTGGGATGGAATTTGGGGTCAAATTGATCTTGAGTCATCCCAAAAGAATTACAAGACTCAGTGACTCAGTTTCCCAAATTTTATTGCAATGCTGTGGGTGACCACATGGAGAGAACCAGAATAGTGGAAAGGTATCTCTCCAATAGGGAAAGAAAATACAGTTATATTTATAGTATGGATAAATTGATTATCAGTCTCATAATAATTTCAACCTTAGGGGAGGGCCCATCCTAATTTGGAGTTCCTGGGGTCCTAAGCCAACCCCCAACAAGAGTACATTTTTCAGTGGAGGTGTGTTTGGGGGGTTTACACATCATAAAGTGAATCTGGGGACAAATTTGGCCTTTTCTGCACATGTCTCTTTCTGGTTCCCATGCTTAGTTTCAAAACATCTTCATTTATCATTTATTCCTAGTCTGAGTTTCTATAGCCTGTCATTTTATTTAAGGTCTTCATGGCCTCTCTCCCTCTGTTCCCATTATGGGTACTGATTTCATGAGAACCTAGCATCCTGACTTGTAAGTTATCCATTACTGGGGTCTGAATCCCTTTTAGAGCTAATATCTGAATTAGAGCTTGGGTCTTAGGTTTTTCTGTTAACCCTTTTTTGCCTCCTACATCATTATGAGCCAGGTTTGAACCCCAGTCACCTTTATGACCCTGGGTAAATAACTCTGTGCCTCAGCTTCCTCTTCTGAGATTGAGGGATTAGACTAGCCTTCTAAGGTAACTTCAGACTGTATGAACCTATGAATTATAAAAAGCAGAATAGGTTTATAATAATAGCTTACAGAGACATAACGTGTTAGGGTTTACAGAACAGTTCATTTCGGTTGAACATCCCAACAACCCTTTAAAAGAGGTGCTATTATTATGCCGTTTTTAGAGAGTAAGAGAAGGAGACTCAGGGAACATAAGTGACTTGTCCAGGATTACTCAGGTATTCAATATGAAATTAATGTCTCTAAGTCTCAGAAGACTCTTAAAAGTTATCTGGGAAATTGTAGTCAACAAGGAGGCAGTCGAGTATTTACTAAATGCCTACTGTGTGCCAGGCACTATGCTAAACACTGAGGTTACAGAAAAAGGCAAAAGACAGTCCTTTCAGGGAGCTCACATCCCACTGCATCCTGAGCCACCTCCATTCATTGTAACCTTTGTCTTGCCACTGGACTTTAGTGATTCTGGAGGAGAGAATAGGGCTGATGACTTTACGGCACCTCTGCCGCACTTACATCCAATTCACTTAAAGTCAAAACTGGTGATGTCATTGGTCCTCTTTGCAGATGAAGAACGAACAACAGTCTAACATTGAAAACAACTATGCACAAAATAAGATAACTAGCAGGTACATGAAGGCTTATTGTTGATTGTCCTTCGTTCTCAAAGAGGAGGACCATGACCACCTGATGTCATGACTTGCACTGAATTAGATTCAAGTGAGGGAGGGCTGTGCAGTCACCAACCTCACTGTCTCCTCCAGAGCCATCTGGGTGCAACAGCATGGTATTTATATCAGAACAACTGTTGATGGCCCAGGATATTTGAGGCAATTGGGGTTAAGTGATTTACCCAGGATCACACAGCTAGTGAATATCTGAGATTAGATTTTTACTCAAATCCTCCCAACTTCAGGGCCAGTGCTGTATCCACTTCGACACCCAACTACCCCTTGATCACTTATTAGGTATTTCATGAAAAAAGAACTCAGGTACTCTTGGGGGTAGAAGTGGAGAGGAGGGGCTTTTGTCACTTCTTTTAACTGACAGACTTAGAAAAATGCACACATACAGGCAGCAAGTATAAAGTAAGACCAACTGTCCATGGAAACACACAATTCACAAAAATATAAAAGAAAGTTTTATTGAAGGAAGATAAGAGAGCAGTGAATGAACAAAAATTAGTCCCCAAAATATAGGGTCACAGTCCAAATAGTATGGCACCTGTTAGCAAAGATGCCTTCCCAAACAAGTCATATCTTAGAGTAGTTAGTGGGAGCAGGTAGACAGTAGACAGGAGGGGTGGAAGGACATTTTGTTTCTCTAGCTACCATCTTTCTTAAAATTGAATTTATTCCACACTTAAGAAATAAAACAAGCATTTCCAAAACAGTAGAATGGGGGGGAAAGATGATTGTATATGAAACTACAAATCTATCATGTACAAGTTGCTTCTGCTCTGCTGTCCACATAATTTCTCCAGACAGTGAAAGTAGTTCTTTGGGCTTTCCTAAACTTTCTGTGGGCTGTAGAGAGAGATGGAGATAGACCATCAGGCCTAGAGTCAGGAAGACTCATCTTCCTGAGCTCAAATCTGGCCTCAGACACTTACTAGCTGTGTGACCCTGGGCGAGTCACTTAAATTTGTTTACCTCAGTGTCCTCATCTGTAAAATGAGCTGGAGAAGGAAAACTTTCTGTTGCCTCTCACAATATCAGGAACAAAAGCTTTCAAGAATCATCTTTTCCTTTTCAAGTGCCTACACTTCCTTTGTAGGTGCAGCAGTAGATGCGCCCACCCAACCCAAATCATTCATGTCCCCAAGCAGGAAGACTCCTCATTCTCCCCAGTTATTCAAATAAGAAAGAGGAGAATAAAAAGCTCTAGGACAAGCTAAGTGTCTTTGTGTCCCTAACACCCAGCACATTGCCGAAAGTGTTTAACCTGCAGAAGAGAGGCTGTAAGGATCACATAATAGGACAGTCGGTTGCTGGGCAGAGGGATTAAGCTCCTTTACAAAGCCCCAGAGAACTGACCTGGGATCACTGGATAGAAGCTACAAAGAGACCAATTTAACCTTACTGCAAGGTAAACGACCCTGTACAATTGTCCCAAAATGGAGCCAGCTGACTGGGGAGGTAGTGGATTCCCCTTCAATGAAGTTCTTTAAACAGGGGCTAGAGGTTGACTTGTCCTGACAAGTTGGAGTAGGGCTTCTCATTGCGGTGTGAACTCTGGATCCTGAGGTCCTTCTGAAACTGAACTGTTGGACTGATAATTGTGTATTTATTTATGTAGCAGTGATGTTTGCAATGTGTTTACTATGAGGTAGGTATTTCATACTTTAGTTCTCAAGAATCTGCGATTTCTCTAGCCTGTGTTGCTCTTCTGCAAATTACATCCCCATTACATCTCAGTAGATGATCTTAGAAAGTTCTTGTAGCTGAAAAATTAATCACCAGGACTCCTTCCTTCCTCTATACTAATCTCCTCTCCATATAAGTGTCATTCCTGAAAAGAAGATCTTGAACTCAAAGAGCCACTATGACCCTGGTGGCAACATTGGAGGTGGCAGCCTCCAATGGTATTGGGTAGGATATACAGCAAATAGGATGGTAGAATGAGGGTACATGATAAAGGGTCCCTGCCCTAGCCCGAGGCAACCTGGGAACAAGGCCAGGTATGACTACAGTTTCAGAAAGAGCCTAAGAATACTTTCTCACATTTCTATAATGACTTAGCTCATTTTCTATGTAATGTATTATATTACTCATTATGTATATAATATATAATGCTAATTGTACATTATCATCATTACCTCACAATAACCTTGTCATGCAAGGTAGTACAATCTTCATTTTACCCACGAGGAAACTAAACCACAGAAAGGTTAAGTGTCTTGACCAGGATCAAATAGCAAGGAGCAGAGCAGGGTCGTGAACCAAGTTCTATTAACCCCATATCCTGTGCTGTTTCTGTATCTTCTCTCCCTACCTTCCTGGTCTAAATTAAGATGTAACTTTTCTAAATGTTGATCCAATGAAAATAATGATGGAGGACACTGTCTCCCCTTCTCCCCAAGATATCCTATAACCACCTTGGTCCCTTTCAGAATAGCCTTTTGATTCACACATAGTTACTCCAAAGACTTTTCAGTAACAGTTTTTATTATTTTCAGGAAACATTTTAAATTTTCCATTATGCTAGAATCCTTTCCTTCCACTTAATCGTGAAATGCTAGCAGACAAAACTATAATACAAGAATCCCACCAGAACCCTGACATTTTCTCATTTATACAAAGAGATAGTATTAAGCTACACAGAAATGGTCTCATGAACTGAAGAGTAAATCAATGTAGCAAGTCCACCTACTAATAACATTTGAGGTTTTTGAAGCATATGTGCTTAATTATAATTTGTATTTCTTCCAGAACTTACAACATGAAATATTAAAGCACAATCTTTTAACTCTTCTAACTTTTGCCTATATATAATATCTATTATATATATAATTATCTTACATTTGCAAGTGTTATTTTATACCCCAAGAAAAATACTTCATACCACTGAGAATGTAAAATATGATGTATAGATAGTCAACATTTAGTGTGGTCAGTGTAGCATGTAGGTACTATAAGAAATTGAGGACATTAACTAAATAGCTCTGGAATTTCCCTTACCATATTCTTTAATATCTCATCTAACTGTGAATCTCAAGGGTCACTTCCAACTCTAAAATTCTGTGATTCCTGTATCCTATCTTATTATTTCCATCATTTCTTAAAGTAGTTACTCTATTTCCTTTCCATTCATCAACTCAGTCTCCACATTCTCTTCTTACTGTAAAGGTGAGGAAATGGGAGATAATGAAGCACTGTGGGTAACAAGCAGTTAGGTCAGTATGCCCAGACCAAAGAGAGGGTCATAAGCTTGGATTTTAAAAATCCAAGTTGGTTGGTAAGTTGAAAGGTGGCTCACATGAATCTCTTTAGACAACTCTCCCAGGAAGGTATAATCTGATAAGAATAACATCAAGGAGTGCTAGGACTCAAATGAATTCAAGCTGGCAAGAGCATCAAAAAAGGCTGGGGAGGAGTATCTTTGTTTTAAACTACATTGCATGGAAGTGAGGGTGGGCCAGGTGTCCAGAAAAGGAATAGGACCACCACTATTTGGGGGGTAGTTAGGGATATAGTAACCGATGACAAAAAGACAGAACTGTTCAATTCTTATTGTCTTTGTCAAGGAGAATGATCTTTGAACTGGGAAGAACAAATATGAATACTAGAGAGTTTATATCCAAAACAGGTAATGTGATAATAAGGGAACCCCTAACTGCCCTCGATGGGTTTATCAGGCCAAGATGAACTTTACCTCCTCGCGTGAAGAACTGACAGATGTAATTAGTGAGCTACTATCTGATTGTGGACAAATCACAGTGAAGAACAGAAAAGTTAATGAAGGATTGTTGTTGTTCAGGCACGTCTGACTCTCTGAGAACCCATTTGTGATTTTCTTGGCAAAGATACTGAAGTGGTTTGCCATTTCCTTCTCTAGCTTATATTACATATAAGGAAACTGAAGCAAACAGGGTTAAGTGACTTGCCCAGAATCACACAGCTAGTAAGCGTTCAGGGCCAAATTTGAACTCAGGTCTTCCTGACTCCAAGCCCAGTTACTCTATCTCCCTAGTTGTCCCAATGAAGGATTAGAAAAGGGAAAATGTGGAGCCAGCTAGGTGGTATAGTAGATAGAGCACCAGCACTGGATTCAGGAGGACCTGAGTTCAAATCCAGCCTCAGACACTTAACACTCACTAGTTGTGTGACCCTGGGCAAGTCACTTAACCCCAATTGCCCCGCCAAAAAAAAAAAAAACAAGAAAAGGGAAAATGTTATCTTAATTGTTTTTAAAGGGAAAGATAATAAAGTCTGTAAATTGTCAGCCAAGGACCTTGATTTTAATGGCTGCCAAAATTCTAGGACTTATAATGGTGTGGGGAGAGTTTCACAATCAATCCATAAGCTTTTATTTGGGACTTTGGCAGTTTAATTGACTGATTTGGCTAAACTAGCCACTAGCTAGGAGAGCAGTTTCAGTGTTTGTGACTACCCCATGAAGATTTATTTGGCTAAGATTCTTGGGAATTCATACTTTTGTCAGTCAACAGTCAATAAGCACTTATTAAGCAAAAACACAGTCTTGCCCTCAAGGAACTAACATTCTAACGGAGGAAACAATGTGCAAAAAATTCTTCATACAAGATATATAGAGTGTAAATGAAAAATAATCTCAGAGGGAAGGCACTAGCATTGGGGTGGGAACTGGGAAAGGTCTCCTGCAGAGGGTGGGATTTGAGTTAATCCTTGAAGGAAGGCAGGAAGTAGCGATGAAGAGGGAGAGCATTCCAGTCACCCAGAGCATGTCATCAAGGGCATCCAGAAAAAAAGTCAAAGTTAGGGGATGAAGTACTAAGTGGGAAGAACTGCTAGAATGCCAAATGTCACTGAATCATTAAGTGGAAAGGAGGAAGTATGAGGAAAAGATAGACAAGAGCCAGATTGTGAAGGGCTTTAAATGCCAGACAGAAAGGTTTATATTTGATCGTGGAGGTAACAATGAGTCACTTGTGTTTACTGGGAGACCTGTACTTTAGGAAGGTCATTTTGGCCGCTGAGTGGAGGGAGGATGGTTTGGAGTGGGGAGAGAATTGAGACAGGGAAACCAACCAACAAGTCATTTCAGTGGGCCAGGTATGGCAATAAAGGCCTGAACAGAGGTTGTGAGCATGTGATTAGACAGAAGGGGATTGAGAATTGTGATTTGTCAGAGGAGCCAGTCCTCTGCGCTAGTATATAACACTTGATAAACAACTTTTGCCTTTTCCCTATGGGGTTTGGGGATAGAGAGGAAGGACACCTGGCTAAAACCAAAGCCTAGACTTTTTCCTCCTCTAGATTATGCTGGAAAGCAACACACTCCAGTTTCTGGAATCTTGACCTTCCTCAATTAGCTTGCTAATTTATAAATGAGCCCTGGGTGGGGTGTGGTTAAGTCTCCTCAGCCTATCCAAAATGATTGATTGGCAAGTATTTAAGTGATTAATATATGCCAGATTCTGTTGTAGGTACTAGGGATAAAAAGACAGAGGTGAAACAGTCCCTTCACTCAAGAAGCTTACATTATAATGAGAAATAACACGTACATGCATAGGTATATACAGAGCAGGGGAGGGACAAGAAAGGCCTCATTTATAAGGTAGTACTTGAGCTGAGACTTGGAGAGTAATGTTACTTTATTTTTTGATGAGATTACTAAATTGTCAGACCAGAGAATATGAAAGATATACCTTAGATTTTAGAACATTTGACAAGGTATTTTGTGGGGACAGACTAAATCAGGATAAATCAGAAACAATTGAACTAGACAACCCAATCTTCAATAAAACCCAAAATATAAATTACTAGGGAAAGAATCATTTGACAAAAATTTCTGGGAAAAAATGGAAAATAACTTGGCAGAAATTAGGTTTAGATTAATATCTTATACTATATACCACAATGAGCTCAACATGGATAGGTACAATATATATTAAAGGTTATAACTTTTTTTTAAATTGAAGGAGATATCAGTTTCCCTTCACAGCTAGGGAGTACATTCTTAACCAAACAAGGAATAAAAGTAATCACAAAGAATAAAATAGATAAATTCTCTGGTGCTATTCTTGTGGAAAAGGTAGAGAGATTTGAACGAACAAATATACAGTCAGGAGAATTCAGAACTGGTCAAATGGCTAAACTCAAATTGTAGTCATTAATGGTTCAGTGTTAACCTTGAAGTATCTGACCAGTAGATCACAGCAGTTTTGTGTGGGGCTCTGTGCTATTTAATATTTTTATCAATGATTTGGACAAATATATAGCTGGAATGCTTATTAATTTTGTAAATAACAAAAAGCCAGAAGACAGGATTCAAAAAGATTTTGATAGACTAATACACTGAACTGAATCTCATACAATGAAATTCCATGGGAATGAATAGATAAAGTCTTACACTTGGGTTCAGAAAATCAGGGGCAGCTACTTGGTACAGTGGATAGAGCACTGGCCCTGAAGTCAGGAGTACCTGAGTTCAAATCTGGCCTCAGACACTTGACACTTACTAGCTGTGTGACCCTGGGCAAGTCACTTAACCCCAATTGCCTCACTAAAAAAAAAAGAAAGAAAATCAAATTCAGAAGTACACGAAGTGAAGGACATAATTGGATTTTAGGATACTTTAAGCTTTGCCAATGCCCAAAGACCCCAGCTCAGGGATTGATTGAATTGACTAAGATTGACTGACTTTGCTGATTAACTCACTTAAAGTTAATTCAATTAAAACCACACCTGGGAGGGGTGGCACAGCTAGGTAGCACAGAAGATAAAGCACCAGCCCAGAGGATAGAGCACCGGCCCTGGATTCAGGAAGACCTGAATTCAAATATGGCCTCAGAAACTTGAAACTTACTAGCTGTGTTGACCCTGGGCGAGTCATTTAACCCTCATGCCCCCCCTCCAAAAAAAATGTTAAAAAAAACCCATACCTGCCTGGCTCTCAAGAGGGTGTGTGCTCAGAGGCTGTGGATTCTGACCTCAACACAGGACCACCCTCAAGCCCAGTGAGTCAGTGGATTTGAGTGATGCTAGCCAATTAGCTTGAAGCAGTGTGTAAGGACTGCCTCTCCTCGAGATGCAGGAGCTTCCACTGGCAGTTCAGCTCTCGAACAGGCTGATGGTCAAAGACTGGAGGAAGAACCAAGCGAAGCTGGAATACGTGGCTAGATAGGCCTTTTCTTAACTTTCTGAGCCAAGTTTTCTCTTTTTACTAACACTTGGTATGCTTTAATAAATGCTTAATGCCCTAAAGCTTCTAATTTATAAGTAATTCTAGCTAATTTTCCCTACACTTAGGACAGGAATAAGGTGACCACACGTTAGATTTTAAACGTCACAGTCATCAGTATGAGGGAGCAGCAAAGGTAATCCAGGGGGCAGCTAGGTGGCACAGTGGATAGGGCACCGGCCCTGGATTCAGGAGGACCTGAGTTCAAATCCAGCCTCACATACTTGACACTTACTAGCTGTGTGACCTTGGGAAAGTCACTTATTGACCTCATTGACCTGCAAAGAAAAAAAAAAGGTAATCCAGTCTTCAGCTACATTAAGAGAAATATGTATATATCTAACAGAAATAAGAAGGTAATAGTCCCCATTATATTCCGGTGTGGTCAGACCACATCCTGAGCATTTTGCATAATTCTAGAAAACACATTTTTAAGGACACTGATAAACAGAATAGTGTATAGATAAAGGCAACCAGGCTGGTTGAGGTCCTCAAGTTTTTCCAAATGAGTTATATTCTAAATCAGTGTTGCCCTTGGCTGTTATAGTCTCTGCTTGGGAAGGAGATTGCATGTGTCTTTGCTTCCTGAGGCTGTTTCTAAATTCTTGTGGCTTGGTATGTTGATTAATTTATATCATGTAAATTCTCATAGGAAAATGGGGTAGTCTATGTTGATGGCTGTGATTTTATACATTTCCTATTTTCAACAGCTTATTTACATAAGCCAAGTTAGAGCCATTTTAATGGCATGTCATATCTTCTTCTCATTTTACGTTCAAGGTATTGCACTAGGTACTGAAATACAAAATCAGTTTCTTAACACCTTGTAAATTTACTTTCTGAACAAAAGGTCTATGTAATCACCCCCTTCTCTTCCTATCTTTTCTATTTGGGGCAGCTAGGTGGTGCAGTGGATAGAGCACTGGCCCTGAAGTTGGGAGGACCTAAGTTCAAGTCTCACCTCAGACACTAATTGTGTGACCCTGGGAAAGACACTTAACCCCAGCTGCTTTAAACACCTAGGGCCATCTCCAGTCATCCTCATATATATCTTCCCACTGGACCCAGATGGCTCTGGAGGAGTGAGGTTGGTGACATTGTACAGCTCTTCCTCACTTAAATCCAATTCACTGCAAGTCATGACATCACCTCCCCGTGTTATGGTCCTCTTTGAGAAAGAAGAACAAACAACATTTTCTCTTTACAATCCTTTTATTATTCTTTAGTCTATACCATTTCCTCCTCTCTATGGGTTACTTCCACTATATTTCCCCTTAAAGGTATTGCCAATTTCAGCAACAGCAAATAGATTCTTAGTGGGACCAATGGGCCCACTAAGTTCTAAGGAAATTCAAAGCTCCCTTCCAATGCTCAAGTAATAAAGATAATACAGCTCTATCCTCCTTCTAGAGACTACAGAACTATTTAATTCTGCTGATAGGTATAAGGACTACTGGAAAATGTCTTTGTACTAATTACCTGGGAATAGACCATTCTCTCAACACTTAATGGTGTTAGATCTGGATTCTAGATCTTCCCTTCTCTCTACTGCTTCCTCTCCTCCCACCATCCTCACACCCATATACTCATATGAGGAAGAGAGAAAAGAATAACCAGACAGACCATCAGGTACATCTGGAGCAGAGGTGTCAAACTTATCATCAGTAGATGGCAGGCTGCCAGTAAAGCTCCCCAGTGCAGCCAGAAACAGATTAAAATGTAATTGGGAAACGTTAAACAGTAATATAGTACAATAGAGCTAATGTTAATTTGTGGTTTTCTAAGTCAATATATACCAACAGGGATCCTTTTTTATTTTATTTATCGGGGGCAGCTAGGTAGCACAGTGGATAAAGCACCAGCCCTGGATTCAGGAAGACCTGAGTTCAAATCCGACCTCAGACACTTGACACTTATTAGCTGTGTGACCCTTGGCAAGTCACTTAACCCCCATTGCCCCACAAAAAAAAAAAATTAGTGATTCTTTTATTTATCACTGGTCTGAAAAATCAACAATTAAAGCCAACACCAAATACCTATGGTCCAGGAACATTGATATGAAACTTTGTTAATACAAAAATACATAGTGAGATATTAGGGGAAAGCATGGGGTGAGCAGAGAAACTGTTTACTGAGAATGGGGAAGTATATTTCTGATCAGTTTAAATCAGATCATTGGAGTTAATTAGGTTATTAAAGTGCTACTGTTTTACATTCTCTTCATCAAGTCTTGACTCCTATTAATACCAACCCAGGTGGACCCACTTCCCTTCAGAAACCAGGCCAGACTTAGAGATGGAAAAACAATAAACAACTTCTGACTTTAGGACCCCAGAAGAACTTTTGGTACAACCTGAATGAAAAGCTTTTTACACATAGTATATACTAAAGGCAACTCTGGGCCTCCCCACCATATTAGGCTTGGCCATTATAAAATTTACACAGATCCATAACCTGGGGACCGAAAGGATGTGAAATTTTTAAGTCTTTATGAATAAACCAGCAGTTCTGCCTCAATCTGTGATAAGCCCCTCCCATCCTTTGACTGCATGAAGAAATTTTGGAACTTCCTCTGCATATGCTAGTTAATCTCCTTTTAATAATATTTTCCCCACAAGGAGAAATCTGAATTTATAGAACTGTGGTCAAATGACATAGGTATAAATTTGGCCTTCCTGAAAAATCACTATTTTGTAGGAAATGCCTTCCACATTCTAAATACAGGTTTCATTTAGACAGAAAATCTATCCTCTCACTCACTAGAAATATTGTAAGATTAAGTAAGCACTATATTCCTCCCAAGAAACATTCAAACCACAGGGAAACACTAGCTCAGAGATCTATCAGATGAATAATATCGTTACTATGTGAGAACTCAGTACCACAGGACTCTTAAACTGTCACTTAAAAATCCACTACAAAAGGAGATAGCAAATAATGTTCCATTAGCAAATAATATTCCATTAGAAGACCAGTTATAAATTCTTTGGTTGATTTCTACTGAGGAGGACCATCAAAGAGGGGATTTACTGGAGATGTGTCCCATGGTTCTTTGGAGATAAGGGATCAGTTATGAGACCCCACCATCAGATTCTGTGATATGATCTCAAAGGGGTAAGGACTTCCATTAACTATTCCAGATCATCTCAGCATTATATAGTGGAAAGTATACTTGACTAAAGGTCAAGGTTCTTGGCTTGATATCAGCTATGTAACCTGAGCTGGTCACTATCTATCTAGGCCCCAGTTTCCTCATCTCTAAAATGACATTTTTGGACCAAAGTATCTTTAGATCCCTTTAAATTCAAAGAATGAGTAACTGCTAGTTCTCCATAATTCAATTTAACAAGCTCTTATTAGACATCTAGCAAACCTATTACAGTGTTGTGCTATTTTGGGTATGATACCAAATACTAACAAATAGAAATAAACAGAAAAAAGTTCCTGCCCTTAAGGAGTTTTTTCTAGTTGTAGTAATGGGAGAAATATGTAGTAACTAGAAAATATAACCAAATTAAAAAACAATACAACAGGGGGTTCCCCCCATAATTCTAGAATCTCTTCATAACCCAGGTTGGATATTGGAGATAAGTATAACAAAACTCCATCCAATATATTTACTACCCTTCTGACCAGACAGAATCTATAAATCAATAGCAAAAAGTTTAATTAGGACAGAATAGCAAATTAAATATGGAAAGTATGAGAATCATTTTTTTTTCGGGGGCAGTGGGGGTTAAGTGACTTGCCCAAGGTCACACAGCTAGTAAGTGTCAAGTGTCTGAGGCCGGATTTGAACTCAGGAACTCCTGAATCCAAGGCCAGGGCTTTATCCACTGCGCCACTGTGCCACCTAGCCGCTCCCTGAGAACCATTCTTAACACATACATACCCAAAGTCATAAATGGAATATGAACAATAACATGGCCACACAACAGAAGAAAATTACCTTGCAGAGAACTTGGTATGAGGGTCAGGTTAGTCATATCAATCCAAGAACATTTTTAGATGAAACCAGGAAGGAACAACAAATTGACGTGAAACTGAACAGATGTTCTGGCATTCTCCAATAATCAGTTCTTATTAGTGACAATAGTGAAAATACCACATTTGGATTTGATCACCTCAGTATCCAATCTACAGTGTGTTATATGACAAAGTGACAATGGTACTACAAAAGAAATCCATTTGAGAATACAATTTTAAAGGTACTCGGATCAGTTTTAAAGATGCTGGGGAAGATTCCAACAGAATTGAGAAAAACATCTTCAGTTTCTTCATAGTCACAGGATCGACTAAAAGGGTTAGATAGATAGCTGAATGGCTCAGCAGAGTTCTGGGCCTGGAATTGGGAAGACTTGAGTTCAAATCCATCCCCTCAGACATTTACTGGCTTTGTGACTAGGCAAATCATTTAGCTTCTATCTTCCTCAGTTTCCTTAACTGCAAAATGAGGAATATAATAGCATCTACCTCATAGGGTTGTTGTGAGGATCAAATGAGATAATATTTGTAAAGTGCTTAGCACAGTACCTGACACATAGTAGATGTTTAATGTTTCTTCCCTTCCCTAGACAACATGTGATCTTACTTCCTACTGTTTCTGTTATTATTTTATTACTAAAAAAATTTTTTTTGACAGGGTAGAGCAAAATGCAGCCTTAAAGACTGTATCCAGGGGCAGCTGGGTGGCACAATGGATGAAGCACCAGTCCTGGATTCAGGAGGACCTGAGTTTAAGTCCGGCCTCAGACACGACACTTGCTGGCTGTGTGACCCTGGGCAAGTCACTTAACCCCAATTGCCTCACCAAAAAAAACCAACAACAACAACAAAAAACACTGTATCCAACATATTTGTCAAGGGTATTTACTATTCCTTGCCAGATTTGACCATGGAGATAATTTGGCTCAGTAATCCAAGAAATAGCAGTGTCAAGTGAGGAATGAAATGGATTGCTGAAGGTATCCAGCAGTATCATGGTTAGAATGTTTTCTATGCAAACCAACAGAAAAGTATTATCATTCCATATTAGAGGAGAGGTTCTACAGGAGTTTGTTTGCAGCTGGTGTTATATTGATTATATTGAGCCCCAAAACACCATAGAGCTCACTCAGTGAAATGAATGGTCATAAGAAAAAACAGTCTGGCCATAAGAAAAAACAAAAATAATATCTGACATTTATATGGCATTGAAGTTTACAAGGGCAGCTAGGTGGCACAGTGGGTAGAGCACCAAGCCTGAAGTCAGGAAGATCTGAGTTCAAATGTGACCTCAGATATTTACTGTATGTATAACCCAGGGAGGCAAGTCACTTCACCCTGTTTGTCTCAGTTTCCTCATCTGTAAAATTATCTGGAGAAAGAAATGGCAAACCACTCCTATATCTTTTCCAAGAAAACCCTATATGGGGTCACAGAGAGTCAGACACAATTGAAATGACTGAACAAGAGCTTTACATACATTTTCTCATTCTTTGAAGTAGGTACTTTAGGTATTTCCATTTTATAAATGAAAAAACAGCCTGTGCCTGCATCCATGAAGTATTGAAAGAATCAGAAGAGTTTCTGCCACATGGCTTAGAACCTCAAATGGAAAATGTACAGAAAGATATGAATAAAAAGCATACAAATGAGATTTGCACTAGTGGAATATCCACTCTGGTGAGAATATATGATCTCTGAAGTATTAACTATTTATGTGTATCTATGATTATGTAATTAATTCATCAAATATGTATTGTTTCTATTGTATCAAAGGAACTGTGATAGAAACTGGGAATACAAAAACATAGTCCCCATCTTCATAAAGTAGGATGGGAGAATAAGAATACACAAATATGATAGGGGGCATCTAGGTGGCAGAGTGGATAAAGCAGCAGCCCTGGATTCAGGAGGACCTGTGTTCAAATCCAGTCTTAGACACTTGACACTTACTAGCTGTGTGACCCTGGGCAAGTCACTTAACCCTCATTGCCCCACCAAAACCAAACCAAACCAAAACAAAACAAAACAAAACCAAGTTTGATAGAAAGTAGAATGAGACAAGACAAAAGAGAAATCTGGAAAGAGTATGTGTTTGGGAAAAGAGGAGATCAAAGAAGGTACCATGGAGGAAGTGGTCCTCACATTGAACCCCAAAGAAAAAAATTAATTTCTCAGAATTTCAGAGTTGGAAGAGATCTCGGAAACCATCTGTGCCAATTTGTACCAAATCAGGAATTCCAGAGGTTGAATGACTTGAACTCAGGAAGACTCATATTCCTGACTCCAGGCCTGGCATTCTATCCATTGCACCACCTTGCTGCCATTGTCATTGTCCAGTCATATCCAATTCATGACTCCATTTGGGGTTTTCTTGGCAAAGATACCAGTATCAGACCCAGCCCTCTATCCATTACACTGCTTCACTCTGAACATATTTTATTTCTTAAGAGTTTGATTGCATTAGATTTTTTTGTCTACTGTGTCAAACTACTAGCCCATTTTGAGTTTCCAATCCATTAAAGCCCAAAGCATTTCCCCCACAGAATCTTTTGCCTGTTCATGTCCTTCCCAATAGGCAGAGATTTAAAGGGAATCCATTTCTGACATGGGAAAATGGCTTTTATGAATGTACAGAAGTTAGGGAGTGGATTGGGGTGAGGAGAAGAATTCAGATTGGTAAAAACTCAGTAATAGAGTTTGGGTGGAACAAAGGGTGTGTTAAAGAGACCCCTATGACATAAACCTGGAGGGTACACTAGAACTCCATTTTGGAGGGCCTTAATGTCATTTTAAGGAGCTTGTACTTTTATCCTGTTAGACATTAGGAAAATACTGACGATCTTTGATCAGGAGAGCGACATGGTTAGTGACATTAGGAAAATTGTTTTTGGAAACTTTGATGAAGGATGCATAGGAGGAAAGAGACAAGAGGCAGAGATGTGTTTACAATATTTCTGGTGGCAGATGAGAAGGGTTTGAACTTGGATGGTGGCTAGGTGAGTGGAAAAGAAGATATAGATAGTCTATCCATATCTGACGACTTATCTATTCCCTGATCATGACCTACCATCTACTGCCATAAATTCACATGGCCATCTTTCATGCCTTCCATCATCTCTGACTATTAAAAATACTTCTTCAAGATTCCATTAAGCTTTTCCTAGTCCCCACAGATGAACATGTTATGTCCACCCTCAAACTTCCTAAGGAACTTTATCTGGAATTTTGTTTTTCCCTTATCACTCTCATTTATACTATAATTATCTCCATGTAAGGGGACATGTTTTTATTGGAAACCACATTCATCACTAACTTGTGAAGAAAGCAGTAAGTAATAACAGTATCCCAACAAAGACTCTGGCTGAAGGGGAATATTTACAGCACACCTACAGCACACCTGGCTGGCTGCAGATATAGGATGCAAGATTTGAGCAGGTTATTGAAGAGAGAAAAGAAAATGGTTGTGAGAACAGAGAGCTATCTAATACTTCCTTTCCTCAAAGAGCTAACATTTTATCAGAGAAAAACAAACCACTGTTGTTTATGTAAGATCAAGAAAACCACTTCTTTAGTATCCCTCAGAAAATAATTATCACTACTTTTTTGTTTCTGTTTTGTTTTAGTTATTTTTAAGTGGGGCGATGAGGGTTAAGTGACTTGCCCAGGGTCACACAGCTAGTAAGTGTCAAGTGTCTGAGGCTGAATTTGAACTCAGGTCCTCCTGAATCCAGGACTGGTGCTTTATCCACTGCACCACCTAGCTGTCCCTATCACTATTTTTCAATTCTTTCTCCAACATTTACTAAATGACCTCTCACCTGATGAGACATCCAGGTCTTCATCCTCATACGCAGAAGTATTAGAAGGTGCTTCTTATGCTGGTTCAACTCTCCTTTCTACTAGAAGAGCCTCAGGCTTGTTACTTAATTCAGTCTTTATTCTTCTTTTTCACTTTTGTATCTGTCTTCTGCAGTACCTTCCCCTCAACTTCTCAACAAAGAATGAGTATCCTTTATATTTTCACATCATTTTCCTTCATTTCCTACTTGAAGACTGTGCATTCTTTCAAGGAGCATTTTATTCTCTCTGTTTCCTGAAGAGTACACATTCATTTCTTGAACCCTTTTCACCTTTCCCTCTGGAAGCCAAGCTATACATTGTGCATACATAGATTTTAACTTGGTAATATAAACACTAGGTACTTTGTGCATATTATAATTCTATTTGCCTTCCATACCCACTTGAATTAGTTGCTCAGTCTCTCTACTTTTTAAAGCCCTTTTGGATAATTTGTTTTGTTGTTTGTGACTTTTAACAACTCTGGGGACTCATTCACTGACAGTTTCTGAATAAGTTTTGATTTCTTTATATAAGGTGCCTTGTCTCACGATAGGACAATGCTATCTATTTCTCTGCTTTATTTGGCAATTAGAACATTGCTGCCATGCTTGAATGCAGTAATTTCCATTTGGTGGTTCTCAAATCCCTTGAGGTTCACAACAATGGTCCAGGAAGTTCATCTCAAAAATTCTTTAATGATGCCATAAGTTGCCCAATTATGTTACAAATATATATTTTCCTCTGTGACATGCATGTTTATGTTTAAAGCATTATAAGTTTGTTTCTGCAGTGATTCAAAACCATCATGATAATATGCACAATGGTATTAGTGTTTGTGCAGCAATTATACCAAATTCTAACCTCATCTGACTAAATTCTTAAAGTTCTGACTTAAGTTCTAAGTTCTAAACATGTTCTTGCAATTTCTCAACCAGTCATCAAATTGTTTTTAAGTTCTTCAAGTTCTGACTTAAGTTCTAAGATCTAAACATGTTCTTGCAGTTTCTCAACCTGCCAAATTGTTTCCAACCATCATGAAGTTTAAACATTCAAGCGAAAACAGATTCCTAAGGATGATCAGATACAGATATGTAGCTTCATTTTCATTTTTTACACTGCACAGAGTAGCTACCTCTTTCTCCTCTGTTACCCAGTAATAATACTATATCAGCTATGTAATCATGCAAATGTCAGATGTTTGAAAACCATGATCACTAGGTATTACAAGCATTACAAGCCATCTTGAATCATTGCAAACATTCTGCAGAAAGAAACTTTAGATTACTTCTCACTGCAATATTAAGATTGTTTTCCAATTGAAATTTTTCCTCCACTTATGTCACCATTCTTCTGTCTGGCAGATTTTCAAATGAAATAGTTGGCAACTCTGGTTAGTCATTCAATAGAGTTTGTGAGAGTATAGCCAGATTGCCAAGTGACAGAAGAGAAGAAAGTCACATCTGAAGAGATTCTTCCTTTACAAAGGTTAGTTTATATATAAGCATTGTTTTAAAAAATAAATCAATATATGTAATTGAACTTTAAATATAGTTATCATTTAATACAGCAACGATTAGCTAATAGAAAGTAAATATTTTCTATCATAAGTATTCATTTTTGTTGATTGGTGAAATAGCTAATAATAAAACATGAATTTCCATCTCTCAGAGAGCTCTAAAGATTTTTCCTACTATTTCCATGCCATTAGTGTGTAAGCAAACATTCACACTTTATTCTTATTTTTAAAATCAGAGTACAGAAAGAACAAAATCAGATTTCAGACTGTCTGGTGTCAAATAATTTATCACAAACCTTTGTTCAAATAAAAACATCCAACATTAAAATTAAGTATATATTGTGATGTTTAAAATCTTAATTGTGGTCGCCAAAAATTAAAAAAGCTTCAGTACCAGTCTTTGGGCATTAAACATTTATTAAAGCATACAGATATTTACAAAGAGTTCAGAAGGTTATGAAAAAGAAGTCCTACCTAGCCTAGAGTTCCAGCCTGGTTGAGTTCTTCCTGAAGTCCTCCTCCACGAGCCTGTTTTAATCAGGAACTCCTCTAAGCTGACTGTGGAAGCTTTTTATAGGTCTGGAATAGAGGTGGTCCTTACACACTGCTTCAAGCTGATTGGTTGGCATCCTCCAAATCCATTAAGGGCTAGCCAGGTGTGATTACAATCTAGTTAACTTTGAAGTAGGCTAATCAGCAGTCAATCACTCTCACTTGATTCAATCAGTTTAGATTAATCTCCAGGTGGGTCTTTGAGTATCTGCTAAATCCCATTATTTTATCACAATATATATGTGACTATTACATTATATTAATTATCTTTTAAATTGTACATTATTTTATTTAAAATATTTGTATTCTACAAAATATATAAAATGAATTTAATATGAAAATTATGAAGATAACATTGGATTACTTATTTTAATTTTTGCAGACTCTTCCAAACAAAATATTCATAATTATAATTAGAGGTTTTAATTTATATTTAGAATTTTCATAATAACATTTAGAAATTTTTGTATTTTATAATTATACTTACATGTTACGATTTTTAATATGGAACTTTTAAAGGCAAAAGCTATTATTGTAAGCACTTAATGAATAAACATTAAAAATATTATGACTAGTATATTAAATTACCCTGGGGATTAACAACACATTTTTCTTTTGATGAAAAGGGTTTATGGAACTAAAAGAAAAATTCTAAACCACTGCTCTAATATAAGCAGAACAAACAGGTCACATGTTCTTGCTGTCAGAGCTCCAGTTAGCTCATTTCCAGCCATTTTACTCTCTCTAGCAGAGGCATGTAGTCTTCAAGTTCTTGAAGAGAGTATAAAACTTTAGTAGAAGTAGCCAAATTTGAATGTTTTGTAGACAGCAGTGACTTAGGTTTAACATAATTATAGATATTTTAAGCTAGACTATACCTTCAGAGGTCATGTGAGCTAATCATTCATTTGACAGATGAAGTAGTTGAGGTTTAGAGAGGTTCAGTGGTTTGCCCAGGAGTCAGTGAGAGAAGTCATTGAAGAGCCACCAGTCCCAGAATGTGAGTAACCACTCCAAATCTGTTATTGTATACAAAGATCAAAGTATATTGATCCTATTATCAATGGGAGAATAGTTATTATTAGTCCTAATAATAACTAGTAATAACTGGTCCTCTAATCCAGCTTCCTCACATTACAGATGAAGAAACTTTTCTAGCTCGTGATTTCATTCCTTTTTTCTAAATGATCAGTAATAAGTAATACATACATGAATGTACATATATATACACATACATAATATATTTCCATGGTCATCTTTCTGATCTTTTAACTACCTTATCCAATTAATTAGAAAATTAGCATGATGTAATGGGAAGACCACTATAATATGACTAGAGGATTTCAGCACTGTTTACAGATGTATATATAAATAGCGATATGAGGTCCAGCAAGTCATTTCATGTATCAGTACCTAAAATGCTTCATATGTGAACCAAAGGGGTAAGACTACACGATCAAAAAGCCCTTTCTAGGGGCAGCTAGGTGACGCAGTGGATAAAGCACCGGCCCTGGATTCAGGAGGACCTGAGTTCAAATCCGGCCTCAGACACTTGACACTTACTGGCTATGTGACCCTGGGCAAGTCACTTAACCTCCATTACCCTGCAAAAAAAAAAAAAGGCCTTTCTAGCTCCAAGATTATTTTATTAAGAAAAATGTCTCGCTTACAAAGAGTATTTTTACCACCATATCTAAAACAAAAAATGACAGAACCAGTCTCATATCTTTGCTCACATGTTCTGTGTCTGTAGTGTTCAGTAATACTGCAGAATACCTTTGAAATGCATATAAACTGACAGATGATGATTCAGGAAACTAAAAAGTATTGCTTTGGTCAATTACTATTACCTGGACTTTTGGTACAAGTACTAGAAGTATAGTCAATGCCTTTTCTGTCACATAGGGTATGAATATAAGTATATAACATTTTTTTCAGGCTTTGACCTAACATTATGCATTCTAATAAAGGATGGGGAATTTTGATAATTTGAATAAATGTAATGTGTATAATTTCCTTATGACAGAGAGAAGACACTTCCTTATGAAAATTTTTACTAAGTGAATTATCTAGTTAGTAGAAAATGAAAAGTTTAAAGGTGCTTATAGTTTTGCTAATCAAATAGATTTCCAAACTGAAAAACAAATAGCTGTAGAATGTAACATTTTCCATGACACTGGGACACAATCTTTTAATCCTTGATGTTTTCATTTAAGAATCTTTCTAAGATTCATTGGACCTTTTGAGTAAGAAAGAGGGCAAAATATGAAAATATCTAATTGACAGGCTAAGGTACAGTAATCCACACAGGTGATACCAGTTTATATAAAAATAGCCATCAGCAGAGTTAAATAGTCTTCCTATAAAACCTAATTCCAGTTAGGGAAATCTGGAAACATGAGCTAATAGTTACTTTCACTTGAATATTCTGAATTTTGGTACAAGTTTTATCAGAAAGGAATTAACCAGAAATTTCTATGTACACTTATAAACCCTTCAGTATATTTAAAGACAAATCATTAATCCCCGTCGAAGCGGGAATTAAAGTATGCATACATCCCTTATAAAAAGTATTAGAAGTTTGAAGTCAGAAAGAGAACTGCATTGAATCTCAAAAAATTAATTGGAGCTACTTCATATAAATATTTAAAGAGACATATTGGATTTAAAGCTGATTCTTGAGTTCTCTGTATATCTGCTTCCCCTCAAAACTATTGCACATATATTTGATGCTTAAGTTTAATGTGTTTAATCAAGAGCAAAGGGAAGAGAATCAAGTTGGCTTTGTCCTCCAGTGCCACAGTATGCGCTTTGTCATTTACTGCTATAACTTGAACAGCTGTCAATTAAAATTCCTTATTAGTCTAGAGGAACCAAAATTCAGTTGATATTTTTAGTTGTGAAATTAAAGTTTTCTTTGTAATAATTGCATGAGATACCAGATGGCATTGTAGAGATTTTCATTGTTTATAAATTTTATTTTGAAAGCATCTTGAAAGTTCTTCCACAATAAAAGCATTTGGAGAAAGAGAAAATGGAGTAGACTCAAATTCCAAATTTTTAAATCTTTAGAACCAAAATAATTTCTTAATAATCAACAAAAGGCAGCTGTATACTAAAGAAAACTAGCAAATAAGATTGTCAAGGTACAGTAGTAATAGGAAATTAACAAAAGTCCATTAAGAAATATTTTACTGGGGCAGCTAGGTGACGCAGTGGATAAAGCACCAGCCCTGGATTCAGGAGTACCTGAGTTCAAATCCAGCCTCAGACACTTGACACTTACTAGCTGTGTGACCCTGGGCAAGTCACTTAACCCTCATTGCCCTGCAAATATATATATATATATATATATATATATATATATATATATATATATATATATACTACTAAACAAAGAAAGAGGAAAAGAACCTATACTAACTAAAAGCTGCAAACTAAGAAGAAAGGTAGTTTTGCCCATGTATTGGGGAATGGCTAAGAAAATTATTCTATATGAATATAATGGAATAATATGGCACTATAAGTAATGATGAAATGTAATGTTTCAGTGAAATGTGGAAACATCTGTAGGAAGTAAATTACGTAGAGCCAGAAGAACAATTTTTATAGTACTAAACATTGTAAAGAAAATAACTTTGAAAGATAATGAGCAGGGGCAGCTAGATGGCGAATTGGATAGAGCACCAGCCCTGGAGTCAGGAGTACCTGAGTTCAAATCCAGCCTCAGACACTTAACACTTACTAGCTGTGTGACCCTGGGCAAGTCACTTAAACCCAATTGCCTCACTTAAAAAAAGAAAAGAAAAGAAAAGAAAGATAATGAGCATCCCAGAGGACTGATAATGAAGAATGCTTACCCACCTTTTGACAGAGAGGTAATGGACCCAAGGGACAGCTAGGTGGTGCAGTAGATAGAGCACTGGCCTTGAAGTTGGGAAGACCTGATATTTACTAGCTGTGGAACCCTGGGCAAGTCACTTAACCCCAATTGCTTTAAACATCTGGGGCCATGTCCAGTCATCCTGATAAATATCTTGCCACAGGACCCAGATGACTCTGAAGGAGAGAGTGAGACTGGTGTCCTAAATAGTGTCCCACTGCCTCACTTAAATCCAATTCACTGTAAGTCATGACATATGTCATGGTCCTCTTTGAGAATGAAGGACAAACAACAATGATGGACCCAAGAAAGAATAAGGTATTTTTTGTCGTATCCAATGTGGACTTTTTTCCCTAACTATGCATATTTGTTTAAAGGGCTTTGTTTTTCTTTTTCCTTTTTTAAATGGAGGAGGGAAGAACAATAAGGGATAGGAATATTTTAGCAAAAAGAAAAGAAAAGAGGATCATTAGGATATTGTTTTTAAAAAATACAGAGAACAGAAAGAAGTCCAAAAGGAAGCACAGTCAGGACAGCTTTGAAAGCTAAAGGTTGTACTTATAGACTTAAATATAAAAGCAAGCAACAATAATAGGGATCTGTAGTTTTATGTACAATCTTCTTTTTGTGTTTTACTAAATATATGTGCACATGGGTGCACACATATGTGGTAATGCCCATTTTATTTGGTATTTGCTCAGAATTTTAAAAGAGAGGGAAGAAGAGAAAGAGAAAAATCATACTTCTTCCTCAATGAATATTAGTATTAGGGTAGTTTTAGAATCACTCTACCCCAGGGCAGCTAGATGGCACAGTGGATAGAGCACAGGCCCTGAATTCAGGAGTACCTGGGTTCAAATCTGGCCTCAGACATTTAACACTTACTAGCTGTGTGACCCTGGGCAAGTCACTTAACCCCAATTGCCTCACCAAAAAAAAAAAAAAAAGACTCACTACCCCATTTTAGCTCTGATGCCTTAACTAGGCAAGAATAGGTCTTAATCAGTCAGTTGATCAGTCAACTTTTCCCACTTAGTACAAGTGGGAAAAGGCCTTTGAGCTAGAATGATACTACACAGGATTCTACGTTTAAGTCCAATAGGCTAAGGAAACTTGTCCACACCCCAGGGAAAATAGTGTACAAATTATCAAACATGCTGAAAAAAGGATGTGTTGTGCTCCTTCCCAATCCCATTGTAGAGAATGGCATTCCAGCAAAATCCTGAAGAGAAACCACAGAGCTGAGGTATGGGAGGGGGCTGTATGGCAGGGTAGAGGTCTTGTCCCCATCCCCTTATTCCCTGGACCTGAGGATCACCTTTCACCTTCAAAACATCTGAAGGAAGTTGGACTTCCCATCTTTCCATCAGTGTCCTAAATAGTTTCCCTGGATCAGCTTGAGATAGTGTCTGCCTCATCAGGAGTCAAGGACAGAGTGGACTAATGACTCTGCAAAGAAGTCAGCAAAGAGATTTCATCATGCTTAAGAGGAACTTCTTGAACACATCACAAATGATAGAAAAGAACTTCTACAATTAAGATCTGTGTTGTTCCTTGGCCACATTTACTCTCCAAGACTGAGTTCACCAGGATGTTTTCTACCAACTGCTCTTACTGTACCCTTTCAGTAAAAACTCCTTTCTATAAAGCAGTTAGGTAATGCAGTAGATAGAGTGCTGGGCCTGGAGTCAGGAAGAATCACCTTCCTGAGTTCAAATCTGGCCTCAGACATTTATTAACTATGTGATCCTGGGCAATCTCTTCACGCTATTTGCCTCCGTTTCCTCATCTCTAAAATGAGCTGGAGAAGGAAGTAGCAAACCACTTTAGTATCTTTGCTGAGAAAACCCCAAATAGGGTCATGAAGAGTTGGACACAACTGAAGAACAACAATAGACACTACATATTAAAGCTCAATGAATAAAGGATTCTCAACTGATAATCTTAGAGGAAAAGCATATGATTCAGGGTTCAAGGCCCTTAAAAATTATCCCTGAACCCCCAGAATCTTGAGGGAGAAATGTAACCAACCATTCATTCTCCAGTGACCCAGTTGGAAGTTAAGAACATGTCAATGGGGGGTGGAACCAAGATGGCGGAGGAAAGGCAGTGACTTGCCTGAGCTATCCCCAAGACCCCTCCAAATACATTCAAATAATGCCATAAGACAATTCCTAGAGCACCAGAACCCACAAAAAGACAGGGTGAGATAATTTTCCAGCCAAAGACAACTTGGAAGGTCAGCAGGAAAGGTCTCTTGTACTGGGGTGAAAGGGGAGCACAGTCCAGTGTAGGCCACACCAGTGCAGACCCAACCCCAGCACAGACCCAGCCACCGCCACAGGAAAACAGGAGTAGGCCTTGGGAGCCTCTGAATCAGCAGTGGCAGGAACTGCTTCTGAAACTCATCCCACAGATGGTAAAGGGGGTCCAAAAATTGGCCAGAAAGAGATTATAGGGAACTCTTTGCTAGCACTGAGGCAGGGCACTGTTGTGTTGCCCATACTCAATCCAGGTCACAGTCTTGGGTGGTGGTCCCAGGTGGGGGAGGAGCACAAGCACACTGGAACTTTCAGCCACAGTGGAAGGAGACTCTGTTCACAGTTTCAGGGCAGAAAAGTAGGCCTGTGGTTGCTTGCAGACCAGAACACAGGCCAGGAGAGTGGTAAACATACCTCTCCGAACTAAAAACTTTCAAATCCCTAGAAGTATCTCTGAAAACAGCTGCACAAACCCCCTGAAGCCTGAGATAAGGACATGTTAGAGGTTACTTGGGGTATACTAATACTCCTAAAATGCTTTAATATGTATTCAGTAGAAGAGCAGGAAGGGATAATGAAATTAATACCGAAATAAAGGTTTGTGGTTTTGTAAATATTACCTTGAAGATCTGTGATTTCTTCCCATGTACATAGTAACCCCTCTTTATACCTTAGCAAATAGTATTCATGAGTTTCTTAGGATAAAGAAAAGCCATCAGGGACAGCTAGGTAGTGCAGCGGATAAAGGATGGGCCCTGGATTAAGAAGAACCTGAGTTCAAATGCTACCTCAGACACTTGACAGTTACTAGCTGTGTGACCTTGGGCAAGTTACTTAACCCTCATTGCCCTGCAAAAAAAAAAAAAAGAAGAAGAAAAGAAAAAAGAAGAAAAAGAAGAAGAAGAAGAAGAAGAAGAAGAAAGAAAACCATCACCTAGCATCCAGGTCTCTGCTGTTGAGTCTCTCTAATTTAACTATGGTTGGTCCTATAATGGCATGTACATATTCTGTTTTAGAGCCAATACCTGAGGCCACAGAAAGATTTGGAGTTAGAAGATTTGGGTTTGAATTCCAACATTTATTGACATTTATTATCTGTATGGCTTAGGGAATGTCACTTAACCTTTTTGAGACTTACTTTCCTCACCTACAAAATAAGAGGTTGAATTGTATGACCTCTCTAGACCCTTCCAGCTCTAAATCTATGACCCTATAATCATTTTCTGTTTTCTAGAAACTTCTAGGGTTTTCATGTGCATTGACATAGCTTTCAAGTATCCAGGGTCACCTCCACTGTAGAAGAGACAATGGAAGATAAATTTAGGGGAGGTGTGATTTACAATATCAGGGCAATGTTCCCTGACAATCTCTTGGAGGATGGTGTCTAAGTTCTTATTTTGGTCATGCTTTTCAGGTAGTCCAATGACTTTCAGATTATCTCTCCTGGATTTATTTTCCAGGTCAGCTGTTTTTCCAAGGAGATATTTCACATTGCCCTCTATTTTTTCATTCAATTGGATTTGCTTTGCCCTGTCTTGATTTCTCATGAGGCCACTAGCTTCCATTTGTTCAATCCTAATTCTTCAGCAATTATTTTCATCAGACAGTTTTTTTATCTCCTTTTCCATTTGACTTTTCAAACTGTTGACTTTTTTCTCATGACCCTCCTGCATTGCTCTCATTTCTCTTTCCATTCTTTCCTCCCTCTCTCTATATCTTCCTTCTATCTCTCCTACTTTCTCTTCAAAGTCTCTTTTGAGAGCTTCCATGGCCTGAGACCAGTTCATATTTTTCTTGGAAGCTTTGGATGTAGGTGCCCTGAGGTTGATTTCCTCTTCTGAGGGTGCACCTTGATCTTCCTTGTCACTGAAGAAACTTTCTATAATTCTGAACTTTGTTTGCTTGCTCATCTTTTACTTGACTTTTAGTTCCCCACTTCTTGGCTACACTACTGTACCCAGCTTCAGAGTGTCCCAGGTGTTTTGGTTTGAGGGAAGGCAGGTTTTTCTCTTGCCTGGCCTGTTCTCTGGTCTGAAGATAACCTCAAGCCAACTTGCTAGTTAACCAGCCAGCAGAGCACTGTGATGGTTTTTAGCTTCCATGAGCCTGTGCCCCTCCCCCACCCGGGTCTCCCACTGCTCAGGATTTCTTCCTGGTTCCCCACTGGGGTGGGACAGCCAAATTCCTCCCTAGGTCCTGCTGATATCCCTGCACTTTCCCCCCCACCCCCACCCCAGCCAGCCGTTCAGCCCTCTCACCCAACCACCAGCTCTGTTCCAGACGACACTGGTGCTACAACTGATTCAGAGGCTCATGGGTTAAGTGCTTCTGGTATGGCATGCCTGGGGTCTCTGTTGGCTTGATCATGGGGTTGGACTTTACTTACAGCCCAGCACGGCCCCCTTTAATCTACCTATAGTTAGAAAATAATCTCAGTCCATATTTTTGTGGATTTTTCTGCTCCAGGGATTCTTTTATTGCTGTTTTGGAGGAAGTTGTATCAGGAGCTCTATGCATTTAATGTCTTTTCTCTGCCATCTTGGCTCTGCCTCCCCCCCCCAGGTGTGGTTTAAATAAGGAATAGTAACCAAACGGTATAACATAACTTCTCTTTTTTTAAAGGAATCTTGCTTAAAGTAAACTATAGATCAGTTTTTAGATAGGATATTTGCTATTTTAGTTTATTAATAACATATACATTTTTCCTCTTTTTCCTAAAAGACAGAGAAATTCTTCTGACCTTCCAGGTCCAGTCATAAACAAAATTGTAAAACAGGTAAAATTTTCATTCATGCCTCTCCTCCACAGTGTCCCTCTCACAACCTTCTCCCCAATTAGGCACTTGGTACTCTCCTGCAGATTCACTTTCCAGAAGGAAAGCTGAGAAAATCAATTTATGCTAAAGTTCAGTAAGGACAATGTGTTATGCTCCCCTCCATCAAGAGACTTTTGCATTTTAAAAGGGGAGCTTGGAGTAGGCATTTCCTAATATTGAGAACCACAAGTTACAGTCAAAAGAGTACATTGGACTAGGAGTCAGGAAACTTAAGTGTGAATCCTACTTCTGCTACTTACTAGTTATGTGACCTTAGGCAAGTCTTCCTCTTTCTGAGCCTCAGTTTCTTCAGCTGTAAAAAAAAAAAGATGAAAATACTTGTACTCTCTACCTACCTCACAGAATTGTTTAAAGAAAGCTTGTGGCAAATTGTAAAGCAAATGCAAATGAACTATTATTAAGAAAAAAAACACTGAAATTTTACTTACAAATGGTATAATTTCAGCTATCAAATATTAGCCAGGGGCAACTAGGTGGCACAAAGGTACCAGCCCTGGATTCAGGAGGACCTGAGTTCAAATCCGACCTCAGACACTTGACACTAGCTGTGTGACCCTGAGCAAGTCACTTAACCCTCATTGCCCAGCAAAAAAAAAAAAAAAGACTAGCCCATGAGGAAATATTGTAGAGGTCAAAGAACCTTCCTGGTGCCCCCGCTGTTATATATTGTAGGCTGCCCCCCCAGCCATTAGGCCATTAGGTGAATTTTGTTTCTATCTTTATATCACCAGGATATACATATTAGGCTTTTAATAAATATTTATTTAATCCACACTCCATAAATACTAGTCATTAGTAAGTATTTGTGAAGTACTTACATGCATGTTACTACTCAGTTTGGAAGCTATAGACCATGCCCTACAGTTTAATATGGACAGCGGACAGCATTGATGCAGACAAGCACACAGAAAGCATACCTACATAGAGGGAATGTACAAGTAGTGGAAGACAGTGTAACAACAAGAACCAAAGCCATGAATAAATCAATACTATAAATAATGAATACATGAAATAAATAATTAGATCTGATCCAAAATTTACAGTGTATCTATTCTTGACACTTTGGTAGGTTTGGGGTAGTGTGTTCTAGAATTTTAAGAAAACAAATGCATTTTAACCAAAAGAAAAAAGCCTGGAGAAGCTTATATGTTGGAAACCCTACACACACTGCAAATTTATGCCAGTTAGATTGGTTTCTAGAAGTAGCCTGAGACATGGTGGCAGTACTATCAGTTAAGAAACAGTGACAGCCAGGGCAATTTGTCTCTTGTATGCTGAGTGATAGCATAGCTTCTCCCTCTGTATAGTTTCCCATAGCATACCCTTTTAAAAAAAAAAAGTTTCTCAACTCTCCAACAGCTGTGGTGCTGGTGACTATTATCTAAGCAATCTGCCAAAGTTTTCACTACCCTGTTGAATTCTGTATGATTTCATTATGTTCCTAGTCATGCTTAACTTGCTCTGAAAATTGCATACCAGGGGCAGCTAGATGGCGCAGTGGATAGAGCACCGGCCCTGGAGTCAGGAGTACCTGAGTTCAAATCTGGCCTCAGACACTTAACACTTACTAGCTGTGTGACCATGGGCAAGTCACTTAACCCCCATTGCCTCACTAAAAAAAAAAAAAAATTGCATACCATTAGTTTTATGAAGATCCAGAAGATTGTTTACTTTATCAATCAGAAAGATTAATAAGTACCTAGTATAGAAGTTTCAAACCTTGCTATGTATGTCTTTCATAATATAAACTATAATTATTAAATAATCACATATGAAAAAATACCACAAGTTTTTATAATTAGATAATGTTTGATTTCTTTAACACTTGAAAAAGTCAACAGTTTGTTTTCTTAATCTTTAAAATAGGTAAAGGATAAGTGAGAATATTTAGGAAAAGATGAATGGAAGAAGAAACAGACATGCCATCATGGTAAAAGTTGTAAGTGACCACCAGTCATACAGTACTAGCCAAATTCAGGGATAGCCAAGTGAGGAAACATTTCCTGTTCAGTAGGAACTCAATGAGCCAAAAGGAGCCTACCTCCAATTGAGTCCAAAATTGTCTTCTCAGCTTTTTCCCAGATACCTGCACCTGTAAGCAGCACATTCCCTCTTGTGGCATTGATTTGTGGCATTCTCTCCAGTACTTGGATTACTGGCTTAACCATCCAAACAATTATACCTGAATTCAAAACTCAAAACAATATAAATTACAGTCCCAAAATATTTTATCTTAAATAGCAAACCTCTACTCTCATGAAGTTACAATGAACAAAAAAGATTTACCAGGGCACACATATGTGTTGCTTGGTTTTTCCTTCCTTCTTCTCAGGTTTAAACTTTATCCTGGTGTAAAGATCAATCATTAGAAATTACTTCTATACAATAAGCAACCTTATAACCCAGGTAGTATAATTGGGACCTGAGCAAGGATCCTTTTTACAACATCCTTGATGATAAATGGTCAACCCAGTCTTTGTTCTGTGATCTCTAGTGAAGAGCAGAAGAAGAACTAGACATTTCATTTGCTGTGTCAAAACAAAATATATAGAGAGACACGATGCCACAACCCCAAGAAATGACTATTTAAGGGTAACGTCACTGGCCAGAAGGAGCTAATAAAAGTCATATTGATGTGGGATGGCATTAAGGGTCAAACTGATTGTGAGTCATCCCAAAAGAATTACAAGACTCAGTGACTCAATTTCCCAAGTTTTATTGCAATACTGTGAGTGAACACAGGGAGAGCATCATGAAGGTGTCTCTCGAATAGGGAAAGCAAAGACAGTTATAGTGTGGATAAATTGATTATCAGTCTCATTCTAATAATCTCCACCTTAGGGAGGTACATGGGAGGGTTTATCCTAATTTGGAGTTCCTGGGGGCTTAAGCCAACCCCTGAGGCATAGAGGTGTGTTTTGGGGGTTTACATGTCATAAGGTGAATCTGGGGACAAATTTGGCCTTTTCTGGGCATGTCACCTTTTCATTCCCATGCCTAGTTTCAAAATATTGTCATTTATCAGTTAGAATTTCTATACCCTGTCTGTGTATCATTGTTATAGTCAAGGTCTCTATGACCTGCCTCTTTATGTTCTTGTTATAAGTGCTGATTAATGTGGGTAACAAGAACATAGGTCCTGACCTGTATTAATGAAGACTCAAGTCTTAAGTTATCCATTAACTAGGGTCTGAATCCCTCTTAGAGCTCAGATCTAAATTAGAGTTTGGGTCTTAGGTTTGTCTATTAACCCATTTTAGGTACTATTGATAGGTTATCTGTTAGCCCTTTTAGCCTCCTCCATCAATATGACAAATATAGTGGAAAGAACACTGGCTTGAGGATCAGAAAACCTGAGTTTTCTTACACTTCACAAAACATACCTTGGGCAAACAGCATGGAAAAAACAACCCTTAAATCAAGTTATTAAGACAAATTTAGTTATTAGTGCTATATGCATGAATCAGCCTGGGGCCCCACTCCAACCATAGTTACAGTTCTAGTTAAGGGAAAATCATTACATAATTATTTCTTTTCCAAGTTTTCAAGACCTCTTTTGCTTCCCCTAATGTTTCCTTCTCAAATTAAATTTCAGCAGTTCCTTCAGCTGATTGATATGAGATTTCTCTAACATGGTGATTTGCTTTCCAATTCGATGCCTCAAACTCCCCACAAAGTCAGATCAAGAGCCAATTTAAAGTTATTATGATCAGCTTTATCTCTTAAGGCCACAAAACCATTTTATATTCAGTATTTCATTTTATCCGCACAACAACATTCTGAAGTAGGCAGGAGAAGGATTGTTATTCTTATTTTAAAGGTAAGGAAATTAAAAGGGTAAAGATCTGTCCTAAAGTTATACCATGAGTTAGCTTCAAATTCATGACTCAAACTCAGTTTTTCTGTTCCCCAGGCCAGTGTTCTTTCCATTACATGTCACATGACTTTTATCAGTGCTTTTACTGGCCAAAGACTTATAAAGATTAATTTCTTGGGATTATGGCGTTGTTTCTCTCTGTCATGATTTAATTGATATTTTTTGTTTTGACACAACATACACTTCTCAAAAAAATACCCAAATAACCCCCTCAACAAAAACAAAGTACACTCTCCCTCCAAAAAAATTAAGCTAAACTTTCCAATTGTATTTCAATTGAAAGTATATATTACTTTCTACTGTTGTAGTATAGAAAGACAAAAGGAATGATAAACGAAGGTCATTGTTTTTGTTTAGGCAAGGTATTTATAATAAAGACAAGAATTGATGGGGGGAGGACACCCAAGATAAAGTTTTACAGATTTCACTTAGCTCTTTTTTCCTTACCTCCAGGTTTATTTGCATGATAACCAGAAGCATTATGGCTACTGAACAGAGCTTTATTGCCCCCTAGAATCCTTTATGGTTTTATTTGAGTCTCTTAAATGGTTTGAGAGAGGATAGACTGAAAAAAATCAGGTATTTGCCAAAAGTTTAAAGGAATTTTTTAACTCCAAGTCAGATAATTGACTGGAGATAGGGACTTTAGGGAGAGCAAAAGAGTCAGTCAAAAAGATAGACATAATTTTAGCCTGAAGGTACTAGCTAGGTTTTGCTAGCTGCCTGGCTGGCTATAGTTGGCACAGCCTTAGACTATGCAGAATAAAAGTGGTTTAGTCTTCCTTTTCAAGGGAGAGATTTACTAGTTGCTGAATCCCAGCAGGTGGTAGTATATAGCAGCAGATGGGCCAAGAGGATAAATACCTGAGAACTAACAGAGTTTTAGAGAAACAACCACCAGAAGATAGTAAAGATGCTTAGTTAAGAAGCAGTCCCCAGTAGGAAAGAGGCATAATGCCCATCAGAGAGCCACAAAAAGCAACATAATGATATCTCCAGAAGACAATAGTGACTCTTTAGCATTAGGAGGTTTGTTTGTTTACTCATTTTTCAGTTGTGTCTGATTCTCTGTGACCCCATGTGGGGTTTCCTTGGCAAAGATACTGGAGTGGTTTGCTATTTCCTTCTCCTGCTCATTTTACATACGAGGAAACAGAGGTAAACAGTGTTAACTGACTTGCCCTTGGATCACACAGCAAGTAAGTGTCTGAGGCTGGATTTGAACTCAGGTCTTCCTGACTCCAAGCCTGGTACTCTATCCACAGTGCCACCTATCTGGCAGGGTAAGCTTCCCCAACCACACATATCCCTATAGTGTGGCTTCCAATCATATTCCTGGACCACAGTTCTTCCCTGCATTTGTGCCCCCTTCATGTATACATCCTGATCATGGATGTTCTCTATATGTTACTCCTGTGGGTATGAGAGAGCATTTAATTTGCTAGGCTGTTTGAGTAAATATCTTTTGCTTTGAGTGAGTGAATGAAAATGCATTTATTAAGCACTTGACTATGTGCCAAGCACTAGGGAAACAAAAAGAAAAAGAAGATAGCCTCTAATCTCAAGGAATTTAGGCTCTAGTTATAGAAGATAATGCATATTCTTTCCATTTGGCTTAGAAAATTAAAAATATACATCAGGGCTTATGAACTGCGCTTTCAAGTGGATACTAACCCACAACCACAAAATGTCTTAAATCTGGAGAAGCTTTTTAGGGTCCCATTTATTTATTTTTAAAAATAATAAACATTTTTATTTATACTATTGGGTTCCAGATTTTATCCTTCCTTCCCTGTCCCCTCCCTGAGGCAGTAAGCAGATATGGGTTATACATGTATAATTATGTAAAACATTACCATATTAGTCATTTTGTATAAGAAAACCGTCATGGGGAAAATGGGGTAGGGGGTTTGGGGTCCTTAGGAATTCCTCTTTAAAGAATTATACCCTCTTGCACACAAAAGCCATTAGAATAAAAGAAAAAGTGAAAGTGAAAAATAGCATGCTTCAGTCTGTGTTCAATCAATATTGGTTCTTTCTTTGGAGGTGTATAGTATATTCCATCAATAGTCCTTTGGGGGGGTGGGCAGCTAGGTGGCATTGTGGATAAAGCACTGGCCCTGGATTCAGGAGGACCTGAGTTCAAATCTGGCCTCAGACACTTGACACTTACTAGCTGTGTGACCCTGGGCAAGTCATTTAATCCTCATTGCCCTGCAAAAAAAAAAAAAAATTTTAATAGTTCTTTGGGATTGTCAAGGGTCATTGTATTCCTGAGAATAGTTGTCATTCACAGTTCTTCCTTAAACAATATTACAGTATCTGTGCACGATGTTCTCTTTCTTCTGTTCACTTGACTATACATCAATTCATTTAAGTCTTTCCAGGCCTTTCTGAAATCATCCTACTTGTCATTTCTTATAGCACAGTAATATTCTATCACCATCATACAACACAGCTTGTTTAGCCATTCCCCAATTGATGGGCATTCCTTTGATTAACAATCCTTAGCCACCACAGAGAGAGCTGCTATAAATATTTTTGTACAAATAGATCTTTTTCTCTTTTGGGGGATATTTTTGTGATATCAGCTTAGTAGTGGTATTGCTGGATCAAAGGGTAAGCACAGTTCTGTAGCCCTTGGAACATAGTTCCAAATTGCTCTTCAAAATGGTTGGATCTTTTCACAACTCTACCAAGAGTGGATTTGCATCCCAGTTTTCCCACATAGTGGGTAGAGTATGGGCCTAGAGTCAGAAGGACCTTAGTTCAAATCTGTCCTCATAGGCTTACTAGCTGTGTGACCCTCAGCAAGTCACTTTACCCTGTTTGCCTCAGTTTCCTCATGTGTAAAATGAGCTGGAGAAAGAAATGACAAACCACTCCAGCATCTCTGCCAAGAAAACCCCAAAAGGGGTCATGAAAAGTTGGACACAACTAAAATGACTAAAACTCATTCCAGATTAAATATCATGAGGGCCCAATGATTTGGATTTTGTTGATGTACTGCTCAGTTTTACTGATTTTTTTTCTCTTCTTGCTCTTTTTCTCTAACAAAAATGTTCTTTGTTATATTGGATAACTGTCTGGGAGAGGGGAGGGAACAGAACAACATGAGAAATTTAGGTAATGTTAAGAAATTGGGCCCAAAGTGGGCCCAGTGGAATTCCTGTTGTGGATTAACAAAGTTTTTGGAAAGACAGATCTTAACCTGAGGGGCTCTTTTCTATGCTGGTTGTGCTTGACTAGGGGTCTAGCTCACAAAAGAACCTGAGGAATGGGAAATCACGGAAGAGAGGTAGTCTCTCACATGTCCTTTGAGGAAGATGTCCCAGAAGTCAAGGAAGATGCCCTCCAGCAGGTGGCAGCAGTTCAGTGGAAAAGTAGCCTAGAAGCTCAGGAAGCTCAGTAATCCATCAGCTTCTTTGGGGTAAAGAGGCAAGGCCAGCATAGAGCATTCTCACTGTGGCTTAGAACTGACGCTCAAGCCTAGGATCCTGAGTTAGCAAGAAAAGAATCCTCCTGGCTCCATCTGCTTTGTAGGAATCTGGGGGGAAAGTAACCTTCTGTGTTAGGGGGCAGATGGTTTCCCCTTTATTGACCTTTATGTCTTGTTTTAACTGTCGTTTGTTCCACTGCACTTTGTATTTGCTGCTTTGCCAAGTTTCAGCTCCACAAACAAGATGCCCCTTCCAGGATAAACTCATTACTTCTAATCTTGTCACCCTGCTACTAACTCAAGCTGTAAGACTACCTCCTTCAGCCCCCTCTCCTGCTGATTGGAGGACTGGAAGGTGGTATAAGAAACTCCTTTCAAAGCATTCCTTTATTGAGGACAGAAATGGGACTTTCAGCTCACTCTCTTTTGCATCTGCTGCTCTTCCTGGTTTCAACTTCAGAGAACAAGATACCCTGGTGCCAGATACTCCCTGGTGTTCCCATTTCCTTTCTATCCCTTCTCTTTTCTGCCTCCTTTTGTGTGCTGTCTTCCCCCATTAGATTATAAACTCCTTGAGGTCAGGGATTGTCTTTTTCTTATTTGTATTTTCAGCATTTTGCACAATGCCAGGCACATAGTAGGCACTTAATAAATGTATATTGAATTTAACTTTGTTCTTTTAATTTTTTTTCTTGATCATATGTTTTTTCCAATTACATGTAGAGATGGTTTTTAACATTTTTTTTTAAGATTTTGAGTTCCAAATTTTTCTCCCCCTTCCTTCCCTCCTCCCCAAGGCAGGAAGCAATCTGATATAGGTTGTATATGTACAATTATGTTAAAAAATATTTTCACATTAGTCATGTTGTGAAAGAAAAATCAGAACAAAAGGGGAAAACCACAAGAAAGAAAAAAACAAAGTGAAAATGGTATGCTTTGATCTGCATTGAATTTTGTTCTGATTTCATTTATTATCTGACTTTATCTGGCAAATAACCATTGGCTCAGATCTCTCAACTGAAGAGATACTAACCCTGGATAGTACATTGAACCCCAGAAACTGGGTCATATCCATGTGGTGAGACTCAAGACCGTAAGAAACCCAAAGGCCCTAACTCTTAAGGAATCCTTAAACTTTAGACACTGAAACCCAAGATTCCTAAAGTGAAAAATAGCTCTGTTTTCCACCTCAAGAAGGTGATATTGCCAGAACACACAGCCCAAGCAAGGGCATGTAGACCCCAGAATATTCTATATGCAATGTAAAGACTGATAAGCATACCAAGATCTGTGAGGTACATCGATCATACGCAAGTTCCATACACTCGAGAAATGGAATCTTTTACACGTCAGCAAGATGTGTACTTCACAATGCCCCCTTCTCGGTAGTTTCTGCAATCTCATTACTCTTGGCATGTAGCCTTCTTTGTCTGAAACTACATAGAAAATGACCTCCTCTTCTAATTCAGAGGTCCAGTCTCTATCTTAACTATCTCCCAGCCATGTATTCCTCTCTCCTAATAAATCTCTCTATTTTATAAGATTTGCTGTGAGCCTGACAGTTCTTTGGGTGCGCTAACCTCCATCCCCCTTCCAGGTCACAAACTCTGCCCAAAATATCCAGACACCAGAGTTGGAGGGAAATTGCTTTTCTTTTCAGTCATATCCAACTCTTTGTTACCCCAATTTTGGAGTTTTCTTGGCAAAGATACCGAAGTGGTTTACCAAGTTCTTTTCCAGCTCATTTTACAGAGGAGGAAGCTAAGTGAAACAGCCTTAAAGTGATTTGCCCAGAATCACACAGCTAGTAAGTATGTGAGGCCAGATTTGAACTTAGGAAGATGAGTCTTCCTGACTTTGGGCCCAGCACTTTATCCACTTCACCGCCTAACTACCTCCAGCTATCTCTTGTAACCCCTCCCTGGACTGTCGTTGCTATTTCAACAGAAAGGAAGGTTGCATACAGGGTCTGGGTTGCAATATTAACATGGTCAGAAACAAGATAGGGGAGCTACTTACAAAATGGTACTGCTTTAGTTTTCTACCCACAAGTACCACAAGTGTTATTCCTGTTATACAGATAAAGAAACTGAGGTTAAATGGCATCACCCACAGTCTAACAGAGCTGTCATTTTAACTCAACTCTCATAATTTTAAGTCTGATGCTCCTAGCACTGCATCATTCTACCTCTGTAGTACAATACTTTATATATAATACATGCTCAATATTTGTTGATGATAATTTGTTGATAATATATAGTGCATATGGAACTAAACAATATACACTCAACCCTAAAAGTACATTGTACAGATATTTTTTTGGTGGGGAGGGAGACCAGACCTTTGATTTCATTAGTGTTGTGAACATTCAGTATAGAAACTTCATCGACTGATGAATTTTGGAAACTTATCTATAAATTATAGTCTTAGAGAATTGGTGGGAGTTTAAGTGATTTGCCCATAGTTAAATAAGTAGTATGTATCAAAGTCAAATTTTAACCCAGGTCTTTCTGACTCCAAAGGCCAGCTCCTTCATCCATTAGACCTCTTATACATACAAAAACAAATGCACATGCACATGCGCATGCACACAGTTTATAAAAACCCAGTTATTCTGGTTACAGAATAAAGGAGAACCTGGCTATTGACTTTTTGGGTAACTTATCCTTGACCCGTGGTTCAGTTAATGGGAAGATTCTTAAGTCTTTCTCCCAAAGATCTCAAAGAACTTCAAAAATTTTGACTGCTCTACTAGTAGTAGTAGTAGTTCTAGTCACGGTCATTGTCTCAGTTAAACAATGGAGAACCCTCCTAACTCTGCTTAGCTTTGGCTGCTGAAAAATTAACTCTCCAATTTCCTTACTTTTTCTACAGTCTAATGGTAGTTTAAAGAGCAAAAATTGGGGGGGGGGGGAAACAGATATATTTAATATTCGTAGGGCAGTCTCTATTAGAGCATAAGTATTTTAAGAGAGACCAGATTTTGGAACCAACCAGCTGAGTGTACACATTCACCATCTGGAATAAGTTTTGAGTTTTTTATAATTTTTGTTCCAATGACAAAACTTGAAATTATTCATCCTCATTATGTGTGCATTTTATTAGGGCTGTCTATTTGGATAATGTACTTGGATTCCTGCATAGAGAGCTATTGCGAAAATGAAACTATTTTAACCTAAGGAAAAAAATGTTATAACTCCAAATCTAATTTGGGAGGTAAAGTCGACAAATATTTGATTTTTTAAAAAGTAAAACAACATAGTAAGTAATCTTTTTGTTCTAACATCACCTAATATACAACAAAAATAATTAGCTCATAAAACAAAGGAAAATACATATCATATTTTTAACTTGTATTTACTGGAAAAATTCAGAGAACAGATGGTTGGTGTTTCTTTGTTGACACAATAGCACCAAGTATTCACAGTGTTTGATTCTGAATTCCCTTTTCCTTCAGGTTACAACAATGTGGCAGTTTTCCTAATGGAACCCCAATGGGGAAATACGTTCTCAATGCTGCTAATGAAATCTTAAATGCAAAAGGGTTTGTTAAATACTACATTAAAGTTAGCATTTAGCCCTTTAAAAAATGTTATGTTTCCCAGAACAATGTTTATTTCCTCCCATTGTACCCATCAAAAGCATTCAGAAATCCTCTTCATCAATAGTGGAAGCTTCAAAAGCTCTGTTGGGGCTTTAAGCATCTCTTCGGGCTCTACAGCCGTGCCCTAGATAAAGCATGTTAGATAGTGTTCTTTCTTCAATTCACAACAGACCCCAAAAGGCTCAGTTCAACAATTTGACATTCATGAAATGCCTATTAAATGCCTAGGTGCTGGGGGATGTGGGAAGGAAAATGTAATAACAGGTATACTGAGGCACATTTCTCTGAGTAAGAACATTTTATTAACATGTACAGCTGTTAATAAAATGGGTCAGACTGGCCCCCTCAGTCAGGTCAGCAACTATGACCAAGATGAGAGGCAGGAAAGGTGGCTACAGCTGGGAAAGGTGAGTTGGCCTTCAGGTATACATTATCATACCCCTCTCTGACAATTAAGAAATGTTCATTACTTTATGGCATTCTATTGCCTCTTGTAATCCTGACTAGAAAACCAGGACCACCCAGTTAGTTGAACCCTTGGGGGATATCAAACCACCCCTAATTATAGAAGGAAGGGCAAGGACAGAAGAATTGTCTTGGGGGGGTGCTGTGAAGCTTAAACTGATTTTTGTTTACAGACAACAGACATCCCTGGTTAAAGTGGTTAGCAAGCCGATGCTCCAGGGCTACTTGTGTGTGTGATAATATCATTCCCCTTCAATCATGCCTTTAAGCTCATTCAGCCCTAGGACAGACCACATTCTTGAGCTTAACAACAAAAAGGGGCTTGACAAAATAGGGAATAGGGTGGATTTCAGAATAGAATAAATTATTAAATGATACAGCACAATTTTAATTTCCTCAGGGAGGTAACAAAGTTTTGATAAAACATGGTGCCACCTTCATGGAACTTAACAATCCAGTTAAGAGACATGATAACCAAAGGAGACATGGTAACTATTCGGAAACATAATTATAAAAGGGTAAAGGAAAGGGTGAAGTTAGAGAAAAAGAAAAATGATTACTGAATTGGGCATTAGGGAAAGCTTTATGAAAGAGGTAGACAAGAGATAGAGAGTCTGGGAGTTAGGAATATTCATGGCTTTATGGGGCTCAACTACCTCTAGTAAACCCAAGTATAGGGAATTGTATAAGCAAAAGAAATGGGAAAGTACAGAATATGTAAAGGAAATGGTGAGTAGCATAATTTGGCTGAGGTACAAAGTGTCTGAAGGGAAGTGTAATATGTAACATCAAAATGTGGAGGGCTTTGAATGCCACTGTAGAAATAAAAATACCTTAATTTGCTTGAGCCCCCTCCCCCCAATTATTCAGATAAGAAAACTGTATGAGCACTCGATTGACATACCAATAATTCATTGCAGGAACCAGAAATGGACCCTCTGAAGCCTTTTGAGCTCATATCAGCTTATCTACAGACTCTTACCTGCCTTTTTCTTACTGTTTATGCTTTGAGACTTAAACTGTCAGATTGCAAATGGAATGAGGAAGCCAAGTGTTTGTTGTTATCAGTACCAGTGGCAGATTCCTTATTGAACAAACATCTCGTTTACCAGGAAAAAAACATGGCCATAAATCTTAATTGTATCCTCTAAAACTATGACCCTGCTATTTAAATATCCCCTTCCTAAGTTAATGCTGGGGTCTCTCTCTAGATTCCCATGCATGCATGCCCATCTTGCTGAGCAGAAATAAAATGGGTACTGTGCTTCAGTCCATTTCTGTTTTCTGTGGAGGACAAGTTTCTGTTTGTGATACCACACTAAGGGATTCAAACTTAAGCAATAGAAAACCATTAAAAGATTTTGATTATGGGGCAGCTGGGTGGTGCAGTGAATAAAGAACCGGCCCTGGATTCAGGAGGACCTGAGTTCAGATCTGACCTCAGACACTTATCATTTACTAGCTGTCTGACCCTGGGCAAGTCACTTAGCCCTAACTGCTCTGCAAAATAAACCAAACAAAAAAAAGAGTAACATGACAAGATGAGTTTGGCTTTGTGTGAAGTGTAGAGGAAGACCATGAAGGTAGAAAGGGCTGGTAGAAGACTATTCCAAATTATACTACAGAGCCATAATCATCAAAACAATTTGGCACTGGCTAAGAAATCCACTGATCAGTGAAACAAATTAGGTATACAAGATACAGAAAGAAATGAGCACAGTAGTTTAATGCTTCATAAACCTAAAGATCCCAGCTATTGAAGCAAGAACTCATTATTTGACATAAACTATTAGGAAAACTCCAAAGCAGTCTGGCAAAAACTATGTATAGATCAACATCTCACAATGTATACCAAGACAAGCTCTAAATGGGTACATGATTTGGACATAAAGAGGGACATCATAAACAAATTAGAGGAATCTGGAAGAAATTGCCTGTCAGATCTGTAGATCATGTCCAACAAGAGACAGAGAGATTCATAGTTGGTAAAATGAACAATTTTGGTTATGTAAAATTAAAAAGGTTGTACATAGGCAAAAACAATTCAGCTAAAATTAGAAGAGAAGCAGGAAAATGGGAAAGAAATCTGTGCAGCAGGTTTCTCTTACAAAAAAGAAAATGACAGATAAATGCTAGAAAGTCTGGGGGGAAACAAGTACATTCATGTACTGTTGGTGGGACTAAAGCAATTTGGAACTCTGATCCAAAAGGTATTAAAGGTCTATACCCCAAAGAAATTTAAGAGGAAAAGGACTCACATGTATAACAATATTTATAGTAGCTCTTTTTGTAGTGGCATAGAATTGGAAATAGAGAGCTTACCCTTCAATTGGAAAATTGCTGAAGAAATTATGCTATATGAATGTGATGGAATTACTTTTATGCTATAAGCAATGAAAGGGATGGTTTCAGAGAAACCTGGGAAGACTTTATGAATTAATACAAAGTGAAGTGAACCAGGACAGCTTATACAATAACAACATTGTAGAGACAACCAACCTTGAGAGACGTAGAAATTCTGATCAGTGCAAAGACCAACCACAATTCCAGAAAACTCATGATGGAAGCATTCTACCCACTTCCAGTTAGATAGATGATGGACTCAGGCTACAGATTGAGGCATATATATATATATATATATATATATACATACATATATATATATATATTAATACATGGCTAATGTGGGAGTATGCTTTGCTTCACTATACATTTCCTTTTCTTGCTTTCTTAATAGGGAATGGAAAGGTGAGTAGTTAGGAGAGAATACAGACGTGAAAATAAGGTAAAATTTAATTTAAAAAAATTTTAATTAAAAAAAAGAAGTATATTTCAATAATATGGTCAGGAAATATAAGAAGAACCAAGCAAGGAAGACTGGGTAAATGGTATAGCCATTGACAGAGATCATATCATAACTTTAGAGGTGAGAGGTACCACAAAGGTGGTCTCATCTAACACCCACATTTACCTACAGGATAATAGTCCTAGAGTGGTGAAGTGATTTGCATAAGGTCATATTGGTAGTAAATGCCAGAACCAGAATTTGAATTCAGGTCTCTTTCCATTGCAGCACATTGCCACCTTGCTTTGGGATCCTTGAGAAGTTGTCTAAGAGGAATCTATTACCTTCATAGAAACCTCTTTTTATTTGCACTTAGGTAGGTCAAGAACGACCCACCACAGGTATAAGCAACAATATCAAAAAAGGCTGGGGGCAGCTAGGTGGCACAGTGGATAAAGCACTGACCCTGGATTCAGGAAGACCTGAGTTCAAATCCAGCATCAGACACTTGACACTTACTAGCTGTATGACCCTCATTGCTCCACAAAAAACAAACAAACAAAACAAAACAAAACAAAACAGGCTAATGGCTTTACTAAAGGACCAGGAGATTTAAAATGAAGAAAACATTTCATGAAAGAAAATACAAGTCCAGAAACCTATAAATCTCCCTTTGGAAGCATGCTCCCTTAAAGAAAAATAATGTGATTTCAGTTATTTCAGAAAGAAGAACCAGTTGTGAGGTAAAGATAAGTTCCATATTGAACATATTAAGTATGAAATTCTGGCAATATTTCCAGGTGAAAATGAAATTAGAAATGGGTCTTATGATAATAGATGACATTTATAACACCCTATGGTTTTCAAAACAATTTGTGTACATTATCTCATTTGATCCTCACAATAATCCTATGAGATAGTAAATATCACAGGCATTACCTTCATTTTACAGATGAGGAAACTGAAACTAAGAGAGATTAAATGACCTACCCATGAACACACAGCTAGTAAGCTTGAGGTGGGATTTGAATCATGTACATTCTGACTCCATACCGGGAGGCTTTATGTCAGGACTACAGTTACAAATTAAGGAAGTCATTTGCATAAAAGTGACGCGTAAATCATGGAAATAAATGAGATCATCACCATAGGAAAGAATGTACAAATGGAGGATAGGAGGGCCAAGAGCAGAACTTTGGAAAACACCTATTTCAACTCTCTGGGTGAGGACAAGGAAGGTGTAGGAAGAAAATCAGGAAAGGGCTTGGAGGACAAGGCATCATTAGTGTCAAATCCAAAAGGAATCTTAAAGACCATGAAGACTGAAAGAAGATCAGACTCTTTTCAGTGATCATGGACCTCATTGAGTGGAATATGCAGTGTTCTGGAGCTAATGCCACATGCACATAGGAGCTCACCATCTCAAGGAATCAGTCCCTTTTCCCCTTAAACTCTTTTCCTCATCCATGACAGTGGTGAAAGAACCCCTTTGGGGAGCACATAGCTCTCTGTTTTATGTCTCAATCCTAATAATCAGTGGGTCATCAAACAAAATGATCTTTGTAACATCTTTCAAAGAATTGTGTAGAATTTTATCGTGTGCATTATTCACACCATGTTGGAGGAAAACCTTAAAGGCATTGATTTGCCCTACAAAATCAAATGCTTCTTTATAGTCAACAAATAATAAGTTCAGTGAGATCTTGTATTCTCTACTATTCAGTCAATTGGGCGATGGCAAAGATTTGGTCCATTGTGGAATATTGCTTGCAAAAGCTTACCTGTTGCCTTCTAATACCCTCATTAGTATTCTCTGGATGGATTTGTAGACTAATCTGATAAAAGTTTAAATAAATAGGAAAATAGAATCAATAGTTATTGATGGTCTTTCTTTTACCTTTGGGGGGAGGGTGCTGAAAAGAGTAATAATAAGGTCTGAGATGGTTTTTGTGCTTTGGGATCCCTTATCTCTTTGGGAAACATTCTTTTCCTTCAGATACCTTGGGGATTAAACACCTGTGTCACATCCAGTATGGATCCCCTTTGTTGATATTTGGTTTAGTTCAGCTGCTTTCTCATGTTTGTTTTCTTTAGTGCCTTATGATGCTAGACTCCAAATGTGGTGGCCGTGCTGTCCTTGATGAAAATTTTTCGTAAAAACCTTTACATATCTTTTGCATTTTTATTTTGTTTATGTGGTCCTTTTTATCCTCAAATGCCTGTGAAGCATCTTGGTTTAGTGGGTTCTTTTACTAAGCTTTCTTTGTACTAGCTTTTCAATTGGATTTGCTTTACCCTGTCTTGGTTTCTCATAAGGTCACTAGCTTCCATTTGTTCAATCCTAATTCTTCAGCAATTATTTTCATCAGACAGTTTTTTTATCTCCTTTTCCATTTGACTTTTCAAACTGTTGACTTTTTTCTCATGACCCTCCTGCATTGCTCTCATTTCTCTTTCCATTCTTTCCTCCCTCTCTCTATATCTTCCTTCTATCTCTCCTACTTTCTCTTCAGAGTCTCTTTTGAGAGCTTCCATGGCCTGAGACCAGTTCATATTTTTCTTGGAAGCTTTGGATGTAGGTGCCCTGAGGTTGATTTCCTCTTCTGAGGGTGCATCTTGATCTTCCTTGTCACTGAAGAAACTTTCTATAATTCTGAACTTTGTTTGCTTGCTCATCTTTTACTTGACTTTTAGTTCCCCACTTCTTGGCTACACTACTGTACCCAGCTTCAGAGTATCCCAGGTGTTTTGGTTTGAGGGAGGGCAGGTTTTTCTCTTGCCTGGCCTGTTCTCTGGTCTGAAGATAACCTCAAGCCAACTTGCTAGTTAACCAGCCAGCAGAGCACTGTGATGGTTTTTAGCTTCCATGAGCCTGTGCCCCTCCCCCACCCGGGTCTCCCACTGCTCAGGATTTCTTCCTGGTTCCCCACTGGGGTGGGACAGCCAAATTCCTCCCTAGGTCCTGCTGATATCCCTGCACTTTCCCCCCCACCCCCACCCCAGCCAGCCGTTCAGCCCTCTCACCCAACCACCAGCTCTGTTCCAGACGACACTGGTGCTACAACTGATTCAGAGGCTCATGGGTTAAGTGCTTCTGGTATGGCATGCCTGGGGTCTCTGTTGGCTTGATCATGGGGTTGGACTTTACTTACAGCCCAGCACGGCCCCCTTTAATCTATCTATAGCTGGAAAATAATCTCAGCCCACATTTTTGTGGGTTTTTCTGTTCCAGGGGTTCTTTTATTGCTGCTTTTGGGTTAATTGTATCAGGAGCTCTCTGCATTTAATGTCTTTCCTCTGCCATCTTGGCTCTACCCCCTGTACTAGCTTTTTTTCTCACTGTTCTGAGTTGATAGTTCTCATAATCTTCCACCATCCTTGTAAAACTGGATAAATGAGTTTATTCTAAATCTGTGCTACTGTTTCCTGTCATATTTCTACCTTGTCAAGGATACCACTTGTTTCCTAATAAAGGTAGTTTTAGGTTCTTTTGGTATCCTCTTTATAACAACTGATTTACATCAGTTAAACTTTTGTATGAAATTATTCTAATTAGGGCAGATTACATTCTTTTATCCATTTCTCATTTCTAAGCATCTATACTGACTTAAAAAGCCCAAGGTGAAGTTGTTTTGATTGCACACAATATCTTTTTCTCATTTTTATTCTTCTAGTTTTGTATTCATTTCAGTTTTTGCTCTGATAAATTGGTGCTCTGACTATACACAGATAACTGATTCAGGAATGATTCCTGCCTCAGTAATGAGTCATTTCCTATCTGTTAAAATATAATTGATTTCATGTTTTGCTAATGTTATTTGGTGCTTGCCACATTCAATGTCTTCTAGTTCTTTTCTCTAATAAAGTATTCATGATGTATAGGCAAGGCTACTGTGTAATCCATAAGCCTTTGGCTTCTCATTTCTTATTACTGAATCATATATTCCAACATATTTTTTGCCATCTTTGCTTATCTACCTTTGTGCTGAAGACACTGAATATCAAAGTTTGTGTTTGAAAAGTCTTATTCAATTCTTCACTTCCTCTCCTTTCATTGCTGTGTAGCAGTAAGAAAGTTACTGGAACTTAGAGCTGTATTCTATCTTCACCAGGCCTCATCTGGAATATTGTGTTTTGTTCTAGTTGCCATGGCATAAGAAGGACATTGATAAGTTGGAGCATGTCCAAAGGAGGGCAACCAAGATTGGGAAGGACCTTGAATCTAAGTCATAGGAATGTTGGTTGAAGAAATAAGGCATATTTAGCCTAGAGGAGAAAATACTTAGGAGAGACATGATAACAGTCTTCAAGTCTTTGACAGACTCTCAAGTGGAAGAGGGATTAGACTTTGTTTAGTCCTAAAGGGAAGAACCAGAAGCAAGGAGAGGCCAGTTTAGGCCTGATGTCAGTAAAACAATAACAGTCATAACTTCCCAATAAGAGCTGTTCAAAAGTGGAATGAGTTGCCTAGAGAGGTCCTTTCTCCTTAGAGATCTTCAAGCAGAGGCTAGGTGACCACTTGCTGGATATGTTATAATGAGGATTCCTTTCATATGGGTTGGCCACTGAGGTGTCTTCCAAATCTCAAAATCTGTCATTCTAGGGGCACCTAGGTGGTGCAGTGGATAAAGCACCAGCCCTGGATTCAGGAGGACCTGAGTTCAAATCCGGCCTCAGACGCTTGACACTTACTAGCCATGTGACCTTGGGCAAGTCACTTAACCCTCATTGCCCTGCAAAAAAAGACCAAAAAAAAAAATCTGTCGTTCTGTTAGCATCTATAAACTGTCCTTCCATTTGGGTACAATTTTGGGGTTTGCTTATAACTTGAATGTCAAAATTAATATGATTCAATTTCTCTGATAATAAGTCCACTATGATATATCACAGGACAAGGATCACACATTTAGAATATCAATAGTAAAAGTTAATGTTTAGAGATAGTCTAAAAATGATGTGATTCTAAGCCTCATCTGCTCTCTTCCACATCACTGCAGAAACAAATATAGGTTGTACCAAACCAATGGCTATTTTATCTTTTTCTCTGTTTCCTCGGTTGCCATGACCAAAGAATTCATCAAAGAGGCAGCCAGTGAATCTTTGTGTGTTTAGCTAGGCTGGTCCTCAGAAAACAGGCACTGTCTCTGTTGCCAGATCCTAATCCTTTTTAGCTCATCAGAGTCTGCCAGAACTTGCACTCATTGGCATAGCTTCCAGTAACTCAGGGTCCCCTCCACAGCACAATGAGTGGGACTTTGGGAAGGCACATCACACTGCTCTTCTCATTTAAATATAGCTATGTATATATGTTATCTTTCCCTTGCAAGTCTCTAAGTACCTTATGGAAAGGGACTGTTCTATTTGTTTTGTTGGTAATCCTAGTGTCTTGTTTATAGTAGATACTTAATAAATATTTGTAAGATTAAATATTTGTAAGATTAAAGATAAATATTTGTAAGATTAAAATGAATTTTAATTTTCCTGTACCATACATAGTACATGCTTTCCTTGTATTATCATTCATTTATTTCATATGTATTGGTATTATCTCCCTAACTATGCTTTAAACACGTGAAAGCAGGAGCTGTGTCATTTAGTCTCACCCACAGCACATAGCACTTGTATCTGAACACACATTAAAGTTTCAATAGATACTTTTTTTAAAAAGCATTTTTCTTTTTTACTGTTACCTTTTTACATCTCTTTCATTTCTGAATTTCTTCCTAACTTCCCTGTTACAGCTAAGAGTGCCATCATCCTCCCAATCATCCACGATCACAATTTAGGTGTAATCCTTAACTCCTTACACTCTCGCCCCCATAACCGATCTGTTGTCAAGTCCTGTCAGCTCTACCTTTGAAACTTCTCTCATATGTAGCCCTTTCTCTCTTCTGAAATAGCCAGTACCTTGATGCAAGCCCTATCACCTTATAGCTGCACTATTGAAATGGTTTTCTGGTTGATCCCTCCATCTCAAGCCTCTTCCCATTCCAGTTCATCCTTCACTCAGCTATCCGAGTGATCTTCCTAAAGAACATACTTAACCATGTAACAACCCCTCCTGCTTCCAGGATCAAATATAAAATCTTGTGTTTGGCTACAGTGCTTAGCACCTTGCCTAGCACTTAGTAGGTACTTAATTAGTGTTTGTTAACTTGACTTGGGCTTTTAAAGCTCTAGCTAACCTGGCCCATTCCTACATTTCCCTTTCGCAATTTCCTCCTCTCCACATACAACCTGATCCAGCAATACCGGCCTCCTTGCCATTCCTTCCACAAGATAATTCTCTGCTTCAAGCATTTTTACTGGCTGTTCTCCATGCCTGGAACACTCTCTCTCCTCATCTCTGCCTCCTCACTTTCCTAGTTTCCTTCAAGTCTCAGCTAAAATCTTACCTTCTGAAAGAAGCATTTCCCAGTCTTCTCTAATGCTAGTACCTTCACTCTGAGATGATCATATATGTAGTTTATATTGAGTAGTTTGCAAGTTGTCTTCCACATTAGATTGGGAGCTCCTTGGAGGCAGGGACTATTTTTTCCCCCTTTCTTTGTATCCCTAGCATTTAGCACAGTACCTAACAAAAAGGAGGAACTTAATAAACGTTTGTTGTCTTGAATATATCATTAAGCCATCCCTTGTGACGGAGATTGAAAAAGAAAGAGAAGACAAAATAGTTCAATAGAAAACCAACATATCGTTCGTGTCTGATACCATATGTAATGACCATACTTATTGTCCCCTGGTTCTAAAAAAATAGAGGAAGATATATTTTCTTAACTTTTCTCCAGGGATAAGTCTTAATCATTACAGTTATTCATTGTGCAGGTTAGGGTGTTTTTGTTTGTTTTTGGTCTGTTCTATTCTTTGTATTTGCATTGTTATAATTAATGTGTTTACTGTTTTCCTGGTTCTGCTCATCATTCTTTCAGTAAATATGTCTCTTCATGCTCCCCTGAATTCTTCAAAGTTCTCTTATGGTGAAGTAATATTCTATCACATTCATTTGCCTCAGTTTGTATAAACATTTTCCAATCACTGAGCAACAACTCTGTTTAGTTCTTTGCTACCACAAATACTTCTGTGGTATCTTTCTCTATGTCTTTGACCTTTTGGAGGAATATGCTTAGCAGCTGGTTCTCTGGATTGAAGAGTATGGATATCTTAGTCACATTTTTTTTAGCATAATTCCAAACTGCTTTCCAAAATGACTGAACCAATTCACAGTTCAACTAGCAGTTTATTAGTATGCCTTTATTTCTATAGCCCCTTCAACAATAACTTTCTATCTTTTGTGATATTTGTCAATGTATAAGGTGAAACCTTAGAATTATTTTGATATGCATTTCTCTTATTAGTACAATTTGGAGTAATCTTTCATATGGTTGATAACATTTTGTGACCCTTTTGAAAACTGCTCAAATTTTTTGGTCAATTATGATGTGGAGAATTATTTTGGTCAAATAGATTTATATTAATTTCCTATCTTTGACATCAGACTCTTATGACAGATATGTAATGCAAACATTTTCTTAACCAATGATTTCCCTTCTTATTCTTGCTGTACTGGTTTTATTTATATAAACTTTTATATAATCAAAATTATTTTAATCTTTTTTGAATTTCTTAAACCCTTGTTTGTTTAAATATTCTTCCACTAGCCATGTGTGTAAGGGACACCTAATCTCATTTTTTAAAAATTTTATGATTAATTTTTATTTAATTTTCATGACCTTTTATATTCTGGTAACTTTTCCATTTTGAGCTTATTATAGTATAGAGTGTGAGATGCTGGTTAAAATCTAATTTCTGCCGAACCGTTCTCCAGTTTTCCCAGAAATTCATGTAAAATAGAGAGTTCTTCCTCAAGTAATTTACATTTTTCAAATATAATTTAGGTTTATTAAATACTGGATTACTGAGTTTGATTCTGACTCTATAAAGAAATCTAATCTATAAGGAAATTCTTCATGATAGATTGGTTGAAAATAAGCTATGTAGTGGTATTTTGCATTTTCGTATTCAATTATAGATTATTCTGTAGGATTACAATCTTATTAATAGTAATTCATATTTTATAATGCTTTATAGTTAGAAAATGTTCTCTAACATGCAATTCTCACAATTGCCTTATGAAATAGGTAAACCATGTATTATTATCCTCATTTTAAATATGAGAGGTCATAAGATCATCCTTCTAGAATTGTAAGGGACATCTACACATCACTCACTTATCCCTTCTTCTCTCATTTCCTCTAACAGATTGCCCCATTATCATCCCTCCTCTCTTCTTAATTTTCAATCTCTACCTATATTGATATATTGCTCTTCTCCTCTGTTCTTAAAAAAGTCTCACTAGCTCCTACCATTCTCATCATATATCTCTTCTCCATTTCTCAGCCAAATTCTCTGAGAAAGTTATCTACATTCTTTGCCTCCACTTCCTCTCCTCACACTCTCTTCTAAATCTTATGCAATCTGACTTCTGACTTCATCACTCCATTGAAACTATTTCAAAAGTTACCAATTATTTCATTGTAGCACACAAGCTTTGAGGATCTTATCAGAATTCCCACTAAAACTGACAAGTTGAGTCCTGAGAAATCAAGAAGGATGAAGACTGAGAAAAAAAATGATTAGATTTAGTAATTAATCCTTCTTGATTTCTCTACAGCTTTTGCCACTGTTATCTGTTTTCTCCTCATCTCCTTTGTGGTTTTTCATAACATGCCCTTTCGTTCTTTTTCCTCTTCCTACCCGTTTGTTTCCTTGCCAATGTCCTTTGCTGTTGGGTCATTATCCATGTTACGCCCACCAACTACGAGTATTCATTCCCACCAAGGCTCTGTCTTGTTCCTTCTCTTTTCTCTCTACATTTTCTCTCTGGGTGGAAACTAGTGATTACCAATAGAGAAAACATTTTATATACACACAATACATATACATACATACATACACACATATAATATATACATACACACACATGAAATAGTTCCTGTATAGTATTTTCTATTATGTAATATCATATTGTATATATATATGTGTATGTGTGTATATATGTGTGTATGTATATATATATATATGTATATATATTTCTCTCTTGGTGACCTCCCTAGTTTCTACTATAGAGAGAGAGATAGATTGATAACCAGATAGGTGGACATAGATATAGATAGCCAGTCCTAGGCGCTCTCCTAAATTCCAATCCCCACATTACCAACTATCTAGTGGACGTTTCCAAGTGGATGTTCAGTAGGCATCTCAAATCTAACAGGTTCAAAATAGAAATTATTAACTTATAACACACACACATATCGAAAAAGACAAACAACCCTCCATCCCTCTTCCCAGTTTCTCTATTAATGTTGAGGGTACAACCATCCTTCTAAGCACCTAGGTTCTTAACTTTTGTCTTTTCAATTCAGTTTCCCTCACCCCACATTTCCAGTCAGTTGTCAAATCTTTCATTTTTATCTCTAATCTTTCCTATATGCTCTTGCCATAGTTTAGGCCCTCATCACCTCTTACCCAGACTAATGGTCTCTGTAACTCAATTCAGCCCCCTCCTCTCATCACCAAAATGATTTTATTAAAGGTTAGGTCTGACCATATGTGTGATCCTCCAATTTCTCAACACACACCCAATTCAGTAAACTCTAGTACCTTCTTATTGCCTCTAGAATATATTACTGGACAGCTATGGAGCCAGCTAGCACTGGCCCTGGAGTCAGAAGGACGTGAGTTCAAATCCAGCCTCGGACATTTACTAGCTGTGTGACCCTGGGCAAGTCACTTAACCCCAACTGACTCAAACATCCAAGGCTAACTCCAGTCGTCTTGATGTATATTTTGCCACTGGACCCAGATGGCTCTGAAGGAAAGAGTGAGGCTGGTGACTTTGCACAGCCCTCCCTCATTTAAATTCAGTTCTTTACAAGTCATGACATCTGGCATGGTCTTCTTTGAGAATGAAGGACAAACAACAACAAGAAGAATATACTACAAACTCCTTTGGCATTTAAAGCTTTCCACAACCTGGCCCTATCCTACCTTTCCAGCCTTCATATATATATATTACTTATATACACGCAATATTCCAGCCATACTGACCTACTTATTCACACATCACATGCCATATCCCATTTCCATACCTTTGCATTGGCTGTCCTTCATGTTTGCAATATTTTCCCTCCTCACCTTACTTCTTAGAACCCATTATTTTCTTCAAGAATCAGCTCAAGCACCTCTTTCTCTATGAGGTCTTTCCTAACTCTCTCCTCCCAGATGAGGGTGCTTTCCCCTCTAAAGTCAAATTCTATCTACTGTATATGTGTTGTGTATATACCCATATATGTACATGTTGTTTCTCCTGTTAGACTGTAAGTTCCTTGAGGGCGACTATTTCTGTCTTTGTATATACAAACAAGTAGAAGGCAGTGGGGAGAGCAACTAACACTTCAACCTCATGTGTCAAAACTGGTCCAAGCATAGAAAAGTTTACAGAGAAAGAGAGAATACATTTCACTCAACAGGAAAATGGGGAAAGGGAAGAGAAGAAAGGAAGTTAGAGGGAGAATAGATTAAGGGAGGGATTAGTTCTAAGGCAAAAACTCTTAGGATGTACAAAAATATCTATAGCTCTGTCAGAAGTGTCAGAGAATGGGATTCTGAGGGGATGTCCATCAATTAGGGAATGGATGAACAAGTTATGGTATATAAATGTGATGTAATACTATCGTGCTCTAAGAATTGGTGAGAAAGAGGGTTTCAGAGAAACCTGGAAAGACTTGGATAAATTGATACAGAGTGAACAGAACCTGGAGAATAAGTTACACATTGACAAGAATTTGGTAAATGCACACAAACTTGAAAGATTATGAGTTCTTAGCAATGTAATAACAAACCTCTATTCCAGAGGACTTATGAAGAACCATGCAATCAACTTCCTGTTAGAGAGATGAAGTGCTCAGAGTACAGAATGGGACAAAATTTTTTTGGACATGACCAATGTGGAAATAGGGCAGCTAGGTGGAAGCCATAGTACATAGAGCAGCAGGCCTGCAGTCAGGAAAACTCATCTTCCTGAGTTCAAATGTGGCCTCAAAGGGGCAGCTAGGTGGTGCAGTGGATAAAGCACCAGCCCTGGATTCAGGAGGACCTGAGTTCAAATCCAGCCTCAGACACTTGACACTTACTAGCTGTGTGACCCTAGGCAAGCCACTCAAGTAACCCTCATCGCCCTGCAAAAAAAAAAGAAAGAAATGCAAATGTGGCCTCAGACACTTATTAGCTGTGTGACTCTAGGTGAGTCACTTTACCCTGTTTGCCTCAGTTTCCTCCTCTGTAAAATGAGCAGGAGAAGGAAATGAGAAACCACTCCAGGATCTTTGCCAAGAAAACCCCAAATGGGGTCATGAAGAGTCAGACAGAACTAAAAACAACTGAACAACAAAATGTGGAGATCTATTTTGATTATACATGTTTGTAACGGGTTTTGTTTTTCTTTTGTTCTCAATTGGGAGAGGGCAGGGTAGAAGGGTAAGAAGGTTGGCGTTTTGCTGATTGAAACAAAATCTCATGCTATCTATTATTATAGCTTGTTTCCTAACAAAGGATTTCTATGGGTTTACTAGGAAACTTTAGGGATCCTTTCTTTTGAATAATTTCCTTGCCATGAGGGATTGTTAGATACCCCCCCCAAAAAAAAGGCTTTTGAGAGAACTTCCAGGCATCTTTCAGATCTCATGGGACAGGAGATCAGATGACCTCTATCATTATACGAAGGCTGGGGATGCTGTGAGCCTTAGTGGCAAGCAGGCCGTTTGTTGTCTTGTGCATTGTTGATGACTGCAGCAAATCCCATAGGAAAGTCGAACAATTTCTTGGGGATCCTATTGTTCTCCCAAAAGAGTCATTTCTAGCTAATTAAGCTAGGGCAGTAACCCAGCATGTTTCAAAGCTTTCCTGTGAGCAATCTCATGGAACACTTAGGTTGAAGGTACTTAAGAGCACACAAGAGAGCAAGCTGTACTTGGCAACTTGAAGCTAGTGTTCACCCTTTATGGCCAAGCCATAAACTTCTATCCCACCGAGAGACCAAAGGCAGGAGCTGTAACTGGCAGTGTATGAGGTCCCTATGGTAGTTTAACTGCTCTGGGCGTCAGTTTCCCCATCTTTAAAATGAGGCTAGAACAAGTATTGAGCACTTTTGTGTACAGTGTTCTCCTCAATGCCACATGTGACAGCACTTTGAGAAGTTAAAATCACTGTATAAGTGTAAGTAATTAGTTTTAACCAGGGTGGGCTGCTTTATTAGGATGAAAACCAGAGATTTCTCTGAACCTAGGAAACAAGCATTCTTAGTGCTATTCAGAGACACCACTGAACACTTCATTCCTTCTCTGCTTCTTCCAAATCTGGGATTACAACTGGAATTGTGCTTCCTGCCAGGATCTTAGGTGCAATGGGCGAGTGATTTGAGGAGGCACAGAAAGGGCTCCCTTCCTAGAAAATGTCTCTCTCACTGGCTCTTTACCCTCCATCATCAGGAGTGGTTGAGAGCCAGCTGAATGGTATTTTCTAGTATTTGTCCCATGTGGGTGAATATTGCAAGTCATAGTGTGTAGGGTTTGTGAGACTTCACTATAGGCTAATCAAACTCCCTTGGGAAAATTTTCTCCCTGGAGACTCAAGTTTTCTTTGCCAACTTTCATACCATTACTCCTAAATCATGCCCCTGGGGCCTTCCCCAAGAAAAAATTCTGCTTTTTATTCGGAGTTAGGTTTCTTTCATTACTTGCAGATGGTTCTTTTCTAAGTCACTATCATGTGGAGCTCAGCACTAATTCTTTGGGGCCTGAATATATGAGTCCTGGATATAGGCCAAGCTGTGTTGAATTTACGAAGGGGGATAATTTATTTCTCTCTGGACTTGGCTGCTGACCCCATAGTAAATTGTAATATAACTGACACTTGGTCTTTAGTTCCTCTCCCATTTTCTTTTTTCATTTCTTTCCCCCTCTCTATATCTAGCATCAAGTAGTCTGACTTTCAGACTCATCAAAACAGGCTCCGGGAAAAGAAGTGCAATTCATTCATGTAAGTGTAAATGACTTTAAGTTTAACAAGCTCTACCTCCCAGGGGCATAAAATTTAATAAGAGAAAAAGACCTCCCTGGGCTCTTCCAATTCGAAGATTCCAGTTTTAGGAATCAGAAGACTTCAGTTTAAAGTTCAGCTTTGCCACTGATCAGTGAGACCTTAGACAAGTCCTTCACTTCTCCAGCCTTCAGTTTCCAAAAATAAAAGGGACTGACTCTATTCAATCTCTTCTACTCTAAACACTGTGAAAATCTGATGATTCTAGAATCTTAAGCCAAAGCAACAAAGCTCTTATTAAATGTATTTCAGATACTTCAATAGGCTAACAGGGCAAATATCTCTGGGGAAGCAGGGTTTCCAATGGTACCGTAATGATGGCTATCTACTGAACAGATTGGTCCCATTGTAGACCCAGGGTTTCCATTTCACACGTGGCTCATATAGACTATATGGCTGCCCTCAGATTTTTCCCTAGTCTGAGCAAGAGCCTGCAGTTCCCAATGACATCACTTTTCTCCCTGTACCAAAGCAGTAGGGCTGACCCCAGATTTAGGCAGGTGGCCTTGAAGTAAGCTGTTCTGGACCAGCAGAGACGACCAGAGAATTTAAGGCAGGGTTATACATAAGAATCACCCAGGATGAGAAAGCATGAGTGACTTTCAACCTGCACTGATAGAGAAAATGGACATACCAGTGAATAAAAAGTCTTAGTTGGGAGGGGGGGGGGTTGGAGGTCATTTAGTGAATCTAAATAGGTATCACCCTACAGACTGTGCATACCCTTTGACCCAATAATACCACTACTAGGTCTGTATCCCAAAGAGATCATAGAAAAGGGAAAAGGACCCACATGTACAAAAATATTTATAGCAGCTCTCTTTGTGGTGGCAAAGAATTGGAAATCAAGGGAATGCCTATCAATTGGGGAATGGCTAAACAAGTTGTGGTATATGAATGGAATGGAATACTATTGTGCTGTAAGAAATGATGAGTAGGCAGATTTCAGAAAAACCTGGAAAGACTTAAGTGGACTGATGCTGAGTGAGAGGAGTAGAACCAGCAAAACATTGTATACAGTAACAGTAACATTGTGTGATCATCAACTGTGATAGACTTGGCTTTTCTCAGCAGTGCAATGACCCAAGCCAATTCCAAAGAACTCATGATGGAAAATGTTTTCTACATCCAGAAAAAAGAACTGTGGATTCTGAATGCGGATTGAACCATACTGTTTCTACTTTTTTGTTTTGTTTTTTTCTCTTTTGAGGTTTTTCCCTTCTGTTCTGATTCTTCTTTCACAACATGACTAATGAAGAAATGTTTAATGTGATTGTACATATATAGCCTATATCAGATTGCTTTATGTCTTGGGAAGGGGGAAAGGAAGGGAGGATGGGAGAAAAATTTGGAACTAAAAATCTTATGAAAACAAATGTTGAAAACTATTTTTACATGTAACTGAAAAATAATAAAATGCTTTTATGATTTTTTAAAAGGAATCACCATACAAAATCCCTGACAGGTGGTCATTCAACCTTTGCTTAAAGACTTCCAGTAATGGGGAAACCTCTACTTCCCAAGGCAATCCATTCTCCTTTTGGATAGCCCAATTTCTAGGAAATGTTTTCCTTACATTATCCTAAATCTGCTTCTCTGCCACTGCCAGCCTTTGCATTAGCTTGGCCCAACAGAACAAGCCTATTCTTTCTTCCATATGACAGCTCTTCTCGTATTTGAAGGGAGCTATCATGTCCCATTTAACACAGACATCATGTTCTTCTCTGCCTCCAGTGCTCAGGGAATACAAATCTAACATTTATGGAGGAATCCAATGAATTCTTTTTTTATTTCTACGTCAAAAAAATCAATTTCTATTTCATCATGCTTTTTCTTTGTAATCATGCTCTTCCTTCCTCCTCTCTGCCCATCCAAATCAAGATCTAGTCCGAACCCCACCTTTTCCATCAGGCATTTCTTGACTATCCCAGCCCATTTTGCTAAATTGGCTTTCTGAACAACTATGACACTTACACTTCTGACCACACAATCTAGCACTTAAACTCATAGAATTTTAGGGTTGTAAATGACCTTAGAGTTTAAATCCTGCCACAAATCTCTCTTTTGTTTAGAATGTCCTTTAATTATTAATATATTTCATGTTTTCATAGACTATAATTTTCACAGTTTTTTCATAATAATCACATAGTGATTGAATCTGTGTTACTCTTATCTTTACAAACAATACCCCAATTCCTTGAAGACAAGAGACCATGCCTTATGTTTATATTCCTGCCATTTCCTTGCATCTACCACAGAACTGTATTTGTAGTAATAACTTACATTACATAACACTTTAAAGTTTACAAGACTTTCTTTGAAATAATCTTATGAATAGTTAGTGCAAATACTATTATCTCCATTTTACAGATGAAATGACTGAAGTTCAGAGAAGGAAAAGTCATCTGCCCATGGTTACCTAGCTAGTGAGTGGCAGAGCTGGATAGTAAGTCATCAATGAATGAACACTTGTTGATTTATATTCATTGGTTTTAACCAAATTCACTCATTTATTAAAGAACATTTATTATTGAGTTCCTATCTTATGTAGATGAAGCACTACAGAAGATGCAAGGAGAAAGGAAGAGTGAGCCTATGGGGAAGCGGAGTCAGAGGGAACCTTTTTCAGGATAAGGAAACCTGAATTTTTTGGAAGGAAAAACAACAGTCAGTGGGGAAGGAGAATTCAAACATAGGGGAAGAGAAAAGGGATGACTAAGAATCACCTGCCATCTAAGTTGTAGAAGAGGACAGCAGAGGATGTGACCAAGGGGATACACAGGTTAAGAGGTTAGCCTTGACAAGAGGTGGCAATTTTTGCTCTGAGGAGTGAAAGAGGGAAGGGAGTTCGAGAGAGAATTGGTAAATATTTTATAAAATCGGGGGCAGCTAGGTGGTGCAGTGGATAAGGCACTGGCCCTGGATTCAGGAGGACCTGAGTTTAAATCTGACCTCAGACACTTGACACTTACTAGCTGTGTGACCCTGGGCAAGTCACTTAACCCTCATTGTCCCACAAAAAAAATTTAATAAATAAAATATATATAAAAAGAATTTATAAAATCAGCCTAGAGTAAAACAAAATGGCTAGGGATGGAATGGAACTTAACAATTGTGAAGAGGTTTAGAATAGCTAGCCTAGGGAATTCAGTGCTAAATCAACATTTGAAAAACAGATGATTTCTATTGCTTTGATTAAAAGCTTTTGGGGGAAAATGTTTATTGTCAGAAGACATTAAGGAATATAAAGTACTCAGAAATTTACTAGCACACACATACTCCATATGTAAAGAAAGAATATAGAGCCAACCAGTGTTCATAACCTATGAGTGGGGCTGCAGTTATTTAAAAGGATCTTTAATCCATAAGCAGCAAAACAGCACCAGCCATCTCCTTAAATGGCTATAGACTGAATGTTTTACAGTCAACTAGCATTTATCAAGGACCTACTATGTGCCAGGCACTGTGCTAAATGTTGAAGATAAAAAGAAAGGCAAAAAACAGTCCCTAATCTCAAGGAGCTCACAATCTAAACGGAGAGACAACATGTACAAACAACTGTGTACAAATGGAATATTTACAAGATAAATTGGGGATAGTGTCAGAAAGAAGGCACTAAACTGAAGAACAAAAGGTAGGACTTCAGCTGGGACTTAAAGGAAGCTAGGGAAGCCAGGAGGCAGAGATGAGGAGAAAGAAAAATTCCAGGCAAGGCAGACAACCAATGAAAACACTTGCATTTGGAAAGTGTAAAAGAACAGCAAGGAGGCCAGTGTCACTGAATGAAAAGTATGTAGAGAGACTGGAAAGGTAGGAAGGGCCCGGGTTATGAAGGGCTATAAAAACCAGAGGGTTTTATATTTGATCTTGGAGATAGAGAGAGAGTCACTGGAGGGAAGTGTGAATAGGGAGGTGACATGATGATGTGGGTTTTAGGGAGATCAATCTGGCAGCTGATGGAGTGGTGAAAGAGAAGACAGGAAGACCAACTAAGGCTTTTGCAATACAGTCCAGGCATGAAGTGATGAGGGCCTGCATCAGGGTGGTAGCAGTGTCAGAGGAGAGAAGGGGATACATATTACTGTATTTCAGAAGCATATTAATGGGAATGGCTGAACAAGTTGTGGTATATAAATGTAATGGAATACTATTGTGCTATGAGAAATAAAGAACAGGCAGATTTCAAAAAAACCTGGAAAGACTTAAGTGGACTGATGCTGAGTGAAGTGAACAGAACCAAGAGATCATTATACACAGTAACAAAAACACTGTGTGGTGATCAACTATGATAGACTTATCTCTTCTCAGCAGTACAATGACCCAAGACAATTCCAAAGGACTCATAGAAAATTTTCTCCGTATCCAGAAAAAAAGAACTATGGATTCTGAATGCAGATTGAACCATACTGTTTCTACTTTTTTTGTTTTGTTTTTTGAGGTTTTTCCCTTTTGTTCTGATTCTTCTTTTACAACATGACTAATGCAGAAATATGTTTAATGTGATTGTACATATATAACCTTTATCAGATTGCTTTCTTTCTTGGGAAGGGGGGAGGGAAGGAAGGGAGGGAGAAAAAATTGGGAACTCAAAATCTTATAAAAACAAATGTTGAAAACTATCTTTACATGGAACTGGAAAATAATAAAATACTTTTAAGATCAGAAAAATTATATTGATGTTATTGTGATTAATAAAATACATATTAATTTTAAAATGTTGATAAATGTGTAATAGGTTTTCTATAGTATTTTCTCAATCAATGGATATAATAGTACAACCACTATCATGTAGGGTTTTTAATTTGTTTTTTACATTTTATCATACTCATACATTTCTCTGGAGTTTAAATCATTGCTGAAGATTGGTAATATAATGTTTTGTTCTCTCTAAGGAGACTTTAAATACTAACCTTGAAAAGATCAATAGTAAAAGAACCAAAGATGACTAGGTCTGGCCTTGAAAAGTACTTGATGGAGGAAAAGAAAACCAAAATGAACTTTGATCCCAGATAATGAACTGATTCAACCTCTGTAATCAGTTTTCCTGTCAATAGCTTTTAAAAAGTGTTTTAGGATGTGCTCAGTGGTCAGAGGGGCTAGGAAGATGCTGTTTTCTTATGTTTATGTCACTAATCAGTATGAGACAAGAGAAAGCATTTAGTCTTGGCATCCTAATCTGCAATTTATGTGGATACTCATTCCAGTGTCTGCATGGTGTTGTTATCACATTATTTGTCTCAAGCTAGGAAAGTGCATGGTAGTTAACTTGCTGGAGGCTCTGATGGCAAAGGCAACCTCAGAGTCTTAAACAGTTCCCATCTATCATGACCAAAAATTTTAGAGCCTTGTAAGACTGATCATGTTCCATAACATCCTAGATTTGTCCAAAATCCAGTGAATGACCTTCTTAGGTAGTTTGTGAATTACCTATAATGGGGTATGTAAGTAGAGGTTAGATGGTCATCAAGGATGGTTATAGAGGGAATTCTTATATTGAATGAGAGATTGGAATATAGTTGGAAAATCTCTTCCAACTTCTAGTCTATGATTAATCATCATACTTTAATGCAGTGAGCTAACCATATGTACCAAAATATCTAGTACAAAGGCTAAAAATATCTTATATGTGAAGTACATATGTTTAAAGCTGCTATTCTATGGTGACCAAATAATTAGATGCAATGAGATAAAGCTAAAGCACTTTTTAAAACTGAAAGCACTTAAATGTAAATTACAATTATTTTCTCATTTTGTCAAGTTTTTAATAGACTTTTACTAGGGTTTTCTGCTTTGGGGCTCTATAATTTAAAGGAACCTGAGATCACTGAAGGTGATTGAACTAGTGCAGTTCTGCTGCAAAGAATGGGGAAGGTGTGACAATACAAGGTCTCTTCAAGTTCTTATTGGGAATTTTGTCGTTGTGGGGAGAAGGGAGATTGCTAATTAAAATCCAGTCTTCTTTTGGATGATAATCCATATTATTCCTTCAGGATTTTAAAAGACCCCAAGGTTCATTAGTGTGGGCTTCCTCCATGTCTTAATAGATAAACTCTACAAGCTGCTGAATTAATAGAGCTAATGTTCCCCACACATAAACTTTGAGAACTCAGGGTGTCCTTTGTCTCTCAATGAAACATCAGAACAAGATTTGAATGGAGGTGCATCCTCTGAGCCCAAGCAAATTTGCATGGAGGAAACACTAATGGACTAGGAATCAGGAGAACAGGGTTCTAGTGGTAGCTTAGTCATTAACTGTGGAAACCTGAGGAAAACCTTTCCCCGCCTCTGGGCTTCAGTGTCATTATCAGGAAAATGTCAATAATCTCTCAAAGGACTGTTGTGAGGATCAGATGAGATGATGGTTGCAGAAACACTTTGAAAAGTATATAGTGACATTGAAATGTCAGATGCTACCATGTTTATCATCATCACTCTTATTAAGGCAATAGAAAGGCCTAGCCTCTACAGTGGCACATAAAAAGCACACAGGAAGGCATCGCAGTTCATCTTTGTTTATGAGTTGTATATGTCAAAGGCAATTTTCTTAATAATATACAAGACAATAATTGGGAAGATGCCTGCTATTTCTCCTTCAGAAGATAACATTTGATTTTTTTCCCCTTTGACTTACATATAATATAGATTTTAAACTATTTTCAGGACACCCTAATTGGTGATGTCATTCAATGCTTATTTTTCAAAGTGAACTCTTATTCCATTTAATAATGAAAAAATTATACATTTATTATCAAAAGCAACTTCAAGTATTTTAACAATTACTATATATGTATATAAGTGTACATACTATATATGTATATACGTATATACATATATACATATATATGTGAGGTTGGTACTTTTTAATGTTGATTCATTTGGGCATGAACATGGATTTTCATGATCAATATTAAGGCCCTTCAGACAGTGAGTTTCAAATGAAGTGTATTGGCTGACCTACACTGGGATCTCCTAGGGTGGGGACTGAGGAGAGGGCACTCCTTTGGACATAGCCAGGAACAGTAAAAAACTTTATGCCCCATTCCCAAAGGTGACCTCTTATGTCATGTCCCATGTCAGAACAGCCTTATCCATGACAAATTTGCCCAAGCTTCCAGTCCCCAAATGATCCAGAAACAGCACAGTAAAAATTCAGTTCCTGCAAGCTAGAAGTCTCTTGACCTTTGAAAATACAAAAATAATTAAGACAATTAACCTTAGGTGGAATGTTATGCGCTTCAGTACTTCAGTGATCTATGATGTCAATGGTGTGAATCCCCTCCACACTTTAATTAAGTAGATAGTCTTAAAGAGTGGCTATAGTTGAAAAAATCGATCATCCATGGTGACCCTGGTGATGAGACATAGAATGATACACCCTCATTCTTTGCTTGCCCCCAGAGTGTGGGGCTAGCATAGGCAGTGGTGACTAATGATTTTCTCTTCTCAGCCACATGGTTGTATTTCTCCTGCTGGGTTAGCCTTCTCTTTTCCTTTTTTTCTAAGATGTTCTGTCAAATCCTATGAAGAGGGCAATGTCACATGGGTGTGGACAGAGGATCTTTCCATGATGGGACTGGGCCGGCCATAGGATTTGGTGAGACTACTAATTAGACATTGGACTTGGAGATAATCTTTTCCAGCAGGTTCATCATTCGCTCCTGAAGCTGAAGGCTCTGAACCTGGATGATGTTCTGTTGGTCCAGAATCCGCCGTACCTCCCGGCAGGTCTCTTCCATTGCCCGACTCAGTTTCTTTTGCTCCTCCAACATTGATTCCATCAGTTTGAGTTTTTTCTTTTGGAAATGGCAGCTCTGTACTTTCCTTTTTTTCACTGGCCTTTCTTCTGACCTGAAATAAAGGGAAGAATAAAAACGAGTGAAATCTAGTATCTTCTAAGAGATTAGTTGTTTGGGGCTTGCTCGCACTCATTCAATTCATTTCAATTCAATTCAGCTCAGATTTTTTTTAAGCACCAACTTCATGTGAGGCACAATGTTAAGTGCTGATGACACAAAGACAAAAACAAAAACCAGCCCTGGAGATAAGTGAAAGCAAGACAATTTGAGAAGGGAAAAATTACTAACAACTGGAGGGACTGGGAAAGTCTTCCTATGAGCAGGTGGGACCTAAGCTGGCCTTTGAAGGTAGCTAAAGGGGACAGCTAGGTGGCACAGTGGATAAAGCACCAGCCCTGGATTCAGGAGGACCTGAGTTCAAATTCGGCCTCAGACACTTGACACTTACTATCTGTGTGACCCTGGACAAGTCACTTAACCCTTATTGCCCCACAAAAAAAGAGAAGGTGGCTAAAGATTACAAGAGGTGGTGATGATCAAATACCTGAAACTTACTATTTCTGACTTTGTCCAAATAAGCACCCCATCTGCAACCCCCATCTTAGGAAATCCCAGTGTAGGTCAACCAATACACTTGATTCAAAACTCATGGTCTGATGGGCTTTAATACTGATCATGAAAATCCATGTTTAGGCCCAGTCATGAGAGAGACTGAAAGCAAAGAGATGGAAGTTAGAATGTTTAGTTTGGGGAAACAGCTTGTGGGGAAAATTTGGTTGGAATATAGAGTTGATGAAGAAAAACAATGTAAAATAAGCCTGGAAAGGCAGACTAGAGCACAATGGTTGATGACTTCAATTGAATTCAATTTAACCAACAATTATCAAGCACTTACTTTATGCAAGGCAAAGGACTGGATGCTGGAGATACCAAGACAGAAAATGGAAACAGTCTTTGCCCTCAAGGTGCTCCCATTCTATACAAGGGCAATATAATATATACACAAGTAAATACAAAGAATATAAAGAGCAATAGAAAATTGTTTTAGGACTGAGAGTGAGTTCAACAACTGAAAGAACCAGGAAAGACTTAATGTAGGAGATGGCAATTGAGCTCTGCTTTGAAGGAGGGCAGGGATCCTACAAAGTGGAAATGTACACAAAGTACATTCCAGATGTGGGGGGAAACTTGGGAAAAGTCGCCGGGGCATGAGATCTAATACTGTATAGAGGAAATACCCACCTGGCCGGTTTGACTGAAACAGGAAGTAAAGGAAAGGAGAATGATATGAAATTAGCCTGGAAATGGGTGGTGAGAACAAGACTGTGGAATGTTTTAATTTCTTGGTTGAGGAATTTGTATATTTTGACTCACAGGAAATAGGAAGCTACTAATGATTTCTGAATGGGGGAATAACATGGTCAGATCCATTTAGAAACTATGGAGAATGAATTAGAGAGGAAAGAAGGTGGAGGCAAGGAGCCCATTTAGAAGGCTATTCTAATAATCCAAGTAGAAGGTGATGAGCAACTGAACCAGAGTAGAAGCAATCAGTGGAGAAGTGGGTGGTAATCAAGAGATGTGGAGGTGTGATTGACAAGATTTAGCAACTGAAGAGACATCAATGAAGTGAGGGAGAGGGAAGAGTCGTGTATAACTCCAAGGCTTCCAAACTGATGGTTGTCTCCTCAAAAGAAATGGAGAAGTCTGAAGAAGAGCTGGCTTTGGGAATGAGTTCTATTTTGGACATGTTCAGTTTACATGCTAGGTTGAGGAATCTGTATTTTGTCCTAGAGGCAATGGGTAGCTCCTGGAGGTTTTAGAGTAGGAGAAGAACATGATTTCGTGGATTCAGGGTTGCTCTGCTGGAACCAGGCTGTAAGCCCAGAAAGGGTGTGGCCACTGAGCCCTTTCTACTACTATTTTAACTTTTTTTAAAAGAATTATTATTTTTTACATATATTTCTCTTAAACTTGAGTGCATTTTTTTTTTGCAGGGCAATGAGGGTTAAGTGACTTGCCCAGGGTCACACAGCTAGTAACTGTCAAGTGTCTGAGGCCAGATTTGAACTCAGGTACTCCTGAATCCAGGGCCCGTGCTTTATCCACTGTGCCATCTAGCTGCCCTGGCCCCTATTATTTTAACTTTTAAGGTTTTAATGAAGGGCTGGTCCCATTTTAAGAAAATTTGATATGAGGAAATCTATATTTACAAATAAGATGAAAATTGGAAGTTATCAATGTTTCCAAAGGGTTTACTTTGGAAAGGATTCGCCAAAAAGTTTCTTCAATGAGAACAATAGAATTTAGAGCTAGAAGGAACTTTAGCTCTCTTACTGAGTTTAAAATTATTCTCTTTGCAAAAAAATCATTTTCACAGAACTTTTCAGAACATCTGTTAAATAAAGCAAGCACAATGGATAGAACAATAGAGAGATATCCTTTCTCTTTGAAGATTATGAGGTATGTGACCCAGAAAGAGCTGGCAGGGTAAGGGACTGTGCATGCCATCTCTGACCATATTTAATCAGGCTCAAATGAGGGATTATTATCCAATCCAAAGAGATGACAGCAGAATAAAGTGCCCAGTTAGGGATCAGTTTCATAAATGTAGGGTCATGAGGATGGGGTATGTGTGTGTGATTTTATTCATGGTTTTTTGTTTTGTTTTTGTTTTGTTTTTGTTTTTTCGGTAAGGCAATTGGGGCCAAGTGACCTGCCCAGGGTCACACAGCTAGTAAGTGTTAAGTGTCTGAGGCCAAATTTGAACTCAGGTACTCCTGAATCCAGGGCTGGTGCTTTATCCACTGCGCCACCTAGCTGCCCCTTAATTCATGTTTAGTAACACCCATCTTAGAGGGGAGGGGATCAGTCTTTTATGGCATCACTTCACAAAAATGGGCATCTGCCACTGCACAAACACAGCTTTTCCCACATGGGGAATACTAGAAACTATAGCAGGCTGCTTCCAGCTAAATCTCGTGTTCAAAAGATCAAAGGAGAAAGCAGAAGTAATTTCAGAAGAGGCCACAGACAAGCAGCACAGTTTCAAAAGACAATGTTAAACTTGAATTATAAAAAAGGCAACAAAATTGTATGTAGCTGGGGGAAAATGACAACAGAAATTCAGTTTCATGTGTAATACCCTTTTTTGTATGTTGAAGTGCTCTTATTTGTTCACATTTATTAGTATTATAATAAAATTAAAAGTTTAAAACAAAAGAACAAAACAAAATAGGGGCAGGAGGGTAAGGTTAACTACAAACATTAGGGCTCAGAAGGATGTAGAAATAGTCACTGCACTGAGTCATATTGAAAATTGTTCCTTTTGTCTGGCTCAAACCTGCTTTCTTGGACTCCCGCCTGACCAGAGACCAAGCTCACTTGCTTTGTCCTTTGCAACCCGGCACTTGACCCACCTTGCTCTTCTGGATTTGGGATATGCTTCTTGTTTCAAGTCTCTTTCTGTTTGTTACCTTCTGATAATGGACCTTTTGCCCAGTTCAGCTCCATTCTGCTTTACCGCCTAATGATAACCCATTCCTTGTTTTTAACTCCTTGCTACTGGAACTTATTGTTATGGACTGCCCCAGGTAGACCAAGCTATCTTGCCACATAAATGGAGAACCCTCTGGAAGCTAGAGCTTCCTCTGAGTTCAGCCCTGGGGTCAGTCAGGGACATAGACCCAAAAAAACATGATTCTTATGCTTTCTTTCCCTCTACATTACAATCACCCACCTTCCTCCTTAAATTGTTTAGAAATCATTAACAGGTCTTTAAAGATAATCACACATCCTAGAATGAAGACTAGACTAGAGTTTGGCAAAGTATGGTAGCTGTAAACTGTGTCTAAAGTTCTTTAGGTTGTGACTCTGTGGCCGTTGTTACACTTTTCTCTCCCTTAGCAAGAGCCCTTTTTCAACTCTGTACCTCCCCAGCTATCCCTCCACCAAATCAAAGACCTTGGCCATGAGACATTTTTTTTAAACCTCATGCTGTTTTGAGTTTTCCACGCAGAAGTATGATACAGTATTCAGTGACCCAGGCTGAAAAGGTGGAATATCCTGGCATGCCAAGAGACCACCAAGCCCAGGGGAAAGGCATTCTCAAACCAATATTCTGAATATAGGGAGTTAAGAAGAATAAAGAGTCAAAGGTAACTCAGAATAATGATAATCGAACCCAAAGACACTGTTGGGAGCACTGAAAAAGTTTAAAGAGGAAGGAGGACAGCTATGGTTGGGGCAGAAGCTGGATGATGACAATTTAGCAAAGGTGATAGATAAGTAGTAGTCAGTTGGACAGGAGGGAAATGGAAAGAGCAGAGCCACGATGGCTAAGTAGGGTGAAAGTATGCAGTAGAGGAAGGTCAACAGGGTCAAAATCCTAAGAGAAGTCAAGAAGAATGGGGACTGAGAAAAGGCCACTACATTAGCACCTAAGGGGTGATGACTGTTGAGGATACAGTTCCAAAGAAGGATGGAGTAGGAAGCCAGATTGCCAGGGCCTGAGAAGTGTATAGAAGTTGAGGAAGTGGAGGTAAGACAAGTAGATTTCAAGGAGGAGAAACATAGTAACAGGTTAAGGGGTTAGCAAGTTTTGTAGGGATTGGAGTGGGGAGAGGGCTGGATGAATATGTTTGTAAGCAAAAGTCTAGGAGTCAATAAATAAGGAAAGATTGATGATATGTGGTTTGGGTGAGGCCTTCATAAGTATTAAAAAGACTCCACTGTGGAAGGGAGGAGGTGTGATCAAAAATACAAGTAGAAGAGTTAGATTTGGCAAGGAGAAGGTCTATTTCTTTTTCTGAGACCTCAGCAAAGGAAAAGAAAGTGGGAAGTAATGCAGAAGGTTTTGGGGATTACAGAATAAGGGAAAAGAAGTAATTTATAATGGATGGCCTCTATCTTTTAAACAAAATAAGAAAATAGGTCCTTTGTTGAGTAGGAATGGGAAGATAAAATATAGAGGATTTAAAGGGAGAAGAAATAGTTTGAAATAGCCACTGCGGGGAAGTAAGATAGAGAGTTAGTAAAGAAAGAATAAACAGCTTGTTATGCCGCAGTCAGGGCTCAATTGATATTAGATAAGATGAATGTGTTGTGGAGCCTTTTGGTAGGATTGTATGACTTTCTTGAGTGACATTTGGCATTATGGAGTCCATGTGAACAATGTGAATGGCAGAAGTAACCCAGGGTTGGGACTTGGCAAGGATCCCTGTTTTCTTTAAGGTAAAACAAACTCAAATCTTGGCATTTAAAACCCTCCATAATCTGACTCCAACCTCACTTTCCAGCTTTATTTATTATTATCCTCCTTCATCCATTCTATTTTTCAAGTCAGACTACTAGCTGTTTCCTGAAATAAACATTCTGTTTCTTAACTTAGGATATTTGCATAAGCAGACTGCCTTTGGAGTAGGTTAGTGAGATGGTTAGATCTGTGCTTTAGAAATATCAATTTGGCAGCTCTGTGGAAAATGGATTAGGAAAGACAGAACCCCCAGATGGGGAATAAAATGGAAGCCTATTGCAATAATCCCGGTGAGAGATGATAAGAAACTGTATTAGGGTGTGGAAGAAACTGATGATGAAAGAAAGGGATGCTGAAAAGCTGGATCATATGAGTGGAGAGGAGATGCATGCAAAGGATATTCACATAAATATCAGAATTATAAGGGATTGTAGAGGTGATCCAGTACAGCCTTTACCTGAACAGCAAACTTCTTCTACTATCTTAGACAAGTGGTTATCCAGGGGCCACTTGAAAATATGGTAGAGTAGAAAGATGGTCAGATTTGGAGTCAAAGATCTGTGTTCAAATAATGGCTGTGTTGCTTTCTAAACTAAACTCAGGCAAATCACTTTATCTCTCTGGGTCTCAGTTTCTCCACCATAAATTGAGGAGAATGAACTACATGTCCTCTGGGATCTCTTCTAACTCTAAATCTAGGTTCCTGTAGTTCGGTGAAGAGAAACACTTTCCAAGGCAGCTCATTCCATTCTGGGGCAGTTTTAATTGTTTGGAACGTTTTCCTTACATTGAGTCTGAATTTCCTTTATTTAGGCTCTTTGCCATATTGGAAACATGAATTAAAATTTAATTAAAGAGTATAAAATAAATTTATAGGGGGAGATAAAAAGGAAGAAGGAAAAAGAGAAAGGGAGAGACAGAGGAGGGAGAGAGAGAGAGAAGGAGACAAAGAGAGAGAGGGGGAGAGAGAGAGAGAGAGAGAGAGAGAGAGAGAGAGAGAGAGAGAGAGAGAGAGAGAGAGAGAGAGAGATTCATTTTTAGAAGCCTTTCTCTTGTGAGGTATAGCTTGGTGATGAAGATAAAGAACTGTCCTTGGAACCAGAAAGATTGAGTTCAAGTCCCAAATCTGATACATGCTGTCTTTGAGACCCTGGGAAAGACCCCTAATTTCTTAGTGCTCTAGACAACTCAAGGACTATAAGTTGCAGAGAAGATGCTGACCTGCATTGCTAGAGGGAGTATTCTGACCTGGGAGTACCCAATGCAGTCATCATGCAGTCCCTATCGCTTGTAAGAAGTCAACTAAAAACCAACCAGCTTTTTAAAACAAATTCTCCCTCTGTGCTTTCCCGTTTACCATGATTTTGCCCCACCTATCCCAACATGCATATTGCCCTGCATGCATTTAACAGAAAGTTCTATTCACAGAGATCTTTCTTCCCATGCTATTTATAACACAATAAATCTATCTGTGTGAAGGATGAAAAAAGAGAAATCCATTAAGTGCTTCTAGGTTTTGTGGATCTGGAAGTTATAGCATAATTGGGCTTTTACAAAATAACCAATTTCAGCATCTGTGCACCCTATACAGCACCCTATGTTGTCACTCCTACCATCTGTTTAGATGGCAAACATTTTCCCCACCCCCTACACACACCCAAAACATAATACTTCATGCCTATTAATTGGTTTCCTACTCTTAGGTGATAGGGAAGCTAGGTGGTGTAGTAAATAGAGCCCTGGGTCTGGAGTCAGGAAGACCTGAGGTCAAATCCAGCCTCAGATACTTACTAGCTGTGTGACCCTGGGCAAGTAACTTAACCCTGTTTGCCTCAGTTTCCTGATATGTAAAAGGAGTTGGAAATGGCAAAACCACAAAAACATCTTTGCCAAGAAAACCCCAAATGGGGTTGCAAAGAGTTTTGAACACGCCTGAAAAATGACTGAACTACGACTCGTAAGTGGCTGCCATTGAAGTGCCAGGGAGGCAATTAAATGGGGAGACTGAGCCATGCTGGAAGGTGAGAAAGGAGACATATTTCCATCTTTACTTGCACCTAGAAAAACATATAGGCTGACAATCTGTGCAGGCCCAATGTCAGAAAGAACTTCAGAACAACCTGGATCTACCTACGCCTCCACAGGTACTTTGTATGGCGTGGCTTATGTGGATCCAGAGGAAAAGTACAGTGGAGTGTTCATTGGTAATTGTGGCAAAGGGGAAAAGAGTTGTCCTTGTTGTAGAAGCTTTGGGCTGTTATTTTTTAATCAAGTTAATTAGGCTCATTATAGCTTAAAGGGGCCTTCAAACTAATTAAGCCCAACCAACTCCCTTCTCTTTACAAATTAGGACACTGAGGCACAGAGATTTTGAATGACTTGCCCAGAGTCTAAGGCAGGACTTGCATCTGAGTCTTGGCTGAGTCCAAGTCTAACACTAAAACCTACCTTTTAAATTCAATGTCTAATTAGCTGAGCCATAAATCCAGGTCTTCTGACTCCGGGCCAACAGTCTTTCCAATACATACTATTTGTTTTCTCCATTTAAAAACAAAGTAGATACCCTAGAGACAAGGAACTGATCCAATCAGGCTAGGAGGTCCTTTTCATTCTCAGGCTGAAGAACAAATATCAGAGCTGAGGCCTTATTTACAGTATCAGTGGGAGGGCAGAGCAATAACACACATTTAAATGTAGTAATGTGCTCCCAGAAATCTGAGGCTTTCAAACAATCACCCTATTAGGTGATAATACTGTGGGTAATTAGGCTAGATTAAGTGGGCAACAATTGGTCATAAATCTCCAAACTTTTTTGCTTGGCTTTCTCTTGTTTTCCCTCTCTCTGGGTAACTGTAATTGAATACATATTTGGACTGTAAATTATATTTTTGCCATCAGCATTGGAATTTTAATTTCCAGATCTTTGTTGGAAATCTCCTCGGTGTGGGGTTGTTTATTGTGTTAATAATAGGGAGTTGAATCAATTATGTATCCCCCTGTCCTGGGTCCAAAGACTGGCTCTAGGCACATTTCAATAATTGCTGAAAACTCAGGAATTCTTGGACTGGGAGTTACAGAAACTTCTTCAGGGATTTCAGACCTTTCTTATGTACACTGATGCTGAGACTGAGGCTGACTGAGGTTAAGTGATTTCCCAGGGTCACACAGCTAGTAAGCACCTGAGGTAGATTTGAATTCAGGTGGTCTTGATTACAACTCCAATTCTATTAATTATACCACCTAGCTACCTCATTTCTGAGTTCATCTTATTACCTCAAATAGGTTAAGAGATTGTTGAAGGCAAAGACCATGCTTTATTTATCTTTGTATTCCCACAGAACTCTGCACAAGTTCTGCAAAACATTTGTTGAACTGAATAGAATAGCATAAAATTCATTAGAAGTAGCCTAAAAGAGAGAAAAAGGCAAGTGAGTACACACCAGTAATCTGCCCTTCAGTTGAAGGGATTCAGCATTAATCAACTCAATCGGGAAGTCTTGGGTATAACGAGGGTTGACTTGACTCTTTAAGGCAGGGGTTCTTAACCAGGGGTTCACAGATCTAGTTCATGGCTAGATTTCAAAGGGTATAATTGGTTTTCTTTGTAATCAGTCCTGTGTTTTTTATTCTGGGAAGGTGTCCATAAGCTTTACGAGCCTGACGAAGGGACACATGCTACACAGAAAGGTTAAGAACATCCACTCTAAGTAGACTAGATGGCCATTTCCATGGTATGACTCAACAAGGGCATAGTTTAAAAAAATGTAATGGAAAAAGACGTGGACTTGGTCCAAAAGAGCTGGGTTTGAGTCCTGGCTGTGCCACTTCCTAGCACTAGCACCTTAAACAAATAACTAGTCTCTAGTTTCTCCCCTCTCCCATGAGGGTACTGAGCAAGTTGGAGAGACAGCCTAGATAATATGGTCAGATTCAGAACTGATTGAAAGATTGGACCCAAAAAGAATTCTCTAATCTCAGAGGAACTCTCTAGTGGAGGGTTCCATGGATTAGTCCTTGGCCCTACATTATTCAACGTTTTGGTCTATAAAGCAGGATGAAGGCATAGATGGCATCATTATTAAATTTGTAGATATCACAAAGCTGATATAAATAGCTAACATAATGTACAACAGAGAGAGGTCCAAAAAGATTTCAACAGATTAAAGGGATGGGCCAACCATAAAATGAAACTTAATATGGATAAATGCAAAGGCCTACAGTTGTGTTAAAAAATTAATCTATACATGTATAGGATAAAGGAGGTGTGACTAGACTACAGTGCTTAGATAAAAAGGTAAGGAGGTCTTAGTGGACTATAAAGCTCATTAATATGGCAGTCAAAAAAACCCCCTCAAAACTAAACTGAAACATGACTTTAAGTTGCATTAATAGAACCACAGTGCCCAGAATAAGGGAGTTGATAATCTCAATATATTCAAAGGTATTATATTCAAATTGGGGGTCACAGTTTAGGAAGGACAATGACAATGACAAACTGAAACACATCCATAGTGGGGCAAGCAAGATGATGCTAGGTCTTCTGGGGAGACCTAGGGTAGACATGATAGCAATTTTCAAGTATCTGAAGAACTATATGGGGCCCTTCAGAGTGAAATCACCAGAACCAGAAGTGTACACTTTTTGACAATAACTATTTTTTCAGAAGGAAAAAATAAAGGAAAGGCACCATGGCCAAAAGGAGCATAATTTAATATAATTTTGTTTTAAGTTAGAGGGTGTGCATATGATTCCCCCCCATTTTGTGTTTTTTAATTGTTTTTTCTGTTAAGTTTATAATTTTAATTAATTAAAATATTTGAAGGACTTTTATTATTCAAGAGGGTTTAGACTTGTTTTGGTTGTTCTTAGAGAGCAAAAGTAGGAGAACAATTTCTAAATTGTACTCTGCCCAAAGGACTATAAAACCATGCATACCCCTGATGCAATAAAACCATATAATACCACTACTAGGTCTGTATCCCAGAGAGATTTTGTTTTGGGTTTTTTTTGGTGAGGCAATTGGGGTTAAGTGACTTGCCCAGGGTCACACAGCTAGTAAGTGTCAAGTGTCTGAGGCCGGATTTGAACTCAGGTACTCCTGAATCCAGGGCCGGTGCTTTACCACTGCGCCATCTAGCTCCCCTGAGATTTTTTAAAAAGAGGAAATGGACCTAAATGTACAAAAATATTGATAGCAGCTCTTTTAGTGGTAGCAAGAATTGGAAATTGAGGGGATACCCATTGGTTGGGGAATGGCTGAACAAGTTGTTGTATATGATTGAGATGCAATACTGTTATGCTATAAGAACTGACAAGCAGGATGATTTCAAAAAACCTGGAAAGACTTACATGAAATGATGCAAAGTGAAATAAGCAGAACCAGTAGACCATTGTATATGGTAATAACAATATTGTATGATAATCAACTGGGAATGACTTAGCTATTCTCAGCAATACAATTATCCAAGACAATTCTAAAAGACTTATGATGAAAAATAGTATCCATCTCCATAGAAAGAAGCCATGAAGTCTGAATTCAAATTAAAGCAAACTGAATTTTTCTTTACTTTCTTTATTTTTATTGGCTGTTTTTTTTTGTCTGTTTTCTTTCACAACATGACTAACATGGAAGTGTTTTGCATGACTGGGCATGTATAATGTATAGCAACCTGCATTCCTTCTCAATGGCAAGGGGATGGAAAGGGAGACAGAGAATTTGGAACTCAAAAATTTAAAAAAACAAATGTTAAAAATTGTTTTTATAAGTAATTGAAGAAAAATAAAAATTTTTTAATGTTTTTAACACTAAAAAATAAATGCACATGTTTGAATGATAGAAAATTCTATTCTCCATGCTATACATGTATTTATTTTGTGACAAGTTGAGCTGGATACATTACAGTGAATACTGAATATTTCCATTGGACCATTAGACATAGAAGTACAATTTTTAAACCTTACCTAAGTCTTTCAAATGCCTTAAACCAGCTCTTTATATTTGAAACACTTAAAGGAACTAGGGATGTATAGCTTAGAACAAAAATTCTTAAACTGTGGGTCTCAATCTCATATGGAGTGGGAGGTCACAAAAAATCTGGCAGTAAATATTTGATTTGTATACCTATTTTATATACCTCTATATGCAGGGTGGAGTAAAAATTTCTTGGGCAAAAAGGGGTCACAAGTGGAAAAAGTTTAAGAAGCCCTGGTCTAGAGCATTAGTAGTGTTACAGGGAATTAAGGGCTGAATCATGGAGAAAAGGCTAGATTAATTTTGTGTATCATCAGACCACAAAACTTTGGGGAAAGGGTAGAAGTTTAAAAGATATATATATATTTCCCTTCACACAAGGAAAAACCATTCAAATAAGGGGAGCACTTAGAAAATAGAATAGGTTGTTACCAACATAAGTGGTAACATCAGTGGAAGCATTTTTTAGCAGAAGCTGAATGATATTAGGAATGTTGTAGAGTTACTGCACTAGTTAGGGCATTGGGCTATGATAACTAAGGACCCTTCCAACTTTGAGATTCTGTCTTACTAGATGATCCTGTCTCCTTCCTTATCCCCAGAAAGTCAGCCCACATTCAACTCTTTAAACTTTCCCTGTTATTAGATAGATGCTTAATGCGCACCATTAATGGAACAAGTCCTCCCTGCCCCTTCCTGAAGGCACAGCAGGGCAGGTTTTGCACAAGGATTATGAAAATAACATAAGAAAATCACTCTTTGATCATATCCAAGATGAGGAGTTTCCAAAGTCATTAATAAGCTAAAAGACTTACTCTCTTAACTAATGACAGGAGACAAAGAATTAACAAAGATAATGAGAAAAAGGAAGGAGGACAAGGCTAGACCAAAATGGAAAGATTTACTAAACAATTTTTTTGTAACTCTCTCTAAAGTAGGAGAAAAACCCCCACCACATTACATGCCTGTCTTACCACTATGGTACCTGAAGGAGCTATTCTAATTAGATGATACAAAGGCATCCTAAATTTCTAGTTGATTATTGGCTTGGCATATAGGCTCTGAAGTGGTAAAGTGTGAGATCATAAATCAAAGAATGTAAGCAAGAAGAGCCCCTAGGCATCATTTAGTCTAACTTCTTCACTTTACAGAGTCCCAAAGAAGGGATGGGAATCGCCCAAGATCAAAAATTGGACCAGAAGTCCAGTTTCTGCCCTCATTACTGCCTCTTGTGACAAGAGCCAAATCTCTTTCTCCTATGTCTCCTCATTCTGTAATCCCATGTATTCCCATCCTGTGTCTCATTCTTCCCAGGTCTAGCATTCCTTCCACTATACCATGCTATTTATCTAAAGGGGAGAACAACCTGGGAGCAAGGTTCAATGAGACTGGGCCACAGAATATGGACTTGACAGTGCAAGGTAGGAGGGTAATTGAAGAGGGGAGACATTAAAGACAAACATCACCAACCTCATTTCGCAGAACGGTAACTCTGCTGTTTCACTTATACCTTACTTCCACCAAAACCCACAGTGACTCGCAAAAGTCCCTGAGATGTACCGACTCTCCCCCTGGGAGGCTGAAAAAGAAAGCCATGCCTACTAAATTCCACCTGGCACCTCTGCTGGGAGACAAGCTGTGAGCACTTCATCTCATGTTAATTCCAGGTCCAGAATCGAACCTTTCCAGGGCCTGCTCTCCTCTCCAAAGAAGCCTTGTCTCCAAGAGCAAACATTTACCCAGAGGATTCCTATGCCCTAGCTCTTCTTTCTGTTTGCATAGTTTATTAAATCATTATTCTTCTCAGTGAGGAAAGAAGGTTCACAGTTCATTTGCAGCAGACTGCAGAGAACATTTTTTCCTTTCCTTTTTAGATTATATAGTTCTGTGCCTTTCATCTAAGGGAATGGCATAAGGCTTACTTAGCTAGAAACTGTTCTCATGGTCAGAATCCATAGTGAATAACAGTCAGACAGAACCGCCTTTAATACCGACCAAATCCAAGCTGCCTTTTCAAGGTACTTGGAAGTATTATCCAATTATAATAAGGCAAGGTCTGGGGAGCTATAACCAAGGTGTATAAGTAACCAAAAGGCTCATGGAAGAAATCTCCGTTATTATACTCCTGACAAATGATCATCTCACATCCACCCGAAAACCTCCAGGGATGGGAAACTCAGTCAGTCATTGGATCTAAAACCAAGAGGGACCACAGAGGTCAGCTAGTTCAACTCACTTCATCAATGAGGAAACTAAAGCACCGCCCACCCCCCCACCCCCCCCACCCCCGGCCCCAAATTAAGGAACTCCCCAAGGTCGCCCGGGTAGGAAGGGGAATAGCTTGGATTCAAATACCTGTCCTCCAAAGCTAGCTCTTATTTCATTCTTGTGAAGCTCTGCCAGAAAGTTTGCAGTCTCTCTCTGAACCTGTCCTTCATTAGGTTAAAGTAAAAGTCCTTGATAGTCCTTCAAATACGCAAAAACAACTATCACGTTCCCTCCCTCCTGCTGGTTCTCCTTCAGGTCAACATCTCCAGTTCTTCCAAATGATCCTCACACACTCTTTTGGAGGGTAGTCGGGCTATCACCTGCCTTAGTCTGAACACGGAAACTGGATGCCTTTTTTTGGCTGCCAAGTCATACTATTGGCTGTTATTGCACTTACAGACGCATAAAGCTCTCAAGGTTTATTTTGTTTTGTTGCATTTTCATTTTCTCACACAAACTTTTCTACTCATGTATTGTACCGGCACACTTGATTTTGTTATCTTTTTTTTTTCTTTTTTGGGGCAACGAGGATTAAGTGACTTGCCCAGGGTCACACAGCTAGTGTCAAGTGTCTGAGGCCAGGTTTGAACTCAGGTCCTCCTGAATCCAGGGCTGGTGCTTTATCCACTGCACCACCTAGCTGCCCCTACTTGATTTTTTTTAACCAAATGTGGGACTCAAAATTTTATCCTTAATGAATTTTTTTTTGTTAATTTCAACAGCTCGAACCTATCCTTCTAACTTTCTGAGTTCTTTTTATATCCCATTTCTATCATTTCAAGTACTAGCAGAACAACAAGCACAAAACAACTGAAATTGGATGTTGAGAAATTATCAAAAATAAGTTTGGGGGCAGCTAGATGGTGCAGTGCATAGAGCACCAGCCCTGGATTCAGGAGAACCTGAGTTCAAATGTGGCCTCAGACACTTAACACTTACTAGCTGTGTGACCCTGGGCAAGTCACTTAACCCCAATTGCCTCAGTAAAGAAAAAACAAACAGACAAAAATAAAAAATAAGTTTGACCCCAAAGAAGAGATATGAGAAGACACTCCCCTACCCCAACTACTCCAGTGCAGATAAAGACAAGGACAAAGAACAGTAACACTCTATTAAAGACTTTCTTCCAGGTTAGCCTTGATTCATTATTCACCAGTCTTTAAACCTAGTCATTCAACAAAAGAATCACAGAGTTTTACATTTGGAAGGAATCTCAGAGCCATCTGGTCTAAGATGTATCTGAATAAGAATCCTCACTGAATGCCGGACAGTTGATTACCATATGCCCAGCCTCCTTGAAATCAACTATCATAATTCCCCTTAAGTCTTTGTTTTTTCAAATTAAATGCCTCCAGTTCCTTCAGGCCAACCTCATGTAGGTTCTTCCCCATCCTAGTGACTTTACAGCCTATTGATTCCTTTCCTAAAGTCAGGTGCCCAGATTATTATACAATACCTCTAATGTAGTCTGAATGGGACACATTGAATTTTCCTATATCCTAGATTCAATGCCTCTTTTACTGCAGTTTCATATCACATTAATTTGGGGGGTTATCATAGCCCACATTTTTATTCACATCTCCCCTGCCTGGAATTTGGGAAATTGATTTTCTGACTCAGAACTTTCTAAGGACTAGTATCACCTTAAATAACACCATTAGAGAACCATTGCCTTAGATACTGTTCTCACCAGTGTAGGGTTTTATACTGATCCGCATTAAATTCAATCCCTGTTTATTTTCAGAATAATCCATTATCAGTGCAAAAGGGCAAAGCACAATCCAAGACAAGAAATATCAGACCAAGAGGGAGTTAGGGGGTAAGGTAAAGAGAGTAAGGTTCCTTGGGTAAACGGGGCTTTATGAGGGGCATATAAAGGGAACAGATGGGATCAGAAACTGAACAGGCAAAAAGAGGTATTGCAGACAAATTTCAAAGGTGGTTTCATGAATTGGCCAAGGGTCATTCCTGGTCTGGCACCTTGTTTTTGAAAAGCCAAAATCTCACAATGATGGTACGATGAGCAAGGACCCTAGGAATTCCTGAACTTCAAATAGTACATCCTCAGCATCTTAGACAGCAGATCTATCTTTGGTACATTGAGGCAGTTTCCTCATTCATAAGATTGGACCATGCAGTTTCTAAGACCCCATTAAGCTCTAAAGACTATGATCCTATGATGTAGTTTGAGGTTGGGAAGTGGGGGAAGAAGGGGAAAGAATGTGAGTATCCGTAACCCACTTGTCACCCACAGCCCTTCCCTCTTGTCACAGCAGGGTGGCCTAAAATGGTTGTTGGTTCAGCTGTAGCCACAAGTACACAAGGTCTACTCTCTGTTGAAGCCATTGAGCAAACACCAAGCTTGAAAGAATCATCCATCCACCACATACTCTCAAAGAAGTTAGGCAAGATTCATGAATGTCTGTAAGTCTCCATGATGCCAGGCTAATGAAATGAGTGGGAAACAGACAAAATGAAACTGATCTAATGTCAAGTTCATTGTTTTAACAGGAATGAAGGCACTACTCTTAGCCCAGTGTCTAGCATAACATGAAATGGAAGGACAGGAAACAGGCAAACATCTAATCAGGAGGCTGGGGAGCCCTGGAGACTCCCAAACCAGGGAAATAAATTTTCTTTTTTTTTTCTTGTTTTTTTTTTTCAGGGCAGTGAGGGTTAAGTGACTTAAGTGACCAGGTAAGTGTCAAGTGTTTGAGGCCAGATTTGAACTCAGGTACTCCTGAATCCAGGGCCAGTGCTCTATCCACTGCGCCATCTAGCTGCCCCCAGGGAAACAAATTTGATATTCACAAGCTGAATTAAAAGGGCATCTATAATCCAGACCCCCCTTTTTAACCACAGTTTAACCAACTCTGTTCTCTCCCCACTTTCTGCTCTTTCATTCTTTCTTGAACCAATGTCCTAGCATTTAGAATTTGTGGCATGCTACTTGGTGCTTGCCTTTGTTCTGTCTCATATTCTTCTCTGATTGTATTGTATGTGTCTTGTTTCCCCAATTAGATCATGGGTTTCTCTTCTGGTGTCCATCACAGAACTTCCTGCTGGTCCTTAGTAAAGACTTGATGACTAAGTTCTTGGGATGTTTGGATGGATGGATGGATGTATATGGATGTGTGTGTGTGTGTGTGTGTGTGTGTGTGTGTGTGTGTGTACACATACAGATAGAGACAGAAAAACAGAGAGAGAGGGAAGGGAATGGAGAGGAGAGGAGAGAGATGAAAGACAGATCCATCACTAAACTTGGAAGGGAATTTAAAGATGATTTAGCTTAATGCTATGATTTTATAGATCAGGAAACTGAGGCCAGAGAAAAGTGATTTGCCCAAGGCCTCACAGGTTGTAAATGGGAAAGCTAGGATTCAAATCTAGATCTAATGATTCATTGATACCAAAGAGAGACATCCCAGCAACCTTGCAGAGACGGGCAAGGGTCAAACTCTTTCAAATCACACTGACCAATGAGGAGTTGATCTCATTTATCTATGTCTGAACCTATGGGTTTGGGTTCAGATAAGAGAAGATGTTTGTAGCATTGCATTTAAGCCTTTTCACAATATGGGCTCACTCTGCCTTTCTAGGATTATCTATCTCCTTCTACTTCTTTTCATGTACCCTAAGTCTTAGCTAAACTAGATTACCCTTTGGTGAATTATGTTCTACACTTTATCCATTCCTTTTCATATGACATTACCATTGTTTGGACTGCCCTTCCTACTACCTCAGTGGTGAGCCTAGTTTGGTACAGTGGGAAAGAGATGGCTGAGAGAGCCCCCCACCCTAGCCCGCCCCAGCCCCCATGCTTCCCTTCCACCTGACAATACTGGGCCCAGCCCCGTTGTGGGGTGGGGAGGGTTGGAAAAGGAAGAAATGTAAACACTACCTTAACTTAAAAGAGAGTAAGCTGGAAGAGCTCTCTGAGTGGTCATCTTCGTAGCACTCTTCCCTTCCTTCATATGAATACTGGTTATACGGTAAGTACAGAGGGGTGGACTTAGCGGACGGTGAGAGGGATGCCTCGGTCTGGGACGTGGAAGGCCCGGGCTGCTGGCTCTCCTGCAGTTTCACGTCATTGTATTCAGTGACTTTGGACAGTATTCTATCAATGGTTATATAATAAGGCCAGTCGGGTGGAACAGACTCGCTATCAGTCATGCATTTTAATTTCCTGCAACGAAAGACACACAACAGTGAAGCGTGATAACATATGCATGGGACACACACAAATATCTCAGGCTAGCTTTTCACACCTCTCTGCCCAGGAAACCCGGCTGGGTCCCTGTGTCTTCCATTGAAAAAGGAAACAAAAAAAAATCACACGGACATCTGATGCCAGGAAAGCCCACAGCAGCTGTATAGAATAACAGGCACCCATCTGGAAGAAATTAGGGCTAAGCCTTAAAAGAAGTCAGGTTTATGGGATCTAAAGTAGGCAGGGCTTAAAAAGAAATTGGGCTCAGGGTCCTGAATTAGGTTAGACTTAAAAGGACATCAGGCTCTGGGTGCTAAATTAAGTTAAGCCTTTAAACAAACAAACAAAAAAACCCTAGATATCAGAACTCAAAATTTCAATATTTCAAGGAGCTATGACTATGTAAGTAGGGGCTCTCCCTCCACTGACACACAGCATACTCCCTACATCTTCATAAACAGTCTATATGAGTTGCTATGGCCGAAAAATACAGCCAAGCTGGTGATGAGCCCCTGGGACTCAGAGGGCAGATGTAGAGTCTGATGTCATTCTAGCCTGAAAGGACCCACTAGAACTTGTGCTGGGCTGCCTTAATACTGGAGAGTTCAGGGTCACCTCCATACTCCCACCAAGCTCCTAGGAATAGGTCAAACGTCAACTCTCCATAGCGTTATCTTTAAATATGAAAATAGTTTGCCACTTAAACGGGACAACTTCAGGGCCTCTTAGAATTCTCCCCTGCCCCCTGAAATCTCTTTCATCCCTTGGCAGATGTCTAAAATGACAAAATCAGAATTCTTTTTCTTTAGATAAAAGCTTCTGATATCTATTAGTAAAGCCCAATAACAATGCTCCCCTGTGCTGCTCTATGTAAATGAAGGATATGTGAGCAATTTAAGGTAAAGGATTGGCAGGAGGAACCAGAAGGACACACCTAAGGTCTGGGAAAAGGACCCAGAATGAGGAGGTTGAAGGCATGAAGACAGCTGTTGTTAGTTTTTAGATTCTGAGAAGGCCAGCCTAGCTTTCCCAGGTCCTTAAGGTTCTAAGGAATGAAAGGAGGATTTGTGACAATTTTTGTAGATACTTAAAACCTATGTGGCCAAGAGAAGTCTGAACTCAGTGTACAAGCCATAAAATTTCCCAATGTGTGGTATTATCAGACCTGGGTCCAGATGTATCCACCTGTCAGCTCTTCCTTTCTTCATGCCTACCATAGTCTAGTAGAAAAAACTCTGGGTTGGAAATCAGGAGACCTGAGATCATTATTTCCCCTCTCTGGGACTTAGTTTCAATTTGTAAAATGATGGCTTTGGATGAGATGATCCCTAAAACCTTTTCACCTTTTATGTTCTATGACTCTGAGACAGTGCTAAGATGACGTAGGATGAGAGAAAAGATCATGAAAACTGCTCCTGAGCTCTGTAGCCAAGAAATGTCTTTCAATTCAATGGTAACACTGGTTTCCACTCTGAAAAGCTTCCTAGGTTGACCAGGATGTCTAATATCACAAATAAGACTAGTTGTACAACCTTGGGCAAGTTATTTTTCCTTTCTGGGATTTAGTTTCTTCCACTATATAATTAAAGGATTGGAGTATCTGATCTGTAAGATCCTTTCTGGGTCTAATATGATTGTATCCTACGAGATCTATGTGGTATATATGAGTTGAGAGACATTTAGAAGGTCTTCCTGCTCCAGAACATCTTCCTTTCCAGCTTGTTATGGTACCTAAAATTCAACTATTAGAGAGACATTCCTTTTGATTGTGTCCCAAACTAAAATGCAAATCCCCAGATGGTGGAAGAAGGATAACAGTAAGCCATTCTCAAGCATCATGCCTCAGTCTACATTAATTAGCTCTTCTGCAGTTCAATTCACATTGTGCCCCCATGTGCAAGTCACTGTGTATGGGATCTGGTCTTGAATCCTGGCTCTGCTTTAGAAAATGTATGGGCTTTGGTTTCCTTGTAAGCCAAATGAGGGGATTGGACTAGATGAACTCCAATGTCCTTTCCCGATTTAAATCTTAAGTTCCTATAATTTGATATACACAATATATACACCTTCATCTAAAGCCCTGATAGACCAGAGTGCACTGAGTATAGAATCCCTTGGCAACTCAGGAGCAGCTTTTTCCTGTTGAAATCTATCAATCACTACTCTTTAGCTCATTAAATCATTTTCGGATCTATAAACTGTACTACTATCATACAGGCCATGTCTACCCATCTTACCCACAAGGACACATGAGGGACTTAGTTAAATGCCTCGTTGAAATCCATATAGGACTTCTCCTAATCTTCCAGAAGAGAAAATCAGGTTAGTGTGACATGACTTATTCTTGATGAACTCATGCTGATTTGTGGTAATAACCACTTGCCTTTCTAAGTAACCACAAACTCTCCACTCAGTAATGAGTACTAGAATTTTGCCAGGAAGCAAAGTCAAGTTCTTGGCCTGTAGTATTAGAAAAATCACCTTCCTTTTCTTAAAAAGAAAAATGAAGACGTGTGCCCATCCACAGGCCTGCAGCACTCCTGATGTCCTCCATCATTTTCTAAGGTCAGTAATAACATGCCAGTGGCAATTGGCAATAACATCAGCAAATTTTTTCAGTACTCTCTGCCTAATGATTCAAACTCATCGAAGACAATTCAGAGTTCTGTGGAGAATGTCGGGGAGGGAAGAGAAGTCCCAGGCAAGTTCCAGCCCTGACACTGATACACTGGGACCATTGCCAAGTCATTTTCCTTCTTGGTGCATTTGTTTCCTCCTCTATACAACGAAGGGGACAAAGCTGATCTCTGAGTTTCCTTCCAGCTGACATTCTATGCTTCTATGGGATAGAGATACGCACACACCCACAAAAAGATGGAAATACTTAGAGGAAGCCACATAAAGGTGGAAAAACCCCACAAGATAGAAGTACAAGTAAAACATCACAAGAGGACCAACATGAGACCTGTCAGTCACTCTGTCAATTAAATCTTTCCTAAGTGCCTATTATGTAAATATGAAAAAAAAAAAAGACAGTTTCTGCCCTTAAGGAGCTTACAGTCTCAAAGAGGAAGCCAACACATAAAAAGAACTGAAAAGCTGAGATGGGGGACTGGCAAGAGGTAAGGAAGGTACCCAATGTGGAGCCTGGTGGACAAATCAGAGAACTTTCAAAGCCAGGTGAGCAATGAAGAGGAGAGAGAGTAGTGGAAGAACATAAGATAAAAAGAGGCAAAAAGTGGCAGACAGATACTAGAGTGGTTTACCATTTCCTTCTCCAATTCCTTTTACAGATGAGGAACTAAGGCAAACAGGCTTAAGTGACTTGCCCAGTCATACTATTAAGTATCTGGAGTCAAGAAGACCTGAGTTCGGGGCAGCTAGGTGGCGCAGTGGATAGAGCACCAGCCCTGGACTCAGGAGTACCTGAGTTCAAATCCGGCCTCAGACACTTAACACTTACTAGCTGTGTGACCCTGGGCAAGTCACTTAAGCCCAATTGCCTCACTAAAAAAAAAAAAAATTAAAAGAAGACCTGAGTTCAAATACAGCCTCAAACACTTAGTAGTTATATGACCTTGGGCAAGTCATTTAATCCTATTTGCCTTAGTCTCCTCATCTGGAAAATGAGTTGGAGAACGAAATGGCAAATCACTCCAGTATTTTTTCCAAAAAAAACCCCAAAAGGGGTCACAAAGAGTCAGGCATGACTGAAAAAAAATGACTCAACAACAACAACAAAGTCTTCAAGTGAATGGAGGATAATCACTGATCAGGGAGGTGTACAAGGGATTGCTTCTCAGGTATGTGTAAGTGGTCCCTGAGGTCTCATTGAACTCAGACTTTCTGTAATTTTTTTATTCACCTAACTGGGTGAATTCACCTAACTGACCCTAGCATGACAGAGGACCTCTATTGCATCCCCTGGCCATAAAATCAGCCCTGATGCTACTCTTTAGGAACTAGACCAGGAACAACTATTTAAAGCTTTCCTTCAACCAATCCTTTCTCAGTGCCACTATGTGCAAGGTCTTCTGCTAAGTCCTATGAAGGGATACAAAATGAGCAATTCAATATTGCTTAAGTCCTTGCTAAGTAATGGGCACTTTGCTAGGCATTTGGGTTACAGAGACCAAAATGAAATAGCTCCTGCCCTGAAGGGACTTTCATTCTATTTGGGGAGACCAGTAGAGAAGTAAGCACACACAAAAGAAGAACATGGTAATTATGATACATTAGTACTTGGGGATCAGGAAAGGCTTTGTATAGTTGGTGAGGTTTGAACTGTCTTTTTTTTTTTTTTAAGTGAGGCAATTGGGGTTAAGTGACTTGCCCAGGGTCACACAGCTAGTAAGTGTTAAGTGTCTGAGGCCGAATTTGAACTCAGGTCCTCCTGAATCCAGGGCCAGTGCTCCTTCCACTGCGCCACCTAGCTGCCCCTGAACTGTCTTAAAAGAAACATATTCTAAAAGGCAAAGGAGAGTTAGGACGGCATACGAGGCAGGCGGGCAGCCAGTGTCAAGGCATCAGCATTGGAGGAGTCTCTTTCATTGGAGAGTCAAGACATATACACAGGAAAACATAAGAGACAGTATATGCTAAGTACAGATGCAAGTGTTTGAGGAATTAGGAGTGAGCTGTGGGCTTCAGAAAAGGCTTCTTGGAAGACTTAGGATGTAAACTGGATCTTGAAGGGAAAAAGCTCTATGAATTCAATGAATGTAGCAAAGCCTTCAGCGACAACTTATCCTTTACTCAAATTAGAGAACAAATACTGGAGGGAATAGAGAACATGCAGAGAAAACTGCTTAATCAAGTTTATGCTAGAAACCCCATAAAAGTAGTGAAGCTTTCATCAGAGTTCTAGCACTATTTACCACTAGATACTTAATCCTAAAGCGATCATACTTAGAACGCTGGAAAAGAGGCCCTGTGAGTATAATGCATGAAGGAAAGAAAGAAGAGAGAGACAGACAGACAGACAGAGAGAGAGAGAGAGAGAGAGAGAGAGAGAGAGAGAGAGAGAGAGAGAGGAAGGTGTTTGGGATGGAGGGAGGAAGGGGAGGAAGGAAGGAAGGAAGAAACAAGGTATTCCAATAAGTGCAAAAGAGTGGGATGGCCATTCCAAGGGTAATGAATAGAATTAGTAGAAAGATAATGAGGTATAGATGATGTCAGAACACAGTAATAACCCTACCCAATTTGTTTGTTGCCTGGTCGATGGGTTTTTTTTTTAATGGTTTTGGAGGAAGAGTAATTTTTTAATGCTGCCTTTATCTTCTTGTAACCAGATCCTATTCTTGCCATAGTTTCTGAAAGTAGTAATAACAAAGAAGTGGACTTTTAAATACCTCTTCCCAATGGGAAATTCTCCAGGGGTCACATTTGTTATTTAAGGAGCTGAATTCCTTCCTCTCCAGAAAGGTACTTGGGAGGGTTCAGCAACACTAGTTTATACCACCCTTGCCTCCAATCATTAGAATTTCCTATGAGCCAGGACCTTGGAAATCACCCAATCCAACCTAATCTTAGACCTGAAATATTCATTAGTGTGACTATTTCATTACTTCAGAAGAACTATGAGTTCATCCACGTGAGCAATCCTTATACTCCTTAGCAGACAGTATACTGAGTTGCTTCAAACTATCAACTGGTAGGAGAACTTTGGATGATAACACACTACATATTGATGACATATATAACACTGGTAATAGACTAACACACCTCACTCTCTTATGATCCACTCTAGTGTGAACTTCAGAAAAAAGAAGTATGTCTTGGCTCCTATCCAAAAGATGTCACTCTGTAAGAGAAGGATCTCATTAGAACACTGCTTCATGTAAAGGCTTCATGGCACAGATCCACAAGCATAGTGTTTTAGAAAGGCTTCACTGCAATAAAGACACATTAGTTGGAAGTATTTTGCCATGTTTTGAAAGCAATTCAAAAGACAACACTTTCTAGATTCACACAATATTACCAAGAAACTTTCATGCCAACAACAGACTACTGAAATACAATTGGCCAATAAGATCCATTATATTACAATGAGTTAATACCAAATCTGAGTTATAAAAACAAAATAACCTAGAGACTTTTATGCTGAAATTGAGTCACTATAAATTAAATAGCTGATAGTGCCTGCACTATTACAAGGTGTGAAGACTAACAATTCAGATGATTAATTTGGAAGAGAGTATGACTTGGGAGTCTAAAGAATTTAGTTCTACCACCTAAAATCTGTGTGATCTTGGGCAAATCACTTAATCTCTCTTAGCCTCAGTGTTCTCATGTTTAAAATGGGGATAACAATCCCTGCCCTGCCTCCCGAGGTTGTTGAGAGAACAAAATTGATGGGAAAATGGACATAAAAGTACCCTCTAAACTACTGAGCACTATACAGATTTGAAATATTATTATAAAGTTGCCCGGCACAATGCATTATATGCCATAGGCGTTTAATGTTTGTTGAATGGATGAACAATGAGTAATAATAAAGTCTAATACAAAATCAAAAGGTATCATGGTATAGTGCATAGAAAGCTGACTGTGGACTGAAGATTTGTTGCAAGTTCCACCTCAGACACAAACTCTCCAAACTATAAATTGCACAGCAGGTGTCAATCTGCATTGGTAGAGGGACTTTCCATACCAAGAGTTCTCTATAGTAGTGAAATCACATATGGTTCTAAATACATCAAACACACCAAACAAAAACAAATTAGAGCAACAGTAAAGACACCAATATAATTACTATCTGTGAATTGGTGTCGAGAAAAACCATACTGCTTTCAAACTCTTAGGACCAAATCTATAATATAGCAAAAAATTATCTCATCACACCAAGGGGAACAGAATTGAAGAAAGCTCATAAGAAAAGAATGCTAGTCCAATTACCTTGATTTGATTGGTTTAATTAGATAGTAGCATCAATTAAAAATATAACTTTGGGGAAACTAAGTTCCAAGGAAGTCACAAGGAAGACAATCATTTAATCAAACACTAACTGGAAAGTGAGAGGCTTCCTCAAAGTTTTGTAGGATGATAGCACTGGAGGTTTGAACCCAGAGCTTCTGTGTCCAACTCTACTATCAACAAAATGTGTGACAGTCACTCCAATGCTGTGTCTGCTTCCTGACCTCTACAACAAGGACAGTTTTAGCTCTTCTCTGCCTGCCTCAAGGGTTCAATGAGTTAATTCAACATACTTCTTTTGATTAAAAAGAAACAATATCCACAGGTTGCTTTCCATTATTTCAAGAAAGAAAGAATATAATTACAAACAAAACATCTTCAAAACAGAACAATAAGTCACCACCAATAAATTAAGAACTTGAGCAATCTCCAGTATCCTGTATCCTCTGATGAGGGCACCAAGTAATAGGATTATGGGAAGGTCCAAGAGTCCTCTGCTAAAGTTATTTTAATAGATTAAAGATGCTCTCAAATATCATTCTTTTTTTTTTTTAAAGTGAGGCAATTGGGGTTAAGTGACTTGCCCAGGGTCACACAGCTAGTAAGTGTTAAGTGTCTGAGGCCAGATTTGAACTCAGGTACTCCTGACTCCAGGGCCAGTGCTCTATCCATTTCGCCACCTAGCTGCCCCTCAAATATCATTCTTAATAATTTCATGGATTGTTATCTACACCTTTGGTGAATTTCTTTCTGTTTCCAGCAGCTTTTACCAGTTAAAATTGACAACTGTTGGATCCACCCATCCGTTCCCTGTTCCTTCCATAGCTGGTGCTACTTTGAAGCAAATTTCCTTTAGGGCAGGGATAGTTCTTCCCACACACACCCTCCCCAATGTGTTGCCCCAAGCCTTGCCCTGCCGTGCTGTGCACAGTCCAGGCTCAGTAAATGTCTGTCACATGACTGAGTGGATGAAGGCAATGAAAATATCGTGGAAGAAGAATAGATTTTAGGAGGGAAGGAAGGAAACAAGTATTTATTAAGTGCCTGATATGTGTCCAGCACTGTACTAAGTTCTTATTATCTAATTGTTTATTTATCTAATAGATAATCTTATTATCTAATATTATCTAATTGAATCCTTACAACAACCCTATGAAGCAGGTTTTATTATTTAACTGCATAGATGAGGAGACTCAATTTAATTGCATTAATTACCAAGGCCGACAGAGGTTGACTTGCCCAGAATCACACATTTAGTAAGTGCCTGAGGCTGAATTTGAACCCAGATCTTTCTGACTCCAAGTGCTAACTACTTGAGTTCAGATCCAGAATTCAAGACACTTTAGTAGCTATGTCTTTATGGTCAATTCACTTAACCTCTCTTAGTCTGATAACATACACCTCACAGAATTGTAGAATTCCAAACGAGCTAACATTGGCAAAATGCTTAGCAAGCCTTAAAAAGCATGATATAAATACTACTAAAAAAAATACTTGCATATCTTTGGGCAGCTAGGTGGCACAGTGGATGAAGCACCAGCTCTGGATTCAGGAGGACCTAAATTCAAATCTGGCCTCAGACACTTGACACTTACTAGCTGTGTGACCCTGGGCAAGTCACTTAACCCTCATTACCCCACCAAAAAAAAAAAAAAACTTGATGAAAATACTACTACTATTATTATTAACTGTGATACCATAATTTCTTTAGGAGACATGATGAGATATTGGCCTGTGGCTCAGAGGGACAATATCCTGTTGATATGGCATCATTCTATCAGGGTGTGTTCTGTCCCCATTCACAATTGCTTCCATAACCTGAAATGTATTTATTCTTTAGGAACATGCATTCCCTTTGTAAAAAAAAAAAAACCAAGCAGAGTTGTCAGAGTGGAGCCCACCTGTCTAACAATGTCTGGTTCTCCTCCTCTGATATTCCCCATGTTTACTGCCATATTTGTTTGATATTTCCACTTTCCTTCAGGAATGGAAACAGAATTTCTCCCCTGGGGATTTTGAAAAAAGCTTTCAGAATAAATAATGAATAACTTCACTCAGATACCAATCACAGGCAAGGAATGGAGAGAGGGAGAAAGCAAGGACAGTACTTAAGTTGTACGTCTCCAATGAATTATTGAATCTGAAAAGGGAAAGCTGGTAAAATATTCAAATTTCACTTTCAGCAGCTGTCTCTTGCACTTAGCCACCATTCCTTGAAAAATCGAAGGTCAAAGATTTCAGTCGCTTTAATTTCATAAAATTTTGGTGAAAAGTGGCATGAGGCATCAGGGCCTAATTGCAATTGTGTGCAGCCAGGAACAGCTGAAAAAAAAGTCAGACTTTAGCCTTTTTTCCACTCAAATCATGAGACGGTGGTTCAGATTTAACATTCATTAACATTAATTGACTTTAATTCCTTCAAAAATGGAACAGCTGCATCCTGTTTGAGGGACCTTTTTCTGGTTCTATTGGGGGAAGGGAGAGAAAATTTGCATATTCCCTTAGAGCCCATGGTTATTTGACTGATTCCTTTTGATGTTCTAAAAAAGATAAAATAAAATCACTGAGCTATTTAAGTTTGAAAACTGGCTTCTCTGTAAGTGTTGTAATTCTCCTACCATTTTAAGATGACATGGGGTATTATTATCTGGAGTTGATGACCCAGGGAAGTTAGGTCCTCTGGCACATGCGTGGCAGACAGATTTGAAAAGGGACCTATGATTTTTTTGTGTAAATGAACTAGTCACTCAGTTGTCTAAGTTAAACACCTCAGGTATGCAGATAAAGTCCATAAGCTCAGAAAAATAAAATAAAAGAGATCAGCGTAGTAAAAAGAGCGCCAAGTTTAGAATACTAAGACCTGAGTTCAAATCCTGTTTCTGCTTCTTATTAAATCTTATATGACCTTGGGTGAAGGACTTTCTTCTATCTGGGAATTCCTTTCTTCATTTGTAAAATGAGAAGATTGGATTGGATCATAGAACCCAGTGAAAGAGATCTCAGAGGACTAGTGCAAACCCCTCATTTGACAGATAAGGAAACTGAGGGCAATGGAGGTTGTGACTTGCCCCAGGCGGCACAGGGAGTGTCAGAAGGAAGATCTGAACCCAGGTGTTCTGATTCCAGAATCCAGAGACTGGTATTATCAACACCTTCAGGTCTTAAGCTTTGTCTTCCTTGCTTGCATCGCTGCTATCCCTGAGAAAGTTCATCATTCACAGGGAATGGGAATATCCTTATCCCTGGACCCAACCACTGATCTCCCTTTTCAACAATTGCAGGGAGGACCAGCTCCGTGGATGTTTGATAACTGGGGATCCCTCCTCCCTCTATGCTATTTCTCAGGAATCAAGGAGGGATCTATAATCTCTGCATTAGTAAAGGTCTAATGTCTAAGTCAAGGGAGGTGATCTGTACTTTGAGTAGGTTAGACCATGATCGCAGTGGAAAGGCAGATGGCAAGATGCCCCTACTGGGTAGCCTCTGGGGTCCTGGTGGGCAATTGAATGGAACATGAAGGTTGGCTAGAAATAGTGAGTTGAGGTGAATTTTCACTTAATCCCTCACCAATTAGGGCAGCAATCCTCAGAGAGGAGTCAAAAAGTTGAGTGGATTAAATAGTTCACTTAGATTTTATTAAAGTATTTTATAAAATCTCTCTTGCTATTCTTGTGAACCAGATGGAATGATATAGAGAACACTTACAATTAAGAGGATATGAAACTGGTTGAATGGACAGATCCAAAGAGTAGTCATTAATGATTAGATGTCAGTTTGGGAGGTCTATAATGGAGTGTCCCAATGATCTGTCTTTGCCTTGTGCCATTTTACAGTTTTATTAGTGACGTGAATAAAAACAAAGATAGAATACTTGATCAAATTTGCAGAGGTCAGAAAATGGAGAGTAACAGCTAACACATTAGATTAGTAACACATTAGTCATCAACGAGAAAGATTGCTATAAAGTAGATCATTGGGTTGACTCTAACAAGAGAAAAATGGAAATAAATGTAAAGTCTTACATATGGTTGAAAAATTGAATTCACAGATACAAGATGGGAAAGAAACAACTAGACTGCAGTTCCTTCACAAATGATCTGGGTGTATTAGTGGGCTACTGCTCAGTATGAATCAACAGTATAATAAGGCAGTGACAAAATCTAACTTTATCTTAGGCTTCGTTAGGAGAAGCAGAATATTCAGGACTGAGGAATTAAGAGTCCCACTGTCAGAGCAGTCAAAACGGCTGCTCTGGGCAAAGCCCATCTGGAATATTCTATTCAGTCCTGAGAGCTTCGTATTAGGGGGAACACTGATAAACTAGAGAGCAGTTTAGTGAAAAACCTGGAAAATCAGACTTTATAAAGCTCAGTTGAGGGAACTGGGGATGTTGCACTGGGAGAAGAGGAGACTTGGAGGGGGTATTTATAGCTGTCTTCAAATATCTGAAGAATTATCACATGGATGAAGGGTCAGGCTTGTTCTACTTGGCCCCAGAGGGCAGAACTAGGAGTAAGGGATAGAACATAGGTGGTTTTGGTGGTGGTGGTGGTTTTTTGAAGCAATGAGGGTTAAGTGACTTGTTCAGGGTCACATAGCTACTAAGTGTGTGAGGCCAGATTTGAACTCAGGTCCTCCTGACTCCAAGGCAGGTGCTCTATCCACTGCTCAATCTACCTGCTCCAGATACAGGTTCTTAACTCGGAGTTTGTGAACTTTTTTAAAAAAATATTTTCATAACAATTTCAGAATAAATGATTGCTTTGTAATACATTGTATTTTATTTTATCCATTTAAAAACATTATTTTGAGAAGTGATCCATAGGCACCACCAGACTGCCAAAGGAGTCCATCCCTTGGCAGTACAAGTTGTAAATCGACAGGTCTGAAGTAAGGATGAGCTTCTTATCAGGAAGAGTTATCAAAGAAAAGAATGGGCTGCCTCATGGCATGGCCACTACCTCATAGGTTAGTAATGAAAGCACTTTGGAAACCTTAACTTGAAACATGAGTTGTCATCACCATTGCCTTTCAGGACAAAAGCTATTTATCAGCCCACATGGAGATAGAGGTGAGCTAAAAGGAGAGTCCCTTCCCCCACACCACATAACTTTCCTTCCGTGACATCACATCACTGTCAGGGACAAGGCCAGGAACCACACAAGTCAGCTGAGTCTGGCACTGAAAGCATTGTTGGGTGAGGCCTTTTGAGCTTAAGAGTGCTGGCATGAGCTCTGGGGAGCTACCTCTCAAAAGCAGGCCAGCTTCTTGAAGCTTCCCTTCTCCCTCTGCCTAACTAACACTCATCTATCTACCAAGTCCAGTTCCAGTGCCCCCCACCACTCCATAGTGAGCTCTCTTCCTCTGGTAATCACTGCCCATGCCATTCATTTGGCTTTTAAAAGATGAGGCAGTAAGGAAGAGGCCCTGGCTCAAATTCCCTCTCTGACACTTACTAGCCCAGTGACCCTCAACAAGTCATTTCATCTGTGATCTCGGTTTCCTTATCTAGAAAGTGAATGGGCTAGACCATCTCTAATAGCTTAATATGATCACAGACTTAAAGGTGGAAGGGTCTTAGAGGTCGTAGAGTCCAACCTCCTTATAGTCACACAGCTACTAAGTGTCTGTGCTGGGATTCAAATCTGGGTCTTCCCGTTTACAAATCCAGCTATACCACACTGCCGCTATCAACCTAGATCTAAAGCCTATGATGAAGCTATGAACCTTTATCTTGTCCACTCAGTGGAATGAACTTATTAGAGTATAAGCTTCTTGAGGGGAGACACTGTCTTCTCTTCCATCCCTGGCTGCCCAATGAACACTGAGAAGTAGAACCATGGAATTTTAGAGATTAAGGAATCTTAGAGAGCTCTTAGTTTTTACTAAACTTGTTTAACTTGTTAAACTCTTAGTTTAACTAAACCTGAACTGAGCTGAACTGAACAAAGATGGGATTGGGGAGGCCTAAGGAAGGGGAGGGAAGGTTCTCCTAACTTAGCCTGCTTGAAAAAATAATCAAATTAAACCATCTTTTCTAAAATGATCATTTTAAATGTGAGAATGGGGGAGGGAGGAGAGAGAAACAACTTTTAATTGTGAAAATCAAAAGGCAGAAAGACAACCCAAACAGTCATAAGGGACCTAAGAGATAAATATCCCTAACTAGTGGTCATGGAGTCTTGGCTTGAAGACCTCTAGCAAGGGGGAACCCATCACCTCCATGGATGACCTATTGCAATTTGGGGTTAACTTTATTAAAGGCTTTCCTTAAATCGACTCTAAATCTGAGCCTGCAGTTTCTGCCAGTTACTCCTAGTTTTCCCTCTGAGGAAGAGCAAAGCAATGGAATTCCTCTACCACATCAGCTCCTTCAAATCCTTAAAGGCATCTATGGTGTTACTGTTGATTTCCTTAGCTCCCATAATCTTCTCTTCCTGAGGTTAAACAGTGCCAGAGAGAGTGAAACCATCCCCTTCTTAGTAGTGAACATGATGACCATGGGCTTTCACAGACTCAGATTAAATGGCCTGCCTTGGCTCACACAGCTAACAAGTAGAAGACATAGGTCTGGAACCCAGATCTCCCATCTCCTCTTACCTAATCCAATGCTCTTTCCAATGTTCTACAAATGGTGTGGCGTTAAAAAAAAATTATGATTAGCCCCAAGATTACATTCTTAAGTCAATTCACAAAAGCCTTATTAAGCACTCACTATGTAGATCTTACTGTAGGGGAAAGCAGAGAAATTTGGTCCTAGTCCTGGGGGCGTGCATGGTCATTTCGCAAAGCCTTTGCATCCTGGTTATGGGTTGGGAAGGTCAGGAAATGCTAGCTATCACCATCCTCTACTCATGCTGCATACAGTCCTATTTCCAGCATAGGAAGGTGACAGTCCCAGACCATTCCTTTGCTACCCATAGGACAATCCCTGCTTTGACATTGCCCTCCAAAGTACCCTGGCAATTTAATTTGGTTCCCATGCCAGCTCTATTACTTTGTACCCATGTGACATGGACATCCCTCTGACCTTCACTTTTCTCCTCTGCAAAGTAAGAGAGTTAAATGAAATGTTCTCTAAGGTCCCTTCCGGTTTGATGAGCCTTCTGCTAGCTTGGGTCAGAGGAAGAAAAATATGTAATGAGTAGTGACACCCTAGAGTGGGGGAAAGAAATAGTTGGAACTGAAAATCCTGTGTTCCTCTTCCCTTCTCTTTCTCTCCCTTCCCCTTAGTCAGTAGTGGGAGCCGACAGTGCTGAAAATAGAAGCCTAACCATCAGTATTCCTTCATGATAATGGTTTTTATTACTGTCACTATTAGTAAATTAATAAATCACTGAGCAGTTTTTCCCTCTCAGAGAATAAACTAGCCAGTAGCAGGGGATATTTTTAATGCACAAATTTGGGGTTTCCTTCGAAGTTCCAAATATTTCATACTCAGACCGTGAATCCTTGAAATCCTCCCAAATCAACTTTCCTTTCTGGCAGCAGCAGTATCAGCTCGTTTGTTCCGCCCCCCCAAAATGCTTCTGCCCTTCCCCCATTCTTCTGGGCACCGTATTTACAATGCACAATGTTATTATTCTTTCCCTACCTCTGCAGAGAAACCAGTTCTTTGGCCAAGGTTGCTTTTAATCATGATGCAGCCTGTCACTCAGTAAGGAGGCATCCAATTTTCCCAGCCCTGCAAATCATATCCCCTCGACCCGCCCAGGTCCAATCAAGGGCTGGGACAGAGAATTGGAACTTTTGCTCGTCTCCGCCTCCCCCTCCATCCCCTCACCCCCACCTTCTCATCCTCACCCCAGGAAAGCCAGTTTTCTTTAGCTCAGAAGATCTGCCAGGCATAGGTTTTCAGTCCCACAGACGAGGCAACCTCCCAGAGTCAGTAAGAGAAGCATCGAACTCAGAGCCAAGCGCACTAGTTAACTGCGACTGAACAACTTGTTCTTGAGTTTTTCAATAAATGATGGGGCTGAGGGGAGAGCCCTGCGGTGGGATCTGGAGTGAAATGAACACGCCTTCCTCTGGGCTCTCTGCATGTGGCCAGCACGCTCAGGATTCAGCCCTCCCTGGTCTCCTTCAAGGGACCCCTGCCCAGCCTGGCCCCAGGCCGCCTCTTGGTCCCCTCCAGGAGAGGTGAAGCAAAGGGAGGCACCCCAAAGGCAGAACAAAGGGTTGCAGCTTACCTGTACTGGAATGTCATGTTGGTGATTTTGATCTTAATCTCTTCTCCGTGGCGATGCTCCCCAGTCATCTCAAAGAGTTTATTAGCCATTTTCTCATAAACTTTGGCATTCCGCTTAGTTTGTTTCAATTCATCAAAAAATTCTTCCCAGACCAGCATTAAGCCTCTCATCTCTGCATCCGTCCAGTTTCTGGCCCTCCTGTGTTTCTCAGTCTGAGGAGAAACAACATAACTAGGGATTTCTGCTGCGGCCATGGCTGATTGACCTAAAAGGGTTTTTAAAAGAGGACACTTAATAGAGGCAGAATTTTTAGCCCAGGTTTGGGTCGTGCACGAGGTACAGAAGTGGGCAAAGCATTTGAATGACAACAGCCCATGTGAAACCTTTTTGCAACAGCTTGAAGCTTGAGTGCACAAAATGGGGCCTACATCTGACAGGCAGGAATTTAGTTAAAAGCTTTTAAACAGGGAAACGTCATTTTGATGTCACGTTTCCATAGCAACAGAGCAACTGCATAAGCTACAACAACAAAAACCTTTTAACTGAAAGCCAAAGAATCAGGACAGAGTTGACGGGCCATCAATATTAAAGCTTTTAAACACTTTAAAAAGGTTTAACCAAAAAAAGATCATGTAGCCTTTGGAGAAGCTACTTTTAAGTGGCGACTTCTTTTTTCACTCCTCTTACCTTTCAGGCTCATGGTCTCCTCGTAGGGGGTCATGAGCTCCTGCCTGGGCTTTTAAGTTGTTCCTCGACAGACTCTCTAGGAGGCATAGGATGAGTCCAAGAACACACACACATCACAAACACACGCACATACCCTTTTACACAAATTTGTTAGACCAGAAAAGCTCTCCTCATCTTTGAAGAGAAAAGAGACATCTCACTACTACTTGAAGTGGAAAGAAAATGGGAATGACAAAAAGGCAGCCTGGAGCCTAGTCCTAGCTCCACCACTAACTAGACTTATGATCTTAGACAAGTACTTTTCCCTCCCTGGCTGGGCCTTACTCAGTTTCCTCCTCGGTAAAACCAGGAGTCAGTAAATGATCTCAAAAGTACCTGTCCAGTTGTGAAATTCTGTGAACTTTCAAGGCCTTTAGACTCAGTTTTCCACCCAGGCATCCAGAGATATAATTTCTAGTGTAAGAGGGGGTGACCCAGGGAGGTTTCTGCAAAAGCTGAAGGCCTGCTGAGGCTAAAAGACAGAGGAGACATTGAAATGTAAAAAGGAAAGCCTTCAGATGCAAAGTAGACATTCCACACTCTAGAAAGGGTCTGAGGCTTGAATAGCTCAATTGCATATGAAGGGGCCAATGAGACAATGAACTTGCCTCCAAGGCATGGGCTGCTTTGTCCCTTGCCATCATCAACATAAGATTCCCAAAGGAGCATGGGAGGTGAAACTAACTGAATTGAAACTAATCGCCATAAGGCAAAGTGGAGTGGCTTACTCAGGGAAGCGTCTTTTGAGCCTCAGAAAGCTGAAAAATATGAGGGGCAGGGTTTTCCTTTTCTTTTTTAGGGGTTGGCTGGCAATATCAGGGTTAGTTTTACTATAAATTACTTTTCTAATCTGAACTAACTCAAGAAAGCAGTGTAAGGTGGACAAGGTAAAGATGGAGGAAAAAACTGCTTATTAAAGAGCCAATTCCTGGAGAAGCCATTTAAAAATTAGGATGGGCTGAGAAGTGTTAACAAGTATTCTTTGGCTACTTCTGAGATACCAAGGATGACAAGTTATAACCCCAAAGTGAACCGATGGCACCTGTGGGAAAAATACTCTGTGGGTCTCCCTTTGTTTTTTGGTATTGTAAGCCACCTGCCAACTGCCCATCAGCTGATGCTAATTAAGGGTGCTGCTAGCTACCTGCCAACTGTCCATCAGCTGATGCTAATTAAGTTTTTTAAATCTTCTAGCACTGCTTTTTGATTTACTGACCACCATTTAAAGGGACCAAGGAGAATCTTAGGAACTCTGGGTTGAGGAGTTCCCCAACACCATCAATGGGAGTACCAATGGTCCCCCAAAATAGATCGATTCACCTTATGTACAAAACCTGGACTTCTTGGCTTTGAAGTGCGGTATTGCCGAGTAGTTCAAAGACCATGTGGGATGGAGATAATTTTGGATAAATAATAATCCATATATATTTTAAGCAAATGACAAGCTGGATGCTGCCTGCGAGATATGAGTAGCAGCACTAGCTAACTATGAGTTCACTGCATGCTATTGGACAGGAAAGACTGCAAATGCCCTATCCTGTAGGTTTTATGACATAGAAGGTATGAAGGAAGGGAATAAGCATTTATTAAGCATGTACTATGAGCCAAACACTGTGTCAAGCACTTTTCCAAAATCTCATTTGATCCTCACAACAGCTCTGAGAGGCAGATGTTATTACTGTCCCCATTTCGCAGTTGAGGATACTGAGGAAGAAAGGGGTTGTTTGCCAAGAGTAACACAGCTAGGAGACTGGATTTGAACCTAGGTCCTCCTGACTCTAGGTCCAACACCACCTAGCTGCCTCTAATTAGAGAGACTGATAAAACAGGATAGTAGATAGCTTGGCAGGTGATAATCCCAATGAAGATATCATTGGATCTGGGTACCCACCAGAGACCTGCCCCCAAAATGGAGTCACAAAGAGTCAGGGACTACTGAAACCATCCAACAACAACACACCCACCAGACAGTCTGGGAACTCAAGCAAGCCACGGGAGCCACTGGGTTTTGGCTATAGGACAGACAGCCTGGTACTATCCAGCAGCAACTGCCCAGAGCCAAAGTGTCCTGTCTCCCTGTCCTGTCCAGTAGCAGGCAAGCCTGGCTGGGAGACACAAGCCACCAAGTGGCCTATTCAAACCAGCCCAGCAGCAGATTGGCCCAATCCAGCAGGGCAGATGTAGGCTAGGAGGAGAAGCCCCAGCTGAGCTGCAATTCCTGCAGAGGTACCATGCCCTAAGAAAAGCCACCCTGTTGAACAGCCAAGTAACTCATTCCTCCCTGACATCACGCTCTGTACAGGGTGAGCAGGACCTTCTGTAGAGAGAAAAGACATTGAGGCCATGCAGGTCTAGAGCTATAAACGTCTTGGCCATGTATGTTCTTTCCATGAGTACCTCGCCATTATCACATTCTAAGTTTGTGCCCAATCTGTGGGAGAAATGCTTTATAACTACTGTTCTCACTTTGCTATCTGAGGAAAAACCTTCTCTGAAGAGCTCCATCTACTGGATGATTATTGAGGGGAAATAAATCGGCGAATAGTCATGTTATGAGGATAGTCACCCAGAGTATTACCCCCTAGCACCACCAAAGAGGTAGAATCCACAGTCCTGGGTACCAAAATGGACAGAGCCAACTCTAGGTGGATGAACAAGCCCTAAAGGACCATGATATTTAGGGGCCCATTCCAGAGGGAGGGGGCTGGAACCACCCCTGAATTTCAAGGGTTAGTCTTTGTGCTGTATGTGTAATAAGACCTGGAGATTTTGTTGCTGGCAAGAATGTCAATCAAGGGAACTAGGGTAGAGCTTGCCCTGGGTTTCAGTTCCTGCTCTGTGACTTACTGGCAATGTGATCTTGGATAAGTCACTTCCCTTTCTGACTTTCAGTTTTCTCATCTGTAACATGAGGATCATATTTATCCTACCTACCTCAGAAGGTTATCTTAAGGAAGATGTTTCCATAGTACCTTATAATACTAGTAATTAAAGCATAGTAGTTGTTATACTGCAAAATTCCACAGTTCATCTTAACAAGGACCCTGAATCCATTCTGGCTGGTTTGCATCTGGTTGGGCAAAGGTGGAAGAAGCCTTAAGAAACTGATAGATTGCTAGGTTAGCTTCCTGGAAGCTAAGTACCATGTTGCTTCATTCTATTTCCTTCATTTGGGCTCTTTGCAAAGAAAAGGGAAAGCTCACCAGGAATGCATTGGAACAGGCTTCCCAATGGTCTCGTTTCCTTTGTCTTGACTCTGTTGACACTTGACTCTTTATGACCAATATCTCTGAGCAGGGCATTATACAAAATAAATTAATCCCCTTTTGTCTCTATCCTCAAGACAATTCTAATGGAAGATGTACAGAGGGAAAAGATATCCCGTAAGGCTCCTGCAGACAAAACTAGCATCCATGGGTATAATTAGGTCCAAGGCAGCATTTTTCAGCTTAATGTAAGGAAGGATTTTCAAAAGTTGGGACTGTCTAACAATAGAATGAGTTGACCTGAAAAGGTTGTGAACTCCCCATCATCAGAACTTCCTTAAGTTCTTTGAGACAGTCTGTCCCATTTTATTTTTGTAACCCCAGTGTTAGCACAATGCTTTGCACACAGTAGGTGCTTAATAAATTGAATTGAATATCTCTGTATTAGAACTTACAGACTGACCTAGATCCAGTCTCAAACCATGACATTCAGCATCCTTCGATTCTGTTTTGATCCCGGTACTGGTCCTGCTTCCTCTGCAGAGGTTTCTTTCTACCTCTGGCTCCTTCAGCTTAGCATCCTGTGTCCAAGCCACCAACTTGGGCTATAGTATAGTACTCACTACAATTCTGGCACTTAGCAAGTGCCAGACCTTCCTTCGAGTATCAGCCTTTCTTTGTCCCCCAGTGCAATAGAACCCTCAGCCTCAGTTGACAGAAAGGCAGGGGTCAAATCCTGGTTCTGCTACTTACTCCCAGTACAATGGCAGGCAAGTCCTTCCCCTTTCTGAGCCTCCATTTCTTCATCTGTGTAATCAAGAGGCTGAACTATATGGTTCCTGAGGTCTCTTTCAGCTCTGAATCCTATGAGCCTAGGAAACGAATGACCTCTGGTCAGGGATACTGTAAAAGGAATTCCAGGATGAGACAGAAGTTAGACTAGATGATTTCTGACATCCTTTTCGATTTGGGAAACTATGATTCTAGAAGACTGCCAAACAAAAGGTAAACTAGAAGCATAAAGCCACCTGAATCCCACTCTGCTAAAACAGCTGAATTAAGTTTGGAATGCGCAGCCATATCACAAGTAAGTTTTGGGCATGGAGTGCCCAGGAAATTGAACCTTCTGGTTAATTCAGAAGGAAGCAGAAACTTCCTGTTCCCACAAGTTGGCAGTTTCTCTTAAATGTCTGGGGCCACTCTCCTGCTTTGTTAGCAAAGCCCAAGGACCATCATTCATTAATGCTTTGCTTAGTTAACTCTCACAGGGCCTTGTGATCATGGTTTTGAACGAAACTCACTGTCCAGGTTCAGGGATATATGTGTGAATCATACCAAAGATTGGACTTAGTGTGAATGACCTCAGAATATACGTGAAATTCCTGCCCTCCCCCCCCCCCCAATTTTAAATAGATTTCCAATAGCCCAAGGTTTCAAGGATTTAGAGGAGGGAAAGGCCTTAGAGGTCATCTGGTCAAATCTTCTCATTGTACAGATAATAAAAGGGAGACTCAGGAAAGTTAAGAGGCTTACCCAGGTCACATAATAAATATGGTTTCTCTCTTCCCTCCCACCAGTTTTTCATAATTTTTTTGTTATTCTGAATGACAGACAGCAATGAATATGAACATTTCCACATATAGACAATAGAAAAAGATATATATGAAATTATGAGTCTCTTTATGTACAATTTGGTTTTTTTCAAAGTATCTATTTGATTCAAACTATTCATTCCAAAGTTGCTTCCCTTATCTGTGTTACCCTCAGAACCTCCTCATGATCTGTTTTGTGCTTTTCTTTCTTCCTTTTTTGGGCATCATTACCAATTATACCTTAAAAAAAAATCACACCTTTGCAACAAATTAGCATAGTCAAGGAAAACAAATTAACATATTAGCCATGTCCAAAAATGTACGTCTCATTCTGAACCTGTAGTCTATCACTTTTCAGGAGGTGGGAACTTGCTTCATCATTATTCTCCTGGAGTCATGGTTGGTCATTGCACTGATCAAAATTCTTAAGTCTTTCAAAGTTGTTTTTCTTTACAGTATTGTTATTTTACAAATTGTTCACCTCATCCTATATCACTTTGACTCTTCTCTGGTCTCTCTTAATCATTATTTTGTACAGCATGACAATATTCCATTATTTTCATGGTTCATAATTTAGCCAGTTCATTTGATGGGAATTCACTCCTTTATGTGATGTCTTCTCTCATTAGAATGTAGACTTCTTGAGGGCAGGAGTTGTCTTTCTTTTTTCTAGTAATTGTAATCTCAGTGCTTAGCACCATGCCTGACACAAAGTAAGTACTTAATAAATGTTGTTTTGTTGGGAATTCTTGAGTTTACAGTTCTGTGCTGCTATGAATATTTTTGTACATATAAGTCATTTCTCTCTTCCTTTGATCTTTTTCTGAGGCATATTGCTAGTAATGGTATTACTGGGTGCAAGGATAAGCACATTTTACTGATTGGGGGGGGGCAGGACAATGAGGGTTAAGTGACTTGCCCAGGGTCATACAGCTGGTAAGTGGCAAGTGTCTGAGGCCGAATTTGAACTCAGGTCCTCCTGAATCCAGGGCCAGTGCTTTATCCACTGCACCACCTAGCTGCCCCTATTTTACTGATTTTTGAGATATGGTTCTAAACTGCTTTCCAGAATGTCGGACCAATTCACAGTCCCACCAATACTGCATTAGTGTGCTTGTCCTCCTACAAACTTTTAAAAATTGTCATTTTAGGGGGCAGCTAGGTGGCGCAGTAGATAAAGCACTGGTCCTGGATTCAGGAGTACCTGAGTTCAAATCCGGCCTCAGACACTTGACACTTACTAGCTCTGTGACCCTGGGCAAGTCACTTAACCCCCATTGCCCACCAAAAACAAAAAACAAAACAAAAAAATTGTCATTTGGGGGGGTCATCTTTTCCAAAGTGATAAGTAGAATCTCAGAGTTAGGTGAATTCACATTTCTCTAATTATTAATGATTTGGAGAATTTTTTTCATATGATTGTTGATATCTTGCTTTTCTTCTGAGAACTACTGTTCATACCTCAGTTGTTTCCCTTAATTTTCACTTCATTGATTTTATTTGTGCAAGTGATATAGTCAATAGTATCCATTTTTATCTCCTGTGATCCTCTCTATCCCTTGTTTAGTCATGAACTCTTTCCATATGCCTAGCTTTGAAAAGCATCTCTTTTATTGTTCCTGATTTGTTTATGTGACCTGTAATATCTATCTTAGGCATGCACTAGGAACATATGTGATATAGTGTGAGATGTTGGTCTAAACCCAATTTCAGATAAATGGCTTTCTAGTTTTCCTAGCAGTTTTTGTCAAATGGTGAGTCTAAGTAGTTGAAGTCTTTGGGTTTGTTGAATACCATGCTATGGTGTTCATGGGTTTCTGTATGCTGTATCTAATATTCTATCTAGATCTAAACTGTTCTACTGATTGACTTTGCTTTTAAAACAGTACTAATTCTATCTTCCCTTTTTTCCCTCATATTTTCTAGCCCTATAAAGTAACCCTTTAGAAGTTGATTGGTATGGCACTGAATAAGTAAATTAATCAGCTTATGTTATCATTTTTATTATACTGACACGAATCAACCATGAGCAATTAATATTTCTCCAATTACTTAAGCCTGTCATTTCTGAAAAGAGTGTTTTGTAGCTGGATTCACATAATTTGCGTGTGTCTTGGTAGGTAAATGGTCAGATAATTCAGACATTCTCTAATTATTTTTAATGGAATTTCTTTTCTATCTCTTCCTTCTGGGTTTTGTTAGTAATATGCAGAAAGGCTAATGTTTTCTATGAGGTTTATTTTATATTCTGCTCCTTTTGTTATTTTTTAAATTAATGGTTAGTTGAATCTCTAGAGTTCTCTAAATAGACCATCATATCATCTGCAAAAAGCACTAATTTTGTTTGCTCTTTGCCTATTGTCTCAATTTCTTTTTTATCAGTGTTGTAGCTAGCATTTCTAGAACTATATCAAATAATATTAGCAATATTAAAGAAATCCTTGCTTTATCGCTGATCTTATGAGAAAGACCTCTGTCTAGCATTTCTCTATTACAATTAACGTTAGCTCTTGTTTTAGATATACACTATTTGACATGCCATTTATTCTAATGTTTTTAGTGTTGTTGTTTAACAGAAATGGGTACTGTATTTGTCCAAAAGCTTTTCTGTATCTATTGATGTAGTCATGATTTAAAAAAAGAATAATAATATGATCCATTATGTTTATAGTTTTCCTAGAATTGAAGCAAATCTGCATTACTAGCATAAATCCAACCTGGTCATTTTGCCTAATCTTTTTAATGTCCTGCCATAGCCTCCTTGCTAATGTTTTATTCATTATTATTGTGTCATAATTCATGAGAAATAGTGTTCTATAGTTTTCTTTTTCTTCCTTGTCTCTCCCTGACCTGAGAATCAAGACCATATTTGTATTATGGAAGGAATTTGACAGCATCCCTTCTTTTCCTGCTTTTGCCAACAGTTATTGTAATATTAGAATCAATTGTTCTGTGGGAATTCAGCTGTGAATGTAGCTGGTCCTTGGATATTTTCCTCTATAGGAAGCTTATTTATGGCTTACTTGTTTGTTTGTTTTTCCTCCACAGATAGGCTATTTAAATTCTCCATTTCTTGTTCTGTTAATCTGGGCAATTTGTATTTTTGTAAATCTAGTTTATTTCTCAATTTTGTTTCCATGTAATTGAGCAAAATAGTTTTAAAGAATTTATATTAGCGGGGCAGCTAGGTGGCTCAGTGGATAAAGCACCAGCCCTGGATTCAGGAGGACCTGAGTTCAAATCTGACTTCAGACACTTGACACTTAACTAGCTGTGTGACCCTGGGCAAGTCACTTAACCCTCATTGCCCCGCAAAACCCCCCCAAAAAACCAAACCAAAACAAACAAAAAAAGAATTTATATTACTTCTTTTTCATTTGTTGCAAATTCTTTTCATTTTTTATATTTACAATTTGTTTTTCCTCTTTTAAAAAATCATGGGGCAGGGGGTGGCTAGGTGGCACAGTGGATAAAGCACCAGCCCTGGATTCAGGAGTACCTGAGTTCAAATCCGGCCTCAGACACTTGACACTAGCTGTGTGACCCTGGCAAGTCACTTAACCCCCATTCCCCCATCCCCCAGAAAATCATATTAGCTAATGTTTTACCTATTTCATTAGATCTTTCAGGAAATCAACTCATTTTTATGTCTGATGGGTTTTGTTTTCACTTTTTTAAGTCTCTATTTTTCAAGGTTTCTATTTTTGGCTTTGGTTGGGGTTTTCTTTGTTGCTTCTCTTGTTTTTTTTAGTTGCATGTCCCAATTCATTAATCTGTTCTTTCTCTTTTCTTGACAAAAGTGTTTTAACCATATACAATTTCCCCCTAAGACCTGTTCTGATTGTTTCCCAAAAGTTTTGGTAGGTTGTTTCAATGTTGGTACTTTCTTTGATGAAATTATGTATTTTTTCTATGATTTTTTTGACCCACCAATTCTTTGGAATTAAGTCCAATCTCCATCTAAGTTTGAATACTTTCTTCAAAGTCCCTTTGGTTATAATTTGTATTTATTTCAATTTGTATTATATTGTGGTAAATACTTTTGTGGTTTGATACTTTTGATTTTATGTTTTCGTTTTGAGGTTTTTATGACATAATACATGGTCAAAGGTGTCATATAAGGGGCAGCTAGGTGGCTCAGTGAATAGAGCACCGGCCCTGGATTCAGGAGGACCTGAGTTCAAATCCGGCCTCAGACACTTTACACACTCACTAGCTGTGTGACCCTGGGCAAGTCACTTAACCCCAATTGCCTCACTAAAAAAAAAAAACAAACAAACAAAAAAAAGGTGTCATATAGATAAATATATTCCTTCCTATTTCTTTTCAATAATCACCATATATGTCATATTGGACTTTTCTGAAGTTCTTTCTTTTTATCTTTTTGTTTATTTGTCTAGGTCTGAGAGGGAGACATTGCAGTCTCCAACTATTATTTATAGTTTTGCTGTTCATTTCTCCCTCTAATTTGATGAACATTTATCACGTGAGTACTTACATTGCTATACCATGACTTATATTGAGTATTAATATCATTGTATTGTCTGTGATATCTTTAAGCATAATATTCGTTTCTATGTTTAACTTTTTTTTTGAACTTTTTTTTTTTTTGGTGAGGCAATTGGGGTTAAGTGAGTTGCCCAGGGTCACACAGCTAGTAAGTGTTAAGTGTCTGAGGCCGGATTTGAACTCAGGTACTCCTGACTCTAGGGTCGGTGCTCTATCCACTGTGCCACCTAGCTGCCCCTCTTCCTCATAATTTAAGGAAACCTAGTATAGTCTTCCATTCTTCTTCATTTATTTCCTAGTATATTCCTTTTTCTTTCCCTTCTCTTTTCTCTCAAGACCATAAAAAAAATAATAAAACTCCTCCAGTCCTTATTCGTCTTATTTAATTCCATCTATGACTCTAGAAAAGATTGGGATTTTGAAGATACATTTCTCTTCTCCCCTATTAAAATATAATAATTAATTGTTGAATGTCCTTTATTCCATTAAAATTCACCTTTTGCCCCTATAGTATTATACTCAGTCTTGCAGGGTAAATTATTCTTTCCTTCTGAATAGCACAGTTGCTAAGTGTTGTGTGATACTGACTGCAGTTCCTTAGTAATTGAAATCTTTCTGGCTGCTTGCAATATTTTGACCTTGACCTGGAAGCTCTGGATTTTGGCCATGGAATTTCTGGAAATTTTCATGTTAGGGGCTTCTCTTAGGACTAATGGTTTGTTTTTTTTCTATTTTCATTTTACCCTCTGTTTTTAAGTAAATTTGGGAAGTTTTCATTTATGTTTTCTTGAAATATGGTACCTGAGCTTTTTTTTAAATCATAATTTTCAGGTGGTCCAATATTTGTTTTTTGCAAGGCAATGAGGGTTAAGTGACTTGCCCAGGGTCACACAGCTAGTAACTGTCAAGTGTCTGAGGCCAGATTTGAACTCAGGTCCTCTTGAATCCAAGGCTGGTGTTTTATCCACTGTGCCACCTAGCTGCCCCTCCAATAATTCTTAAATTATCTTTCCTTGACCTATTTTTAGGGTCAGATATTTTTGGTAATAGATATTTTTGTATTTTCTTCTGTTTCTTTCAATCTTTTGATTTCCCCCCATATATTTCTTATTGTCTCATGGAGTTATTGAATTCTGTTTGGCCTATCCCACTTTTCAGTGAGTCTACTATTTGGGTAATGTTTTCTACTTTATGTTCTAAGTCAAAGGTCAATAAATTATAGGCTTTGGGCCAAATCTGACCCACTGCCACTTTTTATACAGCCCATGAGCTAGGAAAAGTAATTACATTTTATGATTCTTAGCTTATAGGCTGTACAAAAACAGGCAATAAGACAGATATGGCCCTTGGGCCATAGTTTGCTGACCTCCATTCTAAGCTATTAGTTATTCTTCCAATTCTTTCCTCTAGAGCTCTTATTTTACTGAAAAATTTCTTTTGTTATCACTTGTTTCATTTTTTCTGGGTACTCTTGTTTGTGGCTAAGTCATCTTTTTCTTCCAAAGCTTTACTTGTAATGTTTGCGGAGTTATTCTATTCTCTTCTTCTCAGTTTTCATCATGGGTTTCTCTTAGCTGACAGTATTTCTTTATGGTGTTTGATGTCTTTTGTTTACTCTTATTCCCAACCTCAGTTCCTGACATTGGTTTCCACCATCCCCAACATATCTACACTCATAATGCTGGCAATCATCAGTGTTCCTGGTCCAGGGTCTGAATTTGCTGTTGCTGGTCTAGATGTTACCATCGGCTTCTATCCCTGTTGCTATGGACTTTTGTCACCTCTGGTGCCTCAAATGGTGAGGTGCTACAGGCTTCCAGACTCCTGAGGCCTCCCCCAGTCCAGGCGCTGTTGCAGTCCTTTTTTCCTGAGCTCTTGCCAGCTTTCCTGATGAAACACATCTCTTCCAACACTTGCAGCTTTGGGCTTATCTATATGTTTCATCCCAGGCTGGATAAAAGAGTTTACTCATAGAGGACAAAGCATTTGATCCAGGCCTTAAAAGCCAGGTAAGATTATAACCAGTGGTGATGGGATTTAGATAGGAAAATGCAGGAAACATTTGGGGCACAGTGACTACTCCAATTTAGCTAGAATATAAGGGGGAGTACTAAGATCAGGCCAGAAAAGTAGCCCAAAGCCACATTATAAGGGGGTACATCATAAGTATTTAATAAACATTTGGTAAATTGTGTAATCCATATTATAACTACTGTTATAAACAGTGGAAGGATATTTTAAGCCATTATTAGCTCAGCAGGCCCTAGGGGAAGGGGGTACACAGGCACTTGGGGGTTGAGGATCTAAGGCAAGAGTTCTTATCCTTTAGTGGGGGTCAGTCTGGTGAAGTCTGGACCTTTTATTAGAATGATGTTTCTAAATGCATACAATAAAACACAGACAATTACAAAAAAAGCCAGTTATGCTGAAATACTATACAGTTATCGATTTTTTTTTTAATTCACAAACTCCAGGTTAAGAGCCCCAGATCTAAATCAAGGAAGGAAAGAAATACTGAAAGCACAAATTGTCATGAGGTCTCTATTTTGTACTCCTCACTGTAGAGGAGGAATAGGAGAGGGATAGAACTTGCCCTCAGGGGGTCTACAGGGTATTTGCAAAGATACACATTTCTTAGTGCATTCATTCATTTATTCATTCATTCATTTTGGAGGTGATTGAGGTTACATGACTTACCCAGGGTCACACAGCTAGTAAGTATCTTAATGCATTTATTAAAATAAGCCACAGAACTGGCAGGGAGGGCTCAAATAATGAGCTGGTCCAGCACCTAACCTCTAGGGATGCTATGATGCATTCCATTTTGAATATAAGGAATTGAAGCTCAGAGAGGTTAAATTACTTGTTTGCCTAGGGTCACATTGTGGAGCAACAGAGACTTCTTCCTGTATTCTAGGCCATTAGGCTATACTTCGAGATTATTCATAGCCATGGAACAGAGAGTGCTTGTTTGGAGGCATCTTCTCCCCTGGGAGTGACTGTTCCCTAATCAGTCCTTACTCTTGCTTAATCCTGTCTCCTCATGAAGAAACTGAATGCAGCCTCTGGGGCCTCCTAAAATCCCAACACTGTTTCTATGTGCCACCTCTCCCCTGGATTTAGATTTTCAATATACTGATGGAGGTTAATGGAGTGAATAGAAGCTTTCAAGGTTTGTAATAATAACATTAATAACTCGGATTTTTATAGCACCTTCAGAGTTTCCGCAGCCCACTTCTCAAACCAACTTGGAATCTATATTACAAGCATTATCACGTTATGTTATGTTACGCTGTATTATAATACAAGCATTACTGGCCCATTTTACAGATGAAGAAACAGAGGCTTAAAGAGGCAAATTTGTTTGCCTAAGGTCACACAGCAGGGGCTTCCTGACTCCCAATTTCATGTTCTTCCCACCAATCCACGTAAACCTTTCCACCTCAGTCACGCCTCGATGCCAGACCAGACTGTGCTGCTGAGCTTGCTACCCAATGATTCTAATCATCTTCTACCAACCTGACCCTTCCCTTGCCCCATTCTCTACCCTCACCATCCCACTCACCTCATTGTCATAAATCACAGAATCTAGATCTGGAAGGACCTTAGAGATCATCCAGGCTCTCACAAAACTGGCTCCCTTTTGTTCCTTAGTCTCCGTTCTGCACAATCCTCCCAAACAGAGAAAGAAGCATGGCCCCCACAGCGCATCTGCTCCTTGTTCTTTCAGTCTATACTTCTCTCATTTCCAGACTCCTACAGGCACTCTCTCCAATCTTATCTTCTCTGTGCCCCCAACATCCCCCCTTCACCCATCCCCCAGAGCAGGACGGGAATCGAGAATCAATCAAGAAAGAAAAGGGAAATTCAGAATTTGAGATCATGGAGATAGTATAGCTAGCTACTGGTCATGGGGAAATAATCTAAGGTATGATCATGTCTGTGGAGTGGAGATGTGGATAATGGCAGCTGAAGTTGACAAATTCTGCAGTCCAGAATATTTGAGGGTCTTGATGTATATTGGCAATCCAGGTCCCAAACTCCTTGAGGAAGAAGGGAGAATAATGTGATAGTAACAAGGATCTGGATGGGGTCAGCCAGTCAATAAGAATTTATAAAGCGTTTACTATTCTGTTCACTGTCCTAAGCCCTAGAGATGCAAAGAAAGGCTTGTGCAGATTAGAATAAACCAAATAATACACAAAAGTAAATGGGGGGAAGTAAATGAGGGCTTCAGTTTAGAGTAAGATAATATTTCAACTCCCTATCTCATGCAAAGAAAATCCTCTCTCCAAAGTCTCTAGGGAAGCAAACTGGAACCTGGCATGTATTGAAGAGCCGGCTTCCAAACCTCTTCTTCCTCCTTCTCTGGCCATGGGCTCTCCCCAGGAGACTATGGAATCAACTCACTAAGTCCCTTGTGCAGTCCCACAGCACTGACCTGCCCATTCTCTCTGTCACTCCCTGGGTCTGCTGGTGTGGGAGCTGGCTTCGACACGGGTGTATGAGTATATACGTATATAATAAATATGTCAGATTGTCAAGTAACATATAATAACTGGAAAGTCCTAAGGAACTAGAATAGAGTAAGGAAAGGGCCAGCAAAGGCAAAGTAGGGATGAGTAAAGGTAGAAGAAAATTGGAAAGGTGGGAAAGTTAATGAAGGACCTTAACTGGAAGCCATTGAGATGTATTGTGTGTGGGGGATGCCATGGGCAAAGTTCACTTTAGGAAATCACTTTGCCAGCTGAGTGGAGGCTGGATTGGAGTGGGGAGAGCAGTCAGGGAACCCAATCAGAATGCTATGCTGTGGTACGGAGGAGAGGTGATAAGTCTGTACAGGGTGATGGCTGTGTGAGGGCAGAGAATTCGATGGATACATGAGATGAGAGCCCAAATGACTGTCAACCTAGAGGGAAGGCTTGAAGAGCCTTCCCTCCCCTCCTAACTTGGATCTCTCCTTGGCTTGGCTAGTGCCCAGTGTTTTTATCAGTGACTTGATGACAGCATAGACGGAATGCTTATCAAATCTGCAGATGACACAAAGCTAACCCAGGTAAGACAATGACAGAATCCTTACAGCCTGAATCACAAAAGGTGGTTTAATGAGGACAAAGGTACAGGAGAAGAATCAGATTGGGCCTAGGAAGCAGAACCAAGAACAGTGGGGCGGGGCTTCCCGGTTGGCACCTTTCAGCTTGATGTAACTCTCAGTTACCTCCAAGGGGAAGAGGTGTGGGTGAAAGGTGGGTGAGTTCCCCGTCACTGGAGGCAGCCTGCCAGGGACTATATATGAGATGTTGATCTAAATGATCTCTAAGGGGCCTTCACTTTGCCCCGTGACTCCATGGAGGTGACACCAGGTTTTGGGGGAAGATATGGGGCAATGAGGCGAGATGCTCCTGAATGAGTCTGCTCCCTGAGGGAGGGGGCCCACTTAGGGCAGAAGTTTTTTCTGGGCCACAGGTTGTTCCCCTTCAGAATCAGTGGGTAGGAAGGTGCTGCCTTCAACTATAAAAAACTGGGCTTTCTACTTTGCCTTTAAAAGCCGTGGATGGGTGACACCTGCTGGTGGAATTTGGGATTACAGTCCATGTGCTATGCTCTCTATCCACTCTACTGCACAAAATCAAAGAATGAAATGTTAGAGTTGGAAAGGACCTTAAAACTCCTCTTCTTCTGGGGCCCAACTCAGGTGCTCCCCACTCCAGAAAGGCTCCTCTGACCCCTCAGCTGAAAGTGACCTCACAGGAACGGAGGCTCAAGTTGGAAATAGCTTAGAGAACATAATACCTCAACTTTACAGAGGAACATCCTGAGCCCAGAGAGGTTAAGCAGCCTGCCCAGGGTCATACAGCCAACTGTGTGGCAAGGCCAGAACTCCGTTCCAAATCCTCTTTCCACTATACCACATCACCTTCCTTGGATCTCTCTTCATCCTGAGAGTACCCTTCCTTGGAAGCTATGTTGCAATTTTTATACTGTTTATTTATGGGCATGTTGTCTCTCCTCTACTCTGAGCTAAGCTCCTAGCATAACTGGATTTTTAAAGAAACCCCATGATAAATCTTTTCTTCATTCTTTTTCCTTAAAAAAAATTATTATTATTTATATGTTTATTTTTGCAGGGCAATGAGGATTAAGTGACTTGCCCAGGGTCACACAGCTAGTTAGTGTCAAGTGTTTGAGGCTAGATTTGAACTCAGGTCCTCCTGAATCCAGGGCTGGTGCTTTATCCACTGCGCCACCTAGCTGCCCCACAAAGAATCATTCTTTTTGTTGTTTTTGTTTTTTGTTTGGTTTTTTTTTTTTGCGGGGCAATGGGGGTTACGTGACTTGCCCAGGGTCACACAGCTAGTAAGTGTCAAGCGTCTGAGGCTGGATTTGAACTCAGGTACTCCTGAATCCAGGGCCAGTGCTTTATCCACTGAGCCACCTAGCCGCCCCCTACAAAGAATCATTCTTAAAGCAAAAAATACTTTCCTCTGGCCAGGAAACATAAATGACATAACTGTATTGCTGTAGGTTGGTCATACTTGGCCTCTGAGAGGGAAAACAGCCAGAGGCTCACAGAGATGCAACCATTAAGCACCACAGAAAATAGCTACGTTTTCAGCCTGGGTATACATTTGCTGACTCAAGGTTAGTGCCTTCATACAAAAGCCAAGGACCTGGTAGGGCAGGTGCAGTTGTGGCAAAGAGAACTCTAGCACTGTCCCACATGAGGATTCAAAGGCCAGAGCCCAGCCTTGCTTTGTCACGAAACTGTACAAGTAATTCATTCCACTGTGCCCTTTTTCTGTGTCTTCCTCATCCTCAAAAAACTCACTTGATCCATCCGGCCCTGGTAGCCAGCACCTTCAGTCACCTTTCCCTCTCTTTCACAGCCAACTCCTTGAGAAGGCCTAGACTGCTGCAGCAGTCTTCTGATTGGTTTCCCTGCCTCAAGCCTTAGGTCGTTCCAATCCAGCTTCCACTCAGCAGTCACATTGATCTGACCGCATCGCCTCCCTATTCTCTAACCCGCTGTGGCTCCACATTGTTTTCAGGACCAAACAGAAATCCTCTGGTCACCTTTGTAACCTGGCCTCTTCCCACCATTTCAGTTTTTTTGCACCTTACTCTCTCCACATACACCAGTCTGCAGTTTCTTAAGCCTCCATGCCTTGAGTTCTCTCCTTCCTCATTTCTGCCTCCTGGCTTTCTCCAGGTTGTAGCTAAAATTATATCTTCCATTAGACACCTTTCCCAGTCCCTCACTACTGGTGTCTTCCCTCTGAAATGATCTCAAAGTTATCCTGTATAGAGCTTGTTTGTCCATAATTGTTTGTGGGTTGTCTCCTCCTTCAGAACAAGGCAGGCTTTTGTCTTTTTTGGCATGCTGTCTGGCACACATTTGGTGGTTAATAGATGCCTGCTGACTGATTGAAAAGTGACTTGCCCAAAGTCACACACTCTTAAAAGGAAGAGTCAGGCCAGGCCCCTGATTCCTACTACAAGGCTTTTTTGTCTCCATTACAGGTACTTCTGGGCAGGAAGGTGTGACATCCATTTTAGGTGCTCTCTCCAGGGGAAATAAATGCATCAGTTAAGAGGAAAGGCCAGACAGAGTGTGAACTGAGAGAGGTCTTAGAAAATAAGTGGTCATCTAGATGTTGTTTGAAGACCTCCAATAAAGGGCAGCTAGGTAGAGCAGTGGAAGGAGCACCGGACCTGGAGTTGTTAGCACATTTCCTAGCTGTGTGACCCTGTTTGCCACAGTTTCCTCATCTGTAAAATGAACTGGAGAAGGAAATGGGAAATCGCTCTAGTATTTTTGCCAAGAAAACCCCAAACAGGGTTACAAAGAGTTGAACACGACTAAAATGACTAAACAACAATGAAGGGAAACCCATTACTTCCCAAGGCAGCCCATTCTACTTTGGCATTGCTCCCATTGCTAGGAAATTTTTCCAGATGTCAAGCCTAAATTTGCCTCTTGGCAATTGTCAGCTATTGATTCCTGGTTCTGCATCTGGGACTAAGCAGAACAAGTCTGCTCCCACCTTCCCATGTCAACCCTTATAATACCTGTAGACAATGTGCCCGTCTTCCTAATGTCCTCTGACTCTGTTGGTCACATGACCACATTTCCAGCCATTTGTAATTATCCCTGATTCTTTCCTCCCTGGGAATAGCAGAGCCACACTACCGGACCTGGTCCCCTGCTGACCGTCAAAGCTGTCATTCAAGGAAGAAAAGCCTGGAGAGTGGTCTCCAATAAGTGCTAATCAATCCCCACAAACCCCTAGCAGCCCTAGAAGAAAGTGGCCCCCACCAAAACCACTGGCACCATCAAATCATTCAACAAAAGAAATAGACTATGGCATCATTCGTGAAAACTATGTCACAGAAGATGCTTTGCAGCTGGGGCCTTTCCATCTGACCTATAGGTCAACTGTGTTTTCTCCCCCCTACAAGAATGTGGGCACTGTGAGGAGAAAGGACTGTCTTGCCTTTGTACCTGCGGTATACAGTAAGCACTTAATACTTTCTTGTTCATTTGCTCATCCATTCTCTCTCAACTGATACCTAGCCTGATAACAAGTCCTTTTGAGGATTACCCACAAAAGAGGTTCAGACCAATGGTTCCCTACATGCCATTAGGATAAATTACAAACTCCTCCCACAGTTCCCACTTACCTTTCTAGCCTTTTTTCCATATATTCTTTATTCCAGTCCAACTCTCACGCTGTTCCCTATATGACACATTCTGATTTTTCCATCACTGTCTTTACACCAGTGGTCCCCCATATGTGGAGGCAAGCGTGCGCCCTGGGTGCTCAGAGACTAGCTTCTTGGAAGAGAAGAGTACGTGAGAGCAGCTGGAGGAGGTCAAAGCTGGAAAGGTGGTTTGAGGCCAGACGTGAAGGGCAGCTCGTGCCAGGCTGAAGAACAGAAGGAGGCAAAATGGTGGGATGGAAAGCCCTTTGGACTGGGAGGCAGGAATCTCGAGTTCTCAGCTCAGCTCAGCTCCACCACTGCGTCACTGGGGCCTGGGCTGAGTCACTTCCTTTCACTGGGCCTCCACTTCTTTATCTGGAAAGTAATGGGGCTGAACAGGATGATCTTTGAAAACCCTTTCAGACTTTCTGTATTCTATCATCCAAAGCTGGGTCAGCCAACTACAGCCCAAGGGCCAAATCTGGAACATCATTCTTAGCTTGCAGGCTGTCCATAAAGAGGGGGGATGGGCCCGTGGGCCACAGTTGACTGACCCCTGGCTAAGGTTTCTTCCAGCTCTGACGTTCTATGACCATCATATGAGCAGTAGGAGCCACTGGAGATTCTTGTGCAGGGGAGGGAATAATGGATGAATTGAGAATTCTCATCCTTACCACAGGGTCAGAGATGTTGGCCCTGGTCAAAGGACTGAAGATTTCCTAAGAGCTGTGGTTCTACCCCAGAGTGTTTCCTATAGAGTAGCCCTCCTTCCATTGATGAGGAAATGCTTCCCCTGCTCCAAACCCCCAGCGCCATCACCAACCCTCCACATACAGGGCTGACCCCCATGGCAAGGACACACAAGAAACCCAGAAAACCCCATGTCTGTGGAATGAATTGAAATGACTTGGGGGGCAGCTAGGTGGCACAGTGGATAGAGCACCACCCCTGGAGTCAAGAGGACCTGAGTTCAAATCCAGCCTCAGACACTTGACACTTACTAGCTGTGTGACCCTGGGCAAGTCACTTAAGCCCAATTGCCTCACCAAAAAAAAAAATAATAATAATAATAATAATAATAATAAATAAAAGTAATGTGAAATGGCTTGGAAGAAATTGGCTGTTTGTGTCTTCCCTCCTCAAGGACTGAGGGACCTCCCCAGCAGAGCTCCCATTCATGTGACTCAGCCCCTCAAAGTTTTGCTGAGCTAGGGTTCATCTGACAAACTAATTCACATTAAGGTATCATATTGCTGCTTAGATAGATAGATAGAGAAATACATACAAACATTATTAGATATTCATATATTATATACACTTATATGTACACATATATTATACATATATTTACATGTGAATATATTTATTTATATATACATGTATACATATGCACATATTATACATGCATACATACATACATATGTATACACACATTCTGCATATAGCTTGTATCCCTAAATCAAGATTTTTTTGAAACACAAATAGTATATAAACCTGGAGGGTTTATATCTTCTTTTTCGTTCTGGATCTGTGATTTCACTGGTATAGGAAATTCCAGGTGAGGAAGTCTACCAATGCACACTGGGAGCCCACTCACCTCACTCACTGTTCAGGCTAAGAGTTTCATGGGGTAACTTTCAAAGTTAAGTAACTTATGGCCAATATATATTAATCGTATAATTGGACTAGTACCAGAATTAATGATAATTATAGCACTTAGCACAGTAACTGGCACATAGTAGGCACTTCATAAATGCTAGTTGATTGACTAATGAATGACTTCTCAGTCTGTAAACTCTTGGGGGGGGCAGTTTATGGTATTTTAATAAGTGACAGAGCTTTTTTCCAAAGGAATGACTCTCTAATGGTAGATTTTAGACACTGAGAGAAGATATTTTAATTAAATTCAGCATTTATTAAGGACCTGCTATATTTAGAACACTTTATTTGGGGACAAGGGAGTTTTTCTCAATACCCTTCCAATCACAGCAGAAAGCAAATGCCACTCAATCAGTATGTGCAAAGACTGTATGGAAGAAACATACTGCCTCCATTGGAAAGAATATAGAATTTGGAGTTAGAGGAACTGAGTTTGAATCTTGGCTCTGCCACATTGCTTAAGGGACCTTGGTTAAGATGCTTCAGCTCTCTGGGCCTCTATTCCCTCTCTATAAAATGAAGGGCTTGTTCTTGATCACCCCAAGGTCCCTCCCAGGTCTTGCTGTTTGATCCTGTGGTCTTGGGACAGCATTGCTTTCAAGGGAAGTGGACCAGTAACAAAAGGAATTCTTCTTGTCACTCAGACCACGTTTCTCTATTTGGGCTTTGGAAAATATTGCCCTAGTTATGAGTCGCTATGCATATATGAATGATGGCATGGAGTAGTGGGGAGAATGATGGGCTTGAAGGCAGGAAACCTGACCCTACCGCCTGCTGCTCGTGTGACTCGGGATAAGTCATTCCACTCCTCTAGGTCTCAGTTGTGTCATGTGTACAATGAGAGGGCTGGACACAAGCTGAGGACCCCGCCAGCTCTACTAGTCTATGAGTCAGAATTCATTTTGTGGGTGGGGATAATCTTTCAAATGCATGTTCTTTTTCTTCCAGACTTGAACAGAACAAAGAAGCAGTGACTGGGAGCACCATCGCCTTAGCAAAGATGCCAAAGAGACTTCAGATTTCTCAGTCTCTCAGGTCCATCAGAAACCCAAGGGATGGCCATCGTTGGTAACAGCTCACAGCAGAGCCCAGTGTGCTGAGAAGTGTGTGTGTGTGGCCGGGGCGGGGGGTGGGGGGGGGTGGCTTCCAGCCTTTGCTTAATACCTGAGGCTGAGGAACACTGGAGACTCTGCCAGGACACCAGAGGCACAAAGGCTTGATGACAGGAAAGAGCCCGACCCGTCCAGGAGCAGTGAAAAGACCTACTGTGTGCGCTAGTCAGCAAGGGGCAGCGCAGGCGACTCGAAAGGGAGCGACAAAGGTTTGAATTTTAGGTCTGCCCCCTGTGACCTTCCAGGAGTCAATTCTCTGTGGGCCTCAGGTTTCTCCTCTTTGAAATAAGTGTTGGATTAGATGAGCTCTAAGTCCTTGGCTCTAGGCTCCAGCCCTAACATTTACTAGCTCTGTGAACTTGAACAACTCACTTTCTGAGCCTTTTTCCTCATCTGTAAAATGGGGATAATACATTTTCTGCCTGCCTCAGTGTTGCACACGTGTGCACACACGCACACAGACTATTGCTCTCATAGATAGGATGTAGCTATATTATTGAGGTCATAGAATGCCAGGCCAAGGAAACCAGAACTGACTCCTTGGGTAACTGCGTGTAGGTGCAGCTTCACGAACAGGGCAGTGACAGGGTTGGAGTGGTGTTCTAGCAATGTCAAGCTGGCACGATGAGGAGGATGGATTGCTGGATGAGGGAGGAGAGTCAGGGTTATCACGATCTTGCCTCGCGTTTGCAGGCAGTTGAGAAGGCAGATGGGGGTGACTGAGCTACAGGAACCCTGTGGCAAGGACTAAGGTTTTTTCTTCTTCACCTTTGTATTACAGAATGAGTGTACCCCAGGGCATGGTAAATAGTAGGTCCTTTATAAATAGCTGATGAATAAGATAACTCGCATTGGTTAGGTGGGAGGAGGTAGCGGGACTCCTTGTTCCATGTGACATCTGGGGCTGGGTTTCAGTTTGGAAAGCTCTGAATGGAAGACCACTCACTCAGCCCCAGAAGCCAGTAGCCTGTTTAGTGTCTATGACAACTTAGATAGTGCTCTGCACACAGTAGGTCTTTAGTAAGCATTTATTGAGTTGAATAGAATCAGACTTTGCCATCCCTTAAGAGCCGCTAGTAGAAATGAGGCCTGCTGTTCTAAGCCAAGTCAGGGAGTGACTGAGCCCTCAGTGGGTGCCCAATGCCTGAGCCAGCATTGCAGGGGCAGAAGGAGAGCAAATGTGATAATCTCCCTGAGGAGGCAAGACTCATGCACAGGCAAGCAAGAGGTGGAGAGATGGAATGAATAGAGAACTGGGCAAGTCACTTATCCTCACTGGGCCTCAGTGTCCTCACCTGTAAACTGAGGCCATTCTGACCCTAAGTCTAGGATCCTTTGAATCAGGATGGCATCAAAGAGCACAGAACCCGGTTTGTAAAGGAAACCATGATCCCACAGAGGCAGCCTCGCTAGAGCAAAAGCAGGTCATGGCCACATAAGCCCTGAATCGTCAACACATTCATGAAGGGGAGGCAGTGGCACTGGTCACCAAAAACCCTTTCCCAAGGGCTTCACTGGAGGTTTTTGCTCTGGGTGGAAGATGTGTGTTGGATATCCTTGGATTAACTACATTTAAGTTAGAAAAGTAAGTCCCATTGTGGACAGCTGATTCTGGAGGAACTGGACTCTCTGAAGAGACAAGAGGAGTCTAAGCTGCCCTTTCTAAAATGGTGGGTTGTATTCAAGAAATGGTTAGGCATTTTGGTCCTCTGGCTGGACAAGTTGTAGTGGGGGGATGGGGAATACAATAAATGGTCCCATGATTTTCTAGTCTGTTTAATTGCATTAGCCACAAGGCAAGATTTGTGGTGGTGGAAAAAATCTTGAATTGCCCGATAAAGCTTTTCAGGGAAGGAAGTGCAATTATCAGGAAGGAAAGTGATTAACTGGAAAAGATGTTCATTTATCAGTATTGTAGGAAAAGACTATGATTATTAAAAATACGTAGGAAAAAATAAAATGTTAGGGAAGCCTTCATATTTTTTTAGATTTCTTTGAAAAGAACACTAGGCTATGGCAGACTAACATGTCCTTTGGTCAGGGTTACTAAACTGGCATGCTTGTAGCTATGGCTTAATAGATTTCCCCAAAGCATGTCATAAAGTCTTTCATTATATTCTTCTGGACAAGAGGGAGCAGTGGGGACTAGGTGATAAGTATGAGGATGTGGATTTTTAACTAGCTGAATGGCTAAACCCAGAGTGTAATTGTTCAGTAGAGGTTTGATGTTTACTTGAAAAAGAGTCTCCAGTGTGGTGCCTTGGGGACATAGCCATGGTGCTGTGCTACCTAACATTTTTACCTTTGACCTGCATAAGGTATGATCATTAAATTTGTAGAAGACACCAGGAGGGAGAGCTAACATATTGGATAACAGAGTCAGGGTGAAGGTTAGACCAGCAATCCAAGTCTAATAAGAAGAAAATTAATAAGGATATTTAATGTCTTACACTTGGGTTAAAAAAACTTAATTAGCATTAGATGGGGAGGTACAGCTAGATATAATTTCAGTAATAAAATCTTAGAATTTTAGCAGACTGTCCATTTATTATGAGTCAGGAATGTGATGACTTAGTCAAAGAGACAAATGTGATTTTAGGCTGCATTCTTTTTTTTGTTTGTTTGTTTTTGTTTTTGCAGGGCAGTGAGGGTTAAGTGACTTGCCCAGGGTAGTAAGTGTCAAGTATCTGAGGCCAGATTTGAACTCAGGTCCTCCTAAATCCAAGACTGGTGCTTTATCCACTGTACCACCTAACTGCCCCTAGGCTACATTATAATAGTCCCTGCTCTGGTCTGCCCTCATTTGGAGTATTAGGTTCAGCTCTGGGCACCACAATTGATGAAGGGTAGCATCCCTGGTATGTTCAGTGTTCAGAGAATGGTGAAAGGCCTCAAGTTCAACTCACACAAGGACGGGTTGAAGGAACCCTAAGAATAGGGAGAGGGGCCATGAAAGCAGAAACACCATCACCGTCTTCAAGAAGTTCTGAAGGGCTGCCATGCAGGACAGGGCTTGGGTTAGTTCTCCTTGGCCCCAATGTAGAGAACTTGGAAGAAAGGGTTTAGATTACACAGATTTAGCCTTTTTTTTTTTTTAAAGTGAGGCAATGGGGGTTAAGTGACTTGCCCAGGGTCACACAGCTAGTCAGTGTCAAGTGTCTGAGGCCGGATCTGAACTCAGGTCCTCCTGACTCCAGGGCCGGTGCTCCATCCACTGCGCCACCCAGCCGCCCCCAGATTTAGTCTTAATGGAGTTGAAGGGCTTGGTTTGGAAGATAGGGCCTTCAGTAGATGTCTTCTGGCTGGCTGTCAAGGATGCTGCCGAGGGCTTCTTGCCCAGCTACAGGTAGGACTAGATGACATATATAAGGCCCCTCCAACTCTGAGAATCTGTAGAGCAATGGATGTGGCGTCAGAAGACCTGGGTTCAAATACTTGCCACATTGCTCGCTACCTGTGTGAACTTGGGCAAGTCATTTTTACTTTTAGGACCTCATATAATTCCTCTGTAAAGCAAAGGGTTTGATTAGATTGTCTCCGAGGTGCATCGAATCTTCTAAATTATGTAAGACAATAAAAATGTTTCAAATAAAACATTAAATAGTTCGTTGTAAGGAGTCCCTTACAGATGTCTGAAGAAGGGAGCTCTGTGTGGTCAGGGGAGTCTTCTGTAAATGAATCTACAATGATTCATCAAATACACACACACTGTGCTCCAGGCCTTGTGCTGGGTGCAGGAGATACAAAGACAAAAAGGAAATAGTTCTGTCCTCAATGAGCTCATATTCTGTCAATTACATGAAATATATAATTAATAAATAAGCACAAGATTTTTTTTTTTTTTGGAGGGGAGGCCCCTGGGATGGGGGGCATCAGGAAAGGCCTCATGTAAGAGCTGATAAGCTGTGAAGAGAACTATGTGTTCCAATATGTAAAGGGAAGAAGGAAGGACATTCTAGGTCTAGGGACAGCCCATGCAAAGGCAAGAGGGGAGAGATGGAGTGTTGTATTCAAGACTCAGCTCAAATTCCACCCTCTACAGGAATTTTTTCTTGGTCCTACTCCATCCCCGCATTCTGCCTCCTCCTGGGCTGCCTTCTGAGGTTAAATCTATACTCTGTGTGTGTGTGTGTGTGTGTGCGTGTGTGTGTGTGTGTACACAATACACTTTGTATAGACAGCGTATGTTCTCTCCCTTATTAGAATGAAGGTATTCGGCACAGTGCTGTAAGACAACAAGGGGTTAAGTAATTGCTTGCTGACTGAGAAGCAGTGAGAAGAACCAATTTGGATGGACTGTACTGTGCATGGTGGGGAATAATGTACTTGGAACAGCAGTCTGGAGCCAGGTTGTAAATTCTGAACAGAGGTGTTTGTGCTTGATCCTAGCCATAACAGGGAGCCAATGAAGTTTACCAAGCAGAAGGATGAGAGACCTGTGCTTTAGGAAAAACATTTGGGCAACAGTATGGACACTGGGGCGGATAGGCAGCTCAGTAGATTAGAGCCCTGGCCCTGGAGTCGGGAAGACTTGAGTTCAAATATGACCTCAGGCATTTACTAGCTGTGTGACCCTGGGCAAATCATTTAACCTCTGTTTGCCTCAACCTACTGGAGAAGGAAATGGCAAACCACTCCAGTATCCTTGCCAAGAAAACCCCATAGATACTATTGGCACGCTATGTTTTATGGAGTCATGAAGAGTCAGACATGACTGAACGACTCAATGGACAATGGATTGCAGATGACAGAGACAAGTCTATTATTATAATAGTCTAAATAAGAGGTGATGAGTGCCCTAAACTAGAGTGGAAGCCATGGATTGGGGAAAGATGATGTAAAGGTAGAAAAGACAAGTTTGGCAACTGACGGGCAGGGCAAAAGAATGAGGAGTCAAGGATGCTCCTGAGGTTACAAACCTGGGAAGGATGGTGGTGCCCTTGACAGAAATAGGTAAGTTTAAAAGAGGGAAGGGCTTGGGGGGTAATGTTGAGTTAAAGATGCCTAAGGAACATCCAGGCTGAGATGTCCAAGAGGTGACTGGAACAGAAATCAAATGTGTTGGATTCAGCCAGATGGAGAGAAGGAAACTGGAGGGAGGTCACCAAGCTTCCCTTTCCTCAGGCAGTCACAATGGGTCAGGGGCTCTTTAACCAGAAGCTTGCAGTTACCTATCCTCCCAGTAGCATGCACAGGGAGGGCCACCTTACCTTGGCACAGCTGCATGACCGAAGCTGCTGCCAACACTAACCAGCTGGAAGACAGAGGTCTCTGGGCTTAAGCATTCGGCAGGACCTGATAGGAGGAAGAACAGCCAATCACACAGCAGGGCGTGCCCCTCTCCAATACCACAAGCTCTCAGCACAAGGCAGAGGAAAAAGCATTGGGCCAAGTGTCAGGAGCATTGTCCTGGAGCTGCTACTATTGCCTAGAGCTAGGTCCATCCCCTTTCTGGGACTCAGTCTTCCCATCTAAAAAACAGACAAAAGTATCTGCCTTCCCTCCTGAGAAGCACAAGCAAGTTACGCTTACATGGCATGATTTGGGGATTTCAGATTTCACTGTACAAAATGCTAAGTTCCTTCCTTAGTAACCAATGCCATCGTTTGGCAGGCTGACAAAACGGAAACTTCTTAGCTTGGGAATCAAGACTCCACAATCTCCTGCTGCTAACTTGGTCGTCTTAATTCCTATCACTTCCCTTCACGGACTCCAAGCTCAAGGCAAATCAGAGTCCCCACAATACCCAGGGTGGGGGTGGGAAGAGGCTTTCTTCATATGCCTCTTAGGCCAGGGACGCCCACCTGCCCTTTCTCCCCCCACTTCTCTGGTGTCCTTTACGTTGAAATTCTGCCCAGCCTTTAAAACCCTCCTTCAAATGCCATCTTCTAGGAAGCCTTCCCCAATTACTCCCAGGCTGTAATGACCTTTCCTTCTTTGGACTCGGTACTTTTTGTACTTACATGTATTTAGCATGTGTTATTGCTATTTAGTTTTGTTTCTTAACCCCCTCTAGACTGTGGACTTCCCGCTAATGTTCTTCTAAACTTTTTCTTTTCTCTGCAAACAGAACTTTGGCTGCCTTGCAATTAAATGCAATAGTCACTTCATAAAAGCTGAATTGGTCCTTCAGTTATATAGTGCTTTCTACCCAGAACAATCTCATATCTACATAACTATAAGGTAGGTAGTAAAAGGTTTAATCTGTTTTATAGACAAAGAAACAGGATCGGAGAGGCTGATGGACTGCCCCGATCACATAGCTAGTGTCTCAGATGAATTTTTTTTTGGGGGGGGGCGTGAGGCAATTGGGGTTAAGTGACTTGCCCAGGGTCACAAAGCTAGTAATTGTTAAGTGTCTGAGGCCGGATTTGAACTCAGGTCCTCCTGAATCCAGGGCCGGTGCTCTATCCACTGTGCCACCTAGCTGCCCCTCAGATGAAATTTTGACCTAGGTCTCCTGGTTCCATGCCTAGTATTCTAAGGAGGCAGCATGGCAAAACCTTCTTTCTCTAGGAAGGAATAAATTCTGGTTAACTGAAATTTCTGGTCAACTGGGACTAACATTTTAAGTATCTGAGAATCCCTAGTGACCAGGGTGTAAACTGGCTCTGTTGAATGAAGGTCCTATAGGGCTTCAGGACCACTATGATACTTCTGTATCTTCCACTGTCAATGTCTATTGGTCAGATGGAAAAGGAAGGGAAATTACGGAGCTATGAACTTAAAATGGAGATAGAACAATCAAAGCTGTGGTTTATGTAGTGCTTGCAATTACAAAGCACTTTATGTACATTGATAGCTTATGTTTGTGTAGTACTTGTAGTTACAAAGCACTTTGTGCACACTGATAGCTTCTGTTAGGTAGTCATTACAAAGCACTTTACATAAATTAATAGTTGCTGTTCATGTAGCACTTTTAGCACGTTAGCACTTCTCATTTGGTCCTTGCAATGCTCCAGTGGGATGACTAGGGCAGGGTAATTCTCTTAAATATGGCACAGATATCATCGCAAGACTTAATTACTAAATCATAGATGGGCTGCGGTCTATACTGCTTAAGAAATCATAGGTCCTAATGTCAGATTATAAGATCAAGAAAATGTAGATAGAGCTCATCTAAATTTTAACAAGGCCTTTAACAAAGAGCTATTCTCATGTAAAAAAAAATGTGAAGATATAGAAATAGTACAATTAAGTGGATTTAAAACAGGCAAATTACCAAATTCAAAGAGTGGGCATTACTGGTTCAATGTTAACTTGGAAGAGAATTTGCTATAGAGAGTTCCAGGGATCTGTGCTTGACCCTTTAACCTTTTGGACAGAATGCTCTATCAGATTTGAAGTTGTCAGAAATTAGGGATGGTAAAGAATAAAAGCTAATATTTATATGGTTCTTTTAAGCTTTACAATGCTCTTTACATGTATGTAATTTCATTACACCAGATAACAGAATTCAGAAAAATTGTGATGGGTTAGATAGAATATGGATCAAATTTAATAAAATGTGATCAATGTAAACCCTTTGTTTTAAAAAAAAAATCAACTTCACAAGTACAAGACAGAGAAGACATAGCTAGATGACCATTTGTCTGAAAAAGATCCCTAACTGTTGTTGAACTACAAGTTCAAGAAATATGAATTAGCATTGTGATATGGTGGTCGTGGAAACTAATGCAATCTTAGGTTACAGTAAGAGAGAGGGTCCCTTATTTCCCCCCCTACTTATCTGATGGATGCTCCTCAATCTCTTGATAACTTATCATTGACCTCTTACCTCCTAAGTGTGGACATCTTCCAAGTCTCTGTAATGGGCTTTCTTCCCTTCTCATTCTCTGTTCTGTTGGTAATTTCATCAGTTCTCACTGGTTCAATTATCTCTATCCAGAGATGACTTCTAAATCTATATATCCTGGACCTGAAATTCCAGCCCTTGCATTAATGACCACATGCTGTATATCTCTACCTGAATAAAATTCAACCTACCCAAAATAGAACTATTTCCCCCAAAGCCCTACTTCCTCTAGCCATACCCATTTCTGTTGATGCCACTGCCATTCCTACAATCACCTAGTTTCACAATCACTCTTCCCTTCTTTCACTCTTTCCTCTCCTTGTTCATTCAGTTGTCAAGGCTTGTTGACACTACCTCCACATCTCCCGTCTATTTCCTTCTCTCCCACTTACATGGCCTCTAAACTAGTTCAGGCTCTCCTCACCTTTCAAATGAACTATTGTAATAGCTTTTCCTAATTGCTCTCTATGCTTCTAGTTGTTCCTTTTTCTAACTCATCTTACATTGCCTACACTGATGTTCCTAAAACAAAGACCAAACCATGTCACTCTTCTATTCTAAAATCTTCTGGGGCTCCCTATTGCCTCCAGGAAAAAAATGCAAAGCCCTAGGCCTGGCATTTAAAGTCCTCCACACTGACTCCCAGGTACCTTAGCTTTCTTTCATGAAATCTCCATTTCTGTCAACCAGGCTTGCTAGCTGTTCCCCATATAATCTATTCTCTCCACTGACTGTGCCTTTAGTGTGTGTGTGATCTCCCCCCTCACCTGTGCCTCAGAGTCCTTAGCTTCCTTCCAGAGGTAGTTTTTGCCACCTCCTTCTTGAGGTCTTCCCTTATGTCCCATTGTTAGATTTCTTTTTTTGCCTGAAATTACTTCGTACTTATTTGTGCGTGTATTGTATCTCCTCTCTCCCACAAAACTTAAGCTTCTTGACTGCCAGGCCTGCTTGTCTCTGTATCTTTTGCAAAGGGCCTTTCACAGAGCAAGTGCTTAACGAGTTTGTTGAACTGAATGGATGCTTTTGGCTGCAGAGAATTCTCCTTTTAAAACTGGAAGGAACCTTAAGAATCATTTCATTTAACCTCATTTTTAGATGACATGAGGGCTTGAGCGGTTAAGTGACTTACCTAAGGTTGAGATCACAAACTGGTAAATGAAGCAGAACCAGACCTCAATAGTGACACAGCACAGCAAAATGGACACATGAGGCCTACTTTCTTACATTTTACTAGCTGTGCAAATCCCTTAATTCTTGCTTAGAGCAGCAGGGCACCTCAATAGACTGAGAAGGCTTTGAAGAGAAAAAAAAAATCAGTTCCATGCCCTACAACCATACCCTTAACCTCAGCCAGCTATGTGGCAAATGTTGTCATTTGTCACAGGGAAAATCAAATGGGAGAGTGGGGGCATCTCAGTAGAACTCAACTCCACTGCTAGAAAAATTCCTCAAAAGGAATATCCTACTCACCATGAAGTACTGTATTCTATGTTATGAGTATTAGAATATTCACCTGTCAATCACTAGAATGGCCTGATGGGAATCATTTCCTTATTCTGGGTGGAAACAGATGGTCAAAGGAGAAAGACACCATAGTAAAAGTGTGACATTCTGGGCACGACACCTTCTTTTGGCAGAAGCCCTCATAAGTGGGGTTTGGGATGATGAAGTTACTCCAGCACCACATAAGAAGAGGCTGAGGCTGAATGTCTATTCTCACAAACTGCTTTCCTTGAAAAGTCTTCCTGACCTCAGCTTCCCATGAGGTCATGCTAGAACCTTCTTTCCTCAAGCAAAATCAAACCTCTTAAGTTTGAAAATACACCTGTAATTTGGGGGTGGGGCTGGAGTTGGGGCCCCCTGGGCCCAGATTTGTTTCACTGGTCACTTAGCAATTCTCACCCAGTCAAAGAATTTGAAGCTGGATGAATCCTAAGAGATTGTCTCATTCTTCTTCAAAGCCATCATTTGCCTGAGGAAAGAACTGGGAAGTCAAGAGGGAAAATGACATAAAGCATGTTTCCCTAGGATAGCTTCCAGCCTGAAGAGGTAGAGTGCATGTAGATAAACATGCACACCAGTCTCATGCCCCATTCCCCCCTATGCCAATGAGCTTTTCTCTCTATCCTGCTTCATGAAGAGGTACAAGGGAGCAAGGAAATAGGGTAGCCCTTTAATGATACCACCTGTCTCACCCCGGAACCCAAGGGTGGCTCCAGCATTTGTTCCCATGTGAGTGCATTTATAAGATTCCCAGTCCTTTCAGACCTCCCCTTGGCCTCCCTCCCATATGCACAACATGGGCCAAATACGGCAATGAAAAAAAAAAGTGCCAAAATGACTTGAGCTCTTCATATAATTAAATTAAGATGTCATTTAACCATAAGAGCTTTTGCAACTTGTGTCTGTTGGGCAGTAAGACCACCCACAGTTTAATTTTCAATTAACCTAATGAAAAGCATAACAGCCAGTAAATTAGCCTTGGAATAGTCTTCAACCTCCCTTACTGTAAAAATCAGGCTGTTTTTACCTGCAAATATATCTTCTTGTTGTTGAAATGGAAATTGTTTAGGTTCTATTTTGGTGCCAAATTATTCCAATCAAAGTGACTTTCTAACAGGTACTGATAGAGTTTGTTGCCCAAATTCATTTCCACAGGCACAATGAGGAAACTGTTTCAGAAAAAATGGCTGGGAAGCTAGGGTCTGCATTGGTTTCAAATAACCAGAGCAAGCCTCTTACAGCAACAATTTAAATTTTATTCTCTTTCACTTGAATGTGCAATATTTTCAGCAGTTTTCAAAATGTGAACATATGTCTAAATTGAATATTTTCTCTATTCAGTGGGCACAGCTACATGTATGTCAGGGCTCCAGGCCTCACCCATCATAGCCCTCTTAGCTTTGAAGATGGTGATGACACAGGACATGGATGGGTAGATGATGACGGAGCTTCTGCCCATCAGGCTATTTGTTCTGTCTGGCAACATGTAGGCAAAAGCTGATGGAAATAGAAAGAGGCCCATACATACAAACAGCAGATGAGAGAAGGTAGAACACTGCACAGAGACTGCCTTCCAACATGACAGATTCCTCTCAGAGCAATGCTATTGGCCGATTCCATCCTTCTCGAGGAGTGGGGGGGGAAGCATTCTAGTTCTTTGGGTCAGCCTCTAGCTGAAATACATCATAATCTACATGGCAAAGCTTCCTTCCTGGCTAAGAACAGCTTGTGAGCAACAGAGCCTGCCTTATGAGCATCTTAAAAAGTGATATCTTTGTAGGACCCACCATCTCCAAGTCACCTGCAGGTACTAGATGGAATTCCTACCTCAGACCCACCTTCTTCCACTCATCTATCTTAGTTTTGATTCTACCAGCTGGGAGGTGTCAACATTTCCCTTCCCCACCTTAATTATATCCACATCCCAAATTCAAAATGGCAGCCAACACAACGGCTTCATCCTACTCTTCTGTGACCTAAAACGGTCCTCTGTCACCTCTCCCCAGCACTTGTTCTATTATACAAAGTAAAGCTAGTGCCTTCCAAAGTTGCATTCCAGCTGACTCAAACAGTCAGAGTGATTTTCTTTTTTTCCAGGCATGTTGCATAGTAGGGACTTCCAAAATCAAAGGCCTTTTATCTGTAAAGGGGGGTGTGGGAGTGTTGGGGAGGGGAGAGAAGGTATCAAAACAAAAAAGATCTGAAAGATGTAGATGACTGTGAGCTAAAAGATATTGCTATATTTATAATTCATTACACCAGAGCACATTTCTCAGTTCAGGAAACATACCACATGAAATGGTTTTTACTGGGGCCATGTTGCCTTGAAATATGGTGTGAAATAAGATTCACTTTGATGCCCTTGTAGGAAGGGCTTACTTGATGGAAAAGATTCTGAAGGCTATGAGATGACTAACCAAATGGCTGTCTGTCAGGTGGACTTTGAGTTCAGCCGTGGCGTTCTGCTCTGTATTCCCCATAGACAATGGTAGGAAGCTTTTCATGTTAATATTATTCTCTATAAAGAATGGGTTTGCCAATATAAAGGAGAAAGCGGAAGGGGGAGAGGGAAGGGAGAAGGTATTTGCCATTAGTTGGAGAAAGCTGTTCAGTCCTGGCAATAAGAAACATCACAAATAAGTCAGGTCGCACTGGATAGGAAGAGATGCCCCTTGTTAACAGGTACACTTAATTTACTTCTGCACTATTCTACCTAGCTTCCAATACACTATATTTCTCAGTATTTTCCATAGGAAAAAAAGTAAGGAATTAATATTGTGAGATAAATTATTTTAATTAAGACTTATTTTTATTGAATATCTGCTTTAAACATCTGGAACTTAATAAATCCAGGTGTATTTTTTCTTCTGGTTTGATTTGTCAGGCTCTTTTTCCCCCAAGTAGGCTTTTAATAGAAAATTAAGTCCTACTTTTCCAACAGCTGCTCAGTTATATACAACCAAGTTTTACACAGCAGATAAAAGGAATTTCTGCTTCATGACTGTAAGATAAATAACAGTGTGCATGCTAGTTGGACCCATCTTTCTGTGTGTATATTCAAAAAGCAAATTTCTTCCCATGGATTTAAGTCATCACACTTACAGGTCTGTTTGCTGGTGTTTTTAGTGTTACTGGTGAAAACACTGGTTCAAGAACCATTGTGAATGGTCTTATTCTTAATTCTGTCAGAAAGGGGAAAAAAAGGGCAGAGTCAATTACTATCCAGAATGGGCACACACCGTTTTAATTCCAGTTAAGGGAAAAATTCCAAATTGCATATACTTCAAAAATCACCAACGCTAGTATAGGAGAAGTCAGTATATATGTTGAGTTTTATACCTTTTAAATGTGAAAGCAGCGACCAAACACAAAGGGTCCCAAAGATTCATAAGCCTTCTTTCCTAGAACTTTGCCAATATTCATATTTATTTTGACTTTTCACAACCACTTAGCGTTGGCTTTTTATGGGGAAAGCATGTCTGCCAAGTGGGAGACCAAAACTAACAGGGGAGAAGTTATTCCCCTGCCTTAAGGGCTGCTGTTAAAATTAAAAGGGGAAAAAACCAACAACCCCACACACAATACTTAATAGTGTCCCCTGCAAAACCATGCACCTCCATCATTCTCCACTGTTGCCACACACATGAAAACATCATGAGTCTTGATTTGATAAAGATGTTTCCCTGAGAGAGGAAAAGCCTGATATTAACCATTAAAAGGAGTGTTTCTCTTTTTTTAGGCCCTAAAAGGAAGAGAGGCTTCCTCCTCCAAATGCCAAAATAGGCTAAGGGACAGCTAGTACACATGGGGCTCTTTTAGTAGGGAAGTGACTGAAGGGAGCATGAGGTGGGTTTTAGGGCCACCACCTAGGAGTCAATTTTGTAGGTTTCTGAACAGTTTCAGTCTGAATCTCTCTTGGCTTATAAAAATACAGAGCTTCTAAGTAGAGTCCCTCATATTGTCTAGAAACCTATTAAATGTTTCAGGGTATATTACTATTAGGTTAACTAAAAACAAGGTGCTCTAAGGAAGATTTTCTTCCCAAAAACTGGAAAATAGATTATAATTTAAACTGTCAAACATGTCAAAGAACTAATTGGGGTCTGGGGTTTAGGACAAAACTCACTACTATGGGAGGAATGAGCTGGAGTAGCAGTAAGGAACATACTTTGTCTCAAATGGAGGAAAAGTCAGTATACTCCTCAGTCATTCAATCAAATATACCACTTATCTTTTTTTTTAAGAATAAAATATTTTTTTTCAATTTATGTGTATTCTTTTTTTTGCAGGGCAATGGGGGGGGGGGGGGTAAGTGACTTGCCCAGGGTGACACAGCTAACCACTGATCTTTATAAATAAAAACAACAATGAAAAAACAAAAACAAAACCACACCACAACTCCAAACCTACAACTCTATGTCAAGTCAGTGAATCCTTCCTAGCTTCACTTTGAATAAAATGACATGGCTTTTATGGCCATGATGAGAAATCTGGTCCAAGTAAGATGAAATGGAATTATTCTAATAAGCAGCCAGACTGGTTACCTCCCCCTTCCCCCCTCCCCAAAAAAATCTCAAATCATTTATGAACAATTACTGTGTCCAGTCTTTGTGGATAACCTCTTTGGCTCGTGACTTTGGTGCTGGCTTTTAATAGAGTTCAAACCCCTGCTTTATTCCTCAAACCATACAAAACAAAATGAGAATATGCCTGTAGTTACATGTGGACCAGACCTGAAACGTGTATCGATGTTGATGACAGGAAGTAGTATAGAAAATAAGAAAGTTTGCTCCTTCCCCTAAGGTGCTCAGAAAAAATGTAATAAAGGGTTAAATATAGCAAGGGCACTAGAAGGCAAGATGGACGTATCCTAAAGAAGTGAGGTCGCCTAGATACTGGTAGGGTCTTTGTGGGTACCCACACCCTGAGATGGAAAACAGATAGTTAAGTAATCAAACCTAATTGAAGAAGGCAAAGCCCCAATACTGAGTGTGCCTGAACTGTCAACTCAAGGGATCAAGGAAACTGCTTCTTGGCCTAAGCTACACCTCTCCAAAAGGACATTTGCCACCACTATTAACGAGTAACAGAAGAAGTCAGTTACTAGGAGGCTGGAGGGTTTATGGAGTCATATTTACATAAAGAAAACTGGGTCAGAGGAAAATATCAAGAGCAGCTGCTATGTACCAAAAAAGTTCCATTAAGTTCTGATGCTTCGTGTGTGTATTTCCATGAGCTGTGGGGAAATGGTTCTGAAAGATCTGAATGCAGTACTCTGAACACAAACTCAGAGGTTCCAGTTGTGTCAACATAGAAAGCAGGTGACAAGTTGAACTGAAATGTGACTTATATGTTAGGATGGGTGAAAAATGAAGGGGAGAAGATGAACCCAGGGAGAAAGCAGGGACAATACAGGAGCAGTAAAGACATTCAGTCAAGTGGCTTCTGATCATTTCAAAGGACAGCACATCATGCAGCACAGATTTTACAATTGTACATACTTTTTACATGGATATAGAAATATTTAAGTTAAAATTAATCTCTTTACTGATATACTCAAATTTTAAATCCTGAGAAGAAAAAAGGAAAAATAAATCATGGCTGTGTGTGGGCCAGATCCCCCTCTCAAAAGCCCCCCACACCACATACCACAGTCTACCAAAGTCCAAGAAACAGGGATTTACATGCTGGGAGTGTTCATCATGGAGATGGGATTTCCTTTTCCTTTCTGCTTGAGAGAGACATTAGGAAACACTTTCTAAAGCTTGATTATACCAGATAATAGCTACATAAAAATGTGAAAGTGTCCAGTGTCAATAATCTGCATGAAGGAAGTACTTCTGTCAAGGACTCAGGATCAGTTGCAACCCACTAACAATGAACAGGCTGAACACTTAAAAAAATATATAAACACCTGGTTCCTTTGCATTTAGTACTAGCCCATATCATACAGAATGAACAAAAACAGCTGCTGTGGCTTTGCTTTTTGTTTTTGCAAAAACTCAAGACTCCATCCCAAATGTTAGCTGAGGTGTGTGAATGACATCCCTTTAACCATCACCACCCCCCATTGCAAACCAGCATTTCTGTCATAGTGTGAAAGAGACAGACACTGGCATGGGAGAAGGATGAAACCCACAAATCCACTTTTTTTTTGCTTGATTCCCCCACTCCCATCCAGGGTGAAATCAGGGTCCTCGTGTTTTTCCTTGTTTGCACACTGGACTCCAGCCCATGCTGCCAATCCCCGCACTGTCCAGCTCCACGGAACGTTCAACATGCTGCAATTTTGTGGACATTTTGCAAACAAGTCAGCAGTCGGTGGTAGGGATTTCCTGGAGATGCTACCACCTCAAACACAGACTGAAAGGCCCTGCGATCTAGCTCCTCATCTATTTGATGTCTGTAAAAGTCTATGGCCACCAGACAGAAAAGATTAATGTCCACTTGTTCCGACTTCCCCATCCTGCTGATGATGTGTGGAAGGCTGGGAAAGGAGTTAAGGGTATATTATTGGGGGAAAAAAAGAAAAACAATGCTAAGGTTTAAAGTTTGGCATTCTCCACCCACTGGGATTCTTTTCCAACCATAAAAGCTAAAAGTGGATTCCCTCAGGCAGTAGATTCTGCAGGGAAATGTCAGCTAATCAAAGAGAAGGAAAATATATTCAATGAAGAAAAGTCTTTAGAAGCCATAAAGTTCAACCAAAGCTAAGCTGAAAAATCTAAATCTCTTTCCTCATAAAAGAAACTCAGTCCTTTTGAACCTTCCCATTGACTCCTACAGCTAGAGGCCAAGAGGGCACAATGAGACAGGGCCTCTGTAGGAGCTAGCAAAGGCAATCTGAGCCCGAGCTAAGCCGGGAAAAGTTCCCATTGGGAGATGACTTACCCAGCCCCGTCTTTTTCCCTCAGCAGAGCTTCCTCGCGGTGCTCGGACTTATTCTGTGTGTAATGTGTGCTGGGCAGTGCCATGGCCTCACTCTGCTGGCTACTCCAGTCGCTCTGGGTGATGTCACTCTGTCATCGCTAGAGCAGCTGAACTACTTTAAGACTATTGTGGTTTGTCTGAGGGGGAAGGTTGCCAGAAGTACAACTTTGGCTTTTAGGGTGGGAATTCCAGCAGATACTCTTTTCTTGGCATCTTGGCCAAGAGAGTGGAATGGGGCACACTGACAACAAAAATAATGAAAAGCAGCATCAGTTAAAAAAAAAAACACTATCCTAAGCACTGAAAATGTCTTCAGAGACTAGAGCCTTAAAACCTGCTTCCAAATTGGTACTCTTTTCAATAAAAACAATCCTAAGCACTCTTTCCTCTTTCTTAACATTTAGAACAAAAAAGACAAACATTTTCAAAATGAATGCAAGTTTCCCTTTGACCTGGGGGGGGGGGCGGTTTGAGGTGGGGGGAAAGATTAAACCCTCATGATCTTCTGAAAACCCACCCTTGGGGGAAAGAAACCAAGAACATTGAGATGATAGTGTTTCAGGTTCTAGGGTAGTGTTTCAGGACAAACAAGTGTGGAAGCTAATGACATGCTATAAAGACCAAGCAGAGGATACATTGCTGAAACCCACTGACTAGTGGAAGCACTGACGAAAAAACAGGAGAGACTCCACATAGCCATTGCAACTGGGGTCCTCTGCGTGAAGTTCGAGAGAGAGAGCATCACCCAATCTCGGACCATAGATGATTGTCCTGTGGTATGCAACGTCTGAAACACCTGAAAAACAAGGCATCCAGTATGTTTCGGTGATAAACTCAAGTCTTTACAACAAAGGAAGAGAGAATACTTAATAGACAGAAACTAGGCACAGACCAATGTCTAACCTCATATATCAAAATAAGCTCAAATGATTTAGACATAAATGGTGAGATTATAAGCATATCAGAGTAACATGGAAGAAATTACCTGTCAGATCCTCACACAGGGGAAAATTTTAATAAAATTAAAAACAGAAAAAAAACCTTTGAATTTAAAAAATAAAGGTCTGTTAGACTAGAATCTTGCTAAATTGCTAAGACTAAGGAGTCGGACTGTACTTCCAGAACACATGGTTTAATGGGGGAGTGGGGGGGTGGGGGTGTTCCTCCTGCACTGATCCAGATGGCAGCTTCTTCCATCTTCAAGCATTTCTAGGGCCAAAGAATTCATTCCTTAGTGGCCAGCTCTTTAATAATGAAGCTCTTTACATGTATTGAGGCTGGTCTCTGTAAGACAGACATAACATGAAGTGTGTGCTTCAATCTTTTCTGGCCCGGTGGTAGTACTGCCAGAGTGTATATTCCACTGGCCACAGTGTGATGATGCAGTGCAGAGAGCTGTTGGGGGTTTATTCCACATGAATGGAAGACAGGCTAAAATATGGAAACCGCTTTCTAGCAAATTTACCAGGATAAGATAAGGTACTAATATCTTAAATCTATTTTCAAAATAAATGAAATCTTGTACTTGTGAAAACCAACTAAGAATATACTACCTTATATACAACAGTTGCCATGAACTGTGGGTACGGCTGCTGGTTTGATAGAAATTCTCCAATAACTTTGTTCATTACATCCTGAGGAGGGAAAAAATCATCTAGAAATTGAGGAAGGATTCGTGCCACCACTCTGGCTTCACAGGGAAATCCTTTCCTGATCCTATGAAGGAAAATAAAAGATGTCAAGATTGTAGAGAGGAAATGAAGTTTTAATTCATGAATTATAAGATTGATCTTTGGAATAAAACATAATCCCACTCATAACTCTATTTCAGGGGACCTGTAAACTGAGGAGCCCCCAAATGAGTTTTCCTTTTTACAATAGATTTATTTGGACTCATAGATTTTCATTAGTATAGGGAACTCCTTCTACCAATGCAGACTGACACCTGCTCTGCAACTTAACCATCTTAGAAAACAGTAGAAGGCCCTGAGAGGTTCAGTCACTTGCCCAGGGTCACAAAGAATCATAGATGGGGCTTGATGCTGCATCTTCTTGATTCCTAGTCCAGGTCACTATATGCTAAAACACAACACCTCTACCATGAGCTATATCAGTATTAATTAGATCTTTTATTTCTGGCAAAAATTAATAGCAATTATATTTAATTAAAATAAAATATAATCTTCTTACCTTGATGTGCTCTTCCCCAAAATTTCTGCTACTGAAATACTACTTATTCATCCAAGGCCAAGCTCAAATACTACCCCTAAAAGACAGCATTTCCAAATCCCCCAAAACAGAGTGATCTTTGTTACCCAAGAATCCCCCCTGAATCTATCTAACATAGGCATCATACTCTGCATTAAGTCACTTGTGCACAGGCCATACCTCTCACTACTAGACTGTGAGTTCCCTGAAAGTTGGACAGTATTATAGTTCTCTCTGCATTCCCACGGTGCACAAGAAAAAATGGGTGAATAAATGAATGAATCAAGAAAAACACTACATCAATTGTAGTGAGTTATCCCCACCAATTCTTCACCTTGGCCAGGTTATGAATGGGAACAATAGGACAGATTAGGTGCCCTTAACTCCCTTCCCTTCTGGAATGGTCTGAGAGAAAAAGAGTAAGGGGCTTTTTTTTCAGCTTCTCCCTCTGGCCTTTAACAAGACTGTAGCTGATTTGCCCAACAAAGGCAGTTGCCTGCTTTAGCAATCCAAAAACCCTGATGGCCACTCTCAGTAACCTGTTCCAGAGTCTTCTAGTAAGTCTGAAAACTAGTCCTAACTTCTAATCTGTATCTCATGCATGACTTCTATGCCCATCTTAGGCAAGCAGACAAACAAAACGAAACAAAAACCCACCTCCTCAACAAGTACCCATTCCCTTATCCACTTGAAGATGTCCAGAGAATTTAACTTTGCTTTTCCAGCACTATCTATATTAATGGCACATGCTAAAACTATGAGGCTGAAAAATATATCCACCACGAAGCTGCCTACCAGATACATTTCAACATATGGATGATTTAGGGATTAAATACAAACATACATACACATACAGTCATCTGCAAATGCATTTCTCAATTTATGTTCTATGGAACCCTGATATTTCATGTGATGTGTCTAGGAGTTACATGAAAAAATGCTGATGCCAGTAATTTTTCCCACTAAAATATTAACTATGAAATTACTTATTAATCAATACTACATTCAACAACTTTCTTCAAAGAAAATAGGCTTAATTTCCTGTTTTACTCCAAAAGTCCAACTCCTTTCTTGGGGGTATTCCTACTTGAAAAGTCCTGAACCAGCAAGTCTAAGCTCCCTCAGTGTCTTTCATTCCCCCACAGTATTCTGGGGTGACTACTCTGGAAAGACTGCCAACTATTGAAAGAATGTTCACTTCCCTCTATGCTTTTGGGAAGGTCAACAATGTAATTAATTAATTTTTTGAATGGCCAAATATTGAGCTGAAAAAAAATATCAAGCAATCACCACAGGAGAGAAACAAGGTAATGTCTTTCTAAATGTACTCTTTTAAAATTAAGATAAAATCATGGAACTCAGGAATTAGAAGGAATATTAAGAACATCTTCTCCAACCCCTTCATTTCAGTGATGGTGAACCTGAAGCCCAGAGAGATGAGGGGCCCCAAATCACAGTGAAATTGTTTGAACAGAGCTGGGACAATACTTATGTTTCCCAACCCCCAGATGCTCATTCCATCACTTTCTGTTGACTGACACTAAAAACACTGGTTAAAGCCAGCATAGCAAAGGACACAGGAATCCTTAATCATCAAGATGGTACTAGAAGAATATATCTTGTTCCAAGGAAGAAAAGCAACAAATGAAAGAAAGGGGGTTTATCCTTTACCCTCTTACCCCAGCTACTACCCTCATCTTTCTGGTAAAAAAAAAAGGAGGGGGCAGCTAGGTGGCGCAGTGGATAAAGCACCGGCCCTGGATTCAGGAGGACCTGAGTTCAAGTCCGGCCTCAGACACTTGATACTTACTAGCTGTGTGACCCTGGGCAGGTCACTTAACCCCCATTGCCCCACAAAAACAAAACAAAAAAAAGATTTTAAAAAAAAAAGGATAGATTCGGAATTAGGCCCTAACAGGTGTTGGCACATTCCTTAACTGTTTATAAAGCTTTATCTTTCAGGACCCTAAAGTCTGGCGTGGATCCATTGGAGAAGGGCTAAAGAATGAGAAGACAGCAGTCCAAAGAAGATATGGATACTTCAGACAGAAAGAAGTCTTCTAGCTATTTGTTGAATGATGTCAATAGAAATGCCCTATACTGGTCTGCTTACTTAGCCAGACAATATTCTGATTTGTCTCCACTATGAATAGAGCACACTCAGACAGTGTGAACCATCCAACAGTACTGAATAACATCAGGGGTCTGTCAACTTTGAAAAATCCATCGTTAATCAGGCAACTCTTGAATTTGTAGGGTCACTTATCTCTTCCAAGATAGTGGATGCAGTGGCAGATATGGAGTGTTTGGAGTCAAAAGTACCTGAGCTCTGCCAACGAATGCCTGTGTGACCCTGGAACTGTTTCCTCATCTGTACACTAGGTGATCTCCAAGCCCCCAGTCCATCTCTAAATGGCACGATACAGGACTGTGCTCAATGACAGACAATGATGATTTGAAGGAGTTAATGGAGGTCAAACTAAGATCATTTGGAATCAAATCTTTAAAACCAAGAACAAGAACTCAAGTGCACACAGGTATCATTCTTTTTTAACACTATCTAATGGAGACTTCTGTAGACCTTTCTTATAACAGCTTGAATTCGTATAGCACTTTAAAGTTTACAAAGAGCTTTCTTCACAAGAATTCTTGCAAATGTCTAGAATAAGTATTACTATGCCCACCAGACAGATGAGGGAACTATGTCAGAAAGCTTCCATGAAGTACCTTGCCCAAGGTCAAACAGCCAATAAACACTGGAGGTGAATGGGAATGAACCCTGGTCCTCTGATTCTCCTCCCAACATATATTCTATTACATACTGAATGCCGCCTTTTCATTTTCCTCAAAAGCTCAACTGCATTTCCTGCTTGGCTTTACAAGATGTACAGCAATAGGGAAAACAAAAAACAAAAAAACCCACGGTTTGGATCCTAGGCCGCTGAGGCAGTATGGTTTCTCCTCTCAAGAAGTACAGAAATACTTAACCAACATTTTTATTATTGGAAAGAGGTGCAGTACCATATCCACAGTATTCTCCATGAATTTCAGCATAGTGTCACTTTAGGATTCTCCCAATTACGGGGTATCAACTCTCTCACCATGGATGATACAATGGTCACTCAGCATCCCCCTACAACCAATTTAAGGCACTTGTCATAAAGCTTGTTTTGGTAAAACCTTGGCTGGTGGGGCTTTCTGCCCCTAGAGCTGGCTTGTCAACCAAGAGTTCTGTGACAGAGGAAGCACACTGTGGGTGATTCTAAAACATTAGTGACTAATCAGGATACAAATGGGAAATATTGGCATTATTACAACACGAGTGCTAACAAGAATAAATACATTCAAATGCCATTTTTCCTAGCTAAACTGACATTTGCCTTTGAGGGTAAAGGATTTATCAAGAGGAAAAATTCAAATTATAATGGCTTACCTATCAAAGAGAACAGATACGCGCTCCATTGCAACAATAACTGACTCACTGTCTGGAGCAGCGGGGTTGGGGTCTGAGGTTCTGCCAGGGCTGATTTTCTCCTTTCCTGGAACAAAATCATTCAGGAATAAGCATAATCAGTAAGAAGAACCAAATAGGCTTGCCTATAAGACCTTGTTCAGAGCAAGTACTCAATCAACACTTATTAAATGAACTCAGATCAAGTGACTGAGAATGGGACAAACTTCATATTTAGACTAACACATGTTTATAAGCATTCGTTCATTTGCTCCTTTCAACGACAGTGAAGCAGGTACAGGAGGCACAAATGAAGCAACGAGAATCTGAAGAACTCGCCTAGGAAGTATCAGTGTGAATACTTAAACTGAGGTCACAGGAGCTAAGAATTTTAGCATTTCAAGTTCTCGGGCTCCAAGTCCAGCACTCTTTCCTCTAATTGAGGGAAAACCACAATGAGGAACTATGTCCTTCATCTATGTTCTCATAGTTTTCCTAAACTTCTGCTGTTGATAAGAAAGAGGAATAGGTACCTTTTATGAACATAAGGAATGAAGTGACAATGAATTCTTCATTCTGGATCACTGAGCACAAAAGTAATTATATGTTTCAAGATTTATTTTTCCTTTCTCCACAATGGATTGAAAAGGGAGATAGTTCATCAATGATTGAGCAGGAACATGTCACGCTAACAGCCTGGCAGCACGGACAAGAGTTTCTGGCTGGCTGAGATTGCAGAACTAATAAGCAAATGCACTTCTATGAACCAGCTTGGTCTAGAGGTCCTAGGTAGGCCAATAACAGTTGGGGAAGGGAAGGTGAGTATTTTGAGCTAAAAGATGTTATTCTCTCCGAGATCAGAAGGGGATCAAGCATACCATGGTGTGCGGTATACTCCTAGGAAAGTACCAGTTTGGGCAGGCCTCAGGAAATATTAGCTAAAGAGCAGCTTGGGATGGTTAAGTACCATTCCCATCTGTGCTCTGTAGCTTTCTTTTATATATACTTTCTTTCTTTTTTCTTTGCAGGGCAATGAGGGTTAAGTGACTTGCCCAGGATCACACAGCTAGTAAGTGTCAAGTGTCTGAGGCCAGATTTGAACTCAGGTACTCCTGAATCCAGGGCTGGTGCTTTATCCACTGTGCCACCTACCTGCCCCCTATATATACTTCCAGTTCCCTAAAACTTTATTCTTGATATTTATTATTACTCTTTTTCCTTGTAAACAAACCCCAAGAAGTTGGTGCTAGGTCCAAACATCAAGTTAGCAGTAAAAGGGAGAAGGTAATAAGTGATCGTGTCTTGTAGGTCCCTGCACGAAGGAAGCTAAAAAGGATTGTGGACCAAAAAAATCAAAAGAGTCAAGCATTCAGGCTGGTGTTTTAAAGACCCATGAATTTTAGAAAAGAGTACAAAAGGAAGCCCCTCAGCTCTGAGCCAGAGCTTTGTGGGTCAGCTCTAAGAAGAAATCAATTTCCTAGAAAGCTGCTTAGTTCAGCAAGACCCAGGCTTCCTCTGCAGTCATTCCCTCTTACTTAAACGGACGTTAATCATGCAAGTTCAGGGCAGCTAGGTGGCACAGTGGATAGAGCACCGGCCCTGGATTCAGGAGGACCTGAGTTCAAATCTGGCTTCAGACCCTTGACACTTACTAGCTGTGTGACCCTGGGCAAGTCACTTAACCCTCACTGACCTGCATAAAAAATTAAAAAATAAAAAAAAGATCATGCAAGTTCATCATGAACTCCACACCTGTATACATGCAAGTTAGCATCAAGCCCAGGGCTGCCATGGCTCGGTGAGGACTGTGCACATTCACTCGGTCAACGCTGAGCTTAACTAAGGACTCTCCATCCAGCCTGGAGAGTTGCTCAGAAAGGAGAAGTCGTTCTAAACCTCTCAGGACACAATGATAAATAATGGCCGGAGTAGATTCTTCACTGGCAGAGAGCATCACCCCACACATCTGAAACAAGAGAAAGAAAGGCTTTCAAGAAATAGTCAACACCTTCTCAACTTGGCTTCCTGTCAATGCTTCTTTCCCAATTTGACAGGAACACAAAATGAAATTCATACATGATACGAATAACAAAAAGTTTATGGGAAAGAAGAAAATAAAGGGGCTATTCTATATACTGAAGTTTCCTAAAAAAGGGGTTCTCTTAAGGCTTTGGCTACCCAGTCTCAGCTCACCTGTATTACTGCAGCAGAAAACTCTGGGCCTACATCCAGGGGATAATTCTCCATAAGGTAGAAGGCAGCAGCACAGGTCACCAGGACATGCTGCTGGCTGTGCAGATTCACACAACTGCAAATACCAACCAAATGGACAACCGTTACACTGGGGGTGGGATCCAGTTTCTCTGTGACAACAACACTTAGAACAAACATCTAAACATATCTATAATTCTAAAAAGCGCCATCCTCATTCTGAATAATTGCAGTTTTGGTTTGTTTTGTTTTGGTTTTTTGGTGAGGCAATTGGGGTTAAGTGACTTGCCCAGGGTCACACAGCTAGTAAGTGTCAAATGTCTGAGGTCAGATTTTAACTCAGGTCCTCCCGAATCCAGGGCCGGTGCTCTATCCACTACACCACCTAGCTGCCCCAATAATTGCAGTTTTGACAGTTTCCATCATGGTGTGAGCAATGATTTTGAGTGGCATCATTACCAATAACAAAAGTGTGTCAACGAATTTTGCACATGCACAAACCTACCTGTATATATATTTATGTTTTATCACATGACACGGATTCTTTGTATTTTCTACTGCATCAAGCCACAACTCCTCCTTGGAATTGTCAATCAACAGACATCTGCCACAGTCTTTTAGGCTGCCCACTTCTCTGAGGCTTTGAACCTTATCTCCCCATAGCCTCTGATCCAGTCCCTGTTTCCTAAAACACCAACCTTACTCCTTTCTCTGAGTCTCAAGTCATGAGGTGGTTTCCTTTACCTGAAGTCTTTTCCTATCTTTGGACCATAAATAGCCTTCAGGGCATCATAAAAGTGCTTTGTATTGTTATTATTAGCATAAAACTGAATTTCATCTGCCTTCTTATTGACCCAAGAATCCTGCATCTCTTTAAGCTTAGATTATAGTTTACTTTTTTGTTTTTATTATTTTATTATTTTTAATTTTTCTCAATTATATCTAAAGATATTTTTTGAGTTCCAAATTTTTCCCCATGCTCCCTTCCCTCCCCCTTCTCGAGGCCAGCAAACATTTTGATATAGGTTATACATTACTATCATATTTCCACATGAATCAGAACAAAAGGTGAAAAAACACAAGAAATAAACAAGAACAGTAACAAAAAAGCAACAACAAAAGTAAAAACTCCATGGTTCTTTTTCTGAATGTGGAGACCATCTTAGACCATAAGTCTTTTGGCACTGTCTTAGATCATTGTATTGATGAGAAGAGTTAAGTCTATCACAGTTGATCACAAAATGTTGATGATACGATATACAATATTTTCTTGGTTCTGCTCATTTAACTCAGCATCAATTCATGCAAGTCTTCCCAGGTTTTTCTGAAATCCAACTGCTTATCATTTCTTACAGCACAATAGTATTCCATTACATTCATATACCACAACTTGTTTAGCCATTTCCCAATTGATGAGCATCCCTTCGATGTCCAATTCTTTGCTAACACAAAAAGAGCAGCTATGGGGGACACCAGGTGGCACAGTGCATAAAGCACTGGCCCTGGAATCAGGAGGACCTGAGTTCAAAGCTGGCACTTATTAGCTGTTCAAGTCACCGAGCAAGTCACTTAACCCTCATTGCCTCGCAAAACAAAACGAAAAAAGAAAAAGAAAAAAGAGCAGCTATGAATATTTTTGTATGTGTGGGTCATTTTCCCTTTTTCATGATTTCTTTGCAATATAGACCTAGTAGTGGTATTGCTTGATCAAAGAGTATACATGGTTTTTTGGGGTTTTTTTTTTGGGGGGGGGTTGCGGGGCAGTGGGGGTTAAGTGATTTGTCCAGGGTCACACAGCTAGTAAGTGTCAAGTGTCTGAGGCCGGATTTGAACTCAGGTACTCCTGAATCCAGGGCCGGTGCTTTATCCACTGCGCCACCTAGCCACCCCGAGTATACATGGTTTTAAAGCCTTTTGGGCATGGTTCCAAATTGCTCTCCAGAATGGATGGATCAGTTCACAGTTCCACCAACAGTGCATTAGTGTTCCAGTTTTCCCACATCTCCAACATTCATCATTTTCCTTTTTTGTCATATTAGTCAATTGGATAGGTCTGAGGTGGTACCTCAGAGGAATTTTAATTTGCATTTCTTTAATCAGTAGTGATTGAGAACATTTTTTCACATAGCTATAGTTAGTTTTAATTTCATCATCTGAAAACTGCCTGTTCATATCTTTTGACCATTTCTCAACTGGAGAATAACTTGTATTCTTGTATATTTGATTCAGTTTTCTATATATTTTAGATATAAGGCCTTTATCAGAAATACTGTCTGTAAAAATTGTTTCCCATCTTTTTGCTTTCCTTCTAATCTTATTTGCATTGGTTTTGTGTAAAAACTTTTTAATTTAATGTAGTAGTCAAAATGATCCACTCTACATTTCATAATGTTCTCTCCTTTGGTCATAAATTCTTCCCCTCTTCACAGTTCTGACAAGTAAACTATTCCTTTCTTTTCTAATTTGCTTTCAGTATCACCCTTTATGTCTTGATCTCATACCCATTTTGACTTTACTTTGGTGTATGGTGTAAGATGTTGGACTATGCCTAGTTTCTGTCATACTATTTTCCAGTTTTCCCAGCCATTTTTGTCAAAGAGTGAGTTCTTATCCTGCAGGATAGTCTTTGGGTTTATCAAACAGGAGATTGCTATACTCATTTACTGCTGTGTTGTGTGCCTAACCTATTCCACTGATCCTTCTCTCTATTTCTTAGCCAGTACCAAACAGTTTTGATGATTGCTATTTTATAATATAGTTTTAGATCTGGTACAGTTAGGCCACCTTCCTTTGCATTTTTTTTTCATTAATTCCCTTGATATTCTTGACCTTCTGTTCTTCCATATGAATTTTCTTATTGTTTTTTCTAGCTCTATGAAATAATTTTTTGGTGGTTTGATTGGTATGGCACTGAATAAGTAAATTAATTTGGGTAGGACTGTCATTTTTATTATATTAGCATAGCCTACACATGAGCAATTTATACTTTTTCCATTTTTTTATATCTTGTTTTATTTGTGTGAAAACTGTTTTGTAATTGTGTTCATATAGTTCCTGGGTTTGCCTTGGCAGGTAGACTCCCAAGTATATTATACTGTCTACAGTTATTTTAAATGGAATTTCCCTTTTATCTCTTATTGCTGGACTTTGTTGGTCATATATAGAAATGCTGATGATTTATGTGGGTTTATTTTATATCTGCAACTTTGTTAAATTTGTTAATTGTTTCAAGTAGTTTTTTAGTTGATTCTTTAGGATTCTCTAAGGATACCATCATATCATCTGCAAAGAGTGATGGTTTTATTTCTTCTTTGCCTATTCTAATTCCTTCGATTTCTTTTTCTTCTCATTGCTAAGGCTAACATTTCTAGTACAAAACTGAATAATAGTGGTGATAATGGACATCCTTGCTTCACTCCTGATCTTACTGGGAATGCCTCTAATATCCCCATTGCATATAATGCTTGCTGATGGCTTAAGATAGATACTGTTTATCATCTTAAACGAAAGCTCCATTTATTCCTATGCTCTCTAAGATTTTTAGCAGGAATGGGTGCTATATTTTGCCAAAAGCTTTCTCTGCATCTACTGAGATAATCATATGATTTTGGTTAGTTTTGCTATTGATGTAGTCGATTATATTGATAGTGTTCCTAATACTGAACCAGCCTTGCATTCCTGGTATAAATCCCACCTGGTCACAGAGTATTATCCTGGTGATAAATTGCTGCAATCTCTTTGCTAATATTCTATTTAGAATTTTTGCATCAATATTTATTAGGGAGATTGGTCTATAATTTTCTTTCTCTGTTTTTGTTCTTCCTGGTTTATGTATCAGCACCATATTTGTCTCAGAAGGAATTTGGTAGGATTCCTTCTTCACCTATGTTTCCAAATAGTTTGTATAGTACTGGAATTAATTGATCTTTAAAGGTTTGGTAGAATTCACTTGTAAACACATCTGGCCCTGGAGATTTTTTTCTTAGGGAGTTCATTGGTGGCTTGTTCAATTTCTTTTTCTAAAATAGGCTCATTTAAGGATTTTATTTCCTCTTCTGTTCATCCAGGAAGTTTCTATTTTTGTAAATATTCATCCATTTAATTTACATTGTCAAATTTATTGGCATATAGTTGGGCAAAATAGCGCCTAATTATTGCTTTAATTTCTTTTTCATTGGTGGTGAGTTCACCCTTTCCATTTTTGATGCTGATAATTTGGTTTCCGTTTTTTGTTTTTTAAATCAAATTAACCAAAGGTTTATCTATTTTATTGTTTTGGATTTTTCATAGAACAGCTCTTAGTTTTATTTATTAATTCTATAATTTTCTTACTTTCAATTTTATTAATCTCTCCTTTAATTTTCAGAATTTCCAATTTTGTATTTAATTGAGGATTTTAAATTTTTTCTTTCTCTAGCTTTTTTAGTTGCATGCCCAATTCATTGATCTCTTCTTTCTCTATTTTATTCATGTAGGCATTTAGAGATCTAAAGTTTCCCCTAAGAACTGCTTTGGCTGCATCCCATAAATTTTGGTATGTTGTTTCATTATTGTCATTCTCTTGGATTAAGTTACTGTTTCTATGATTTGTTGTTTGACCCACTCATTCTTTAAGATGAGACTATTTAGTTTCCAATTCATTTTTGGTCTATCTTTTCATGGCTCTTTATTACACATAATTTTTTTTTTTGCATCATGATCTGAAAAGGATGCATTTACTATTTCTGCCTTTCTGAATCTAACTGTGAGGTTTTTATGCCATAATACATGGTCAATTTTTGTGCATGTGCCATGTATCACTAAGAAAAAGGTATATTCTTTTCTATCCCCATTCACTTTTCTCCAGAGGTTGATCATATTTAATTTTTCTAAAATTCTATTCACCTCCTTAACTTCTTTCTTGGGGCAGCTAGGTGGCACAGTGAATAGAGCACCGGCCCTGGATTCAGGAGGACCTGAGTTCAAATCCGGCCTCAGACACTTGACACTTACTAGCTGTGTGACCCTGGGCAAGTCACTTAACCCCAATTGCCTCACAAAAAAAACCCAAAAAACAAACAAACAAAAAAAACCCTTCTTTCTTATTAATTTTGTGGTTAGATTTATCTACTTCTGAGAGGGGGAGGTTGAGATCCCCCACTAATATAGTTTTACTATTTATTTCTTTTCTTAACTTCTTCTCTAAGAATTTGGATGCTGTACCATTTGGTGCACACATGTTTAGTATTAATATCACTTCATTGTCTATGGTACCTTTTAGCAAGATGTACTTTCCTTTCTTATCTCTCTTAATTAGGTCAATTTTTTATTTTGCTTTGGCTGAGATAAGGATTGCTACCCCTGCTTTTTTTTTTTACTTCATCTGAAGCATAATATATTCTGCTCTAGCCTTTTACATTTACTCTGTGTGTATCTCTCCTTCAAACATGTTTCTTACAAATAACATATTGTAGGATTCTGGTTTTTAATCCACTTTGCTATCTACTTCCATTGTATAGGAGAGAGTTCATCCCAATCACATTCACAGTTATGATTACTGTGTATTTCCCTGCATCCTATTTTTTCCCTTGTTTGTATTTTTCTTTCCTTTTCCCCTGTCCCTTCTCACTAGTGTTTTGTTTCTGGCCACCTCAGTCTACCCTCCCTTATATCATCCCCACCTCCCTTTTGTCCTTTCCCCTTTCAATTCCTAGTTTTGCCATCCCTTCTATCAGGACCCCACCTTTTCCCTTTCCCCTTTAATTCCCTATAGGGTAGGGTAGAATTCTATACCCAATTAAGTGTTTATGTTATTCCCTCTTTGAGCCAAATCAGAGGAGAGTAAGGTCAAAACAATGTTCACCCCCTCCCTTCTTTCCCTCTAATATAATAGGTCTTCTGTGCCTCTTCATATGATATGATTTTCCCCACATTCTGCCTTCCCTTTCCTCTACTCCCAGTATAATCCTTTTTGTTTCCCCTTAAGTGTTTTTTTTTTAAATATCATAACACCAGAATTCACTTATACCCATACCTTCTGTCTGTGTGTACTCCTCCTATCTGCCTTAATAAAGATACAGTTCTCAAGAGTTACAAGTATCTTCTTCCCATGTAGGGATGCAAACATTTTAACCTTATTGAATAACATGTTGGGTCCCCCCCCCTTCACCTTTTCATATGTCTCTTGAGTCTAGCTTATATTTGTAGATTGAATTTCTGTTCATTTCTGGATTTTTTATTAGGAAAGTTTTAAAGTCTCCTATTTCATTGATGTTCATCTTTTCCCTTGAAAGATTATGCTTAATTCTGCTGGGTAGAACATTCTTGGTTGTAATCCCAGTTCCTTTGCCTTCTGGAATATCATATTCCAAGCCCTCCGATCTTTTAAGGTTGAAATTGCCAGGTCCTGTGTAATCCTTATTGTTGTTCCTTGATATTTAAATTCTTTCTGGCTGCTTGCAGTATTTTCTCCTTTACTTGATAGTTCTGGAATTTAGCTACAATATTCCTTGGCATTTTTTTTTTGGGGGGGGGCTCTTTCAGGAGGTTATTGGTGGATTCTTTCAATGACTATTTTTTCCTCTGATTGCAAGACGTTGGGTGCAGTTCTCCTTAACAATGTCCTGAAATATGCAGTCTATGCTCTTTTTTATATCATGGTCCTCAGGCAGTCCAGTTATTCTTATATTGTCCCTCCTGGATCTATTTTCCAGGTCTGTTGTTTTTCTGAAGAGGTATTTTATGTTCTCTTCTACTTTTATATTCTTTTGATTCTGCTTTACTTCTTCCTGTTGTCTCATTGAGTCAATAGCTTCCATATGTTCAATTCTGATTCTTAGGGAATTATTTTCCCCAGTCAGCTTTTGCACCTTCTTTTCTATTTGTCCAATTGTATTTTTAAGATGTTATTTTCTTTTTTGAAGCTATTGACTTTCTATTGCATAACTCATTTCTTTTCCTAATTTTTCTTCTACCTCTCTTTTTTTTTTTTTGGTGAGGCAATTGCAGTTAAGCGACTTGCCTAGTATCACACAGGTAGTGAGTGTAAAGTGTCTGAGGCTGGATTGAACTCAGGTCCTCCTGAATCCAGGGCCAGTGCTCTATCCACTGTGCCACCTGGCTGCCCCTCTTATTTGGTTCATAAAATCATTTTTGCACTCTTCTAGGAGGGCTTTTTGGTCTCGAGACCAATTCTTCTTCCTCTTTAAGGCTTTATATGTAGGAGTTTTATCATTGTTGTCTTCCTTTGAGTTTATATTTTGATTCTCCCTGTCACTATAATAATTGTCAATGGTTTTTTGTTTCTTGTTCATATATTTTTTTTAAGCCTCTTTTGTGCCTTTTAAGGTTGAGTTCTGTTCCTGGGGTACACAAGCTTTCTGCTCTGATGCATCAGCAATGTTGGGGCTGGAGGCCTCACAACTTGCTTGCTGTGCCACTTGCTTCCTGAGGTAGGACCTCTGGTCCTCAGCTGATCTGTGCTGTGACTAAGAGCCTTTTGCTGGTTCACCCAGATATCCTTTGCACTGAGCTGTGTTCCCCTTTTACCCAGATGAAATAGACCTTTCCTGAAGATCTCCTAGGTTAAGTCAGAAGATTGTTTCACTCCAGTATTTTTTTTTGCAGGTTTTACAGTTCCAGAATCTGTTGAAAGGCTTAATTTAATGTTTCTGAGAAATTTGGGAGGGCTCAGGCAGCTTCTTGGTTTCACTACACCATCTTGGCTTTGCCTCTGAACTCTAGGCTTTACTTTTGTTTTTGTTTTGTACACTTTACTTTTGATGGAGTTAGTACTATCTTTTTTGTTTTTGTTTTGTTTTTTGTTTTGCAGGACAATGAGGGTTAAGTGACTTGCCCAGGGTTACACAGCTAGTAAGTATTAAGTGTTACATTTGAACTCAGATCCTCCTGAATCCAGGGCCGGTGCTCTATCCACTGCACCACCTACCTGCCCCCAAGTGCTATCTTCTTAGAGATGGAAGAACTATCCTACTGGTAAACTCTGTGGAACTCTCATCTTTCATTTAGCAGCTTCTGAATTTCCCCATCATTTTTGCCAAATTAATCTTCATGTTTGCAAGTGTTCTGACCCAAACCTGTATACCAAATATCTGAAAGCTACCCAATCTTTTTCTGTTCCATTGTTGCCAACCATGTGTGGGCTTAGCTTTCCCTCCAATTAGCAACAAACTGTCTCTGCTCAGACAACTCCTCTAATCTGTTGACATTAAGTCTTCTGGTAGTCATCTTACCTTGGGACTGCCATCTTTGTGGAATGTGAATATTTAGCCTGGAGAGGATAAGTCTATGATCAGTCTAGCACTCTGTACTACACAACACCTTCATCACTCTCTTCATCACTTCATCACTGTCTCTTCTCTTTATGATAAAATAGTCTACTAAATGCCAATGTTTGTTGCAAGGGTGCATCCACAACGTTTTATTGTGTTTCGGTAAATGGAAGACAGTGTTGATGATGAGAAGGTCATGAGATGCACAGGTCTTCAGTAGTAACTGCCCATTGCTGTTGCTGTTTCTAACTCCATTCCTCCCAAGGACTCCCTGACATGTCTGGTAGTCTGTGCCGACCCTGGTGTTAAAGTCACTCAGAATTACAAGCTTGACTTCCTTTAGCACACTGACATTGGCAGGGGGTGGGGGGAGGGGGTGGGGGAGGTGGTCTCCAAGTCTTCAAAAATTTTTTCTTGGACCTCATCAGGCTTCATCATGGTGGAAGGATGTGTACTGATGATGGTAGAATGGTGCTTTCTTCCAAGTGGCAATCACATTGTCATGAGCCTGCTATTCACTCCTTTTGGTAGGCACACCAGTTTGTTGACCAGATTAGCTTTGACTGTAAAACCTATGGCAGCTTCAGGGCAATCCCCTTCATTGAGACCACTTCAGAAAAGCATGTATCCAGATCTGACTTCAGTAAGTTGGCCTTCATTTGCCAGCCTTTTTCACTCAGAACTGTTATTTGGATGCAATACCTGCTGAGTTCTCTCACAAGAGCTATTCACCTTTCAGGTCTATTGGATTTTGTGTTGCCCATAATTGTGAGCATATTCATGTACCATTGGTGAATGAAATCATCTTTGTATAAATTTTTGTACCTTTTTTTGTGTTTTGACCATTGGATGTGATGTCCACCTGCTGTGGTAAGCTGGCCAGGATTGGGTAAAGCAGCCAAATTTTAGGGCACTTTTTCTAGCCCCTTCCTCACACAAGAAGGGGAGAAGTACAGTCCTTAAAAGGCTGCTGAGACACCCGGGGGGCTGCCGAATCCTACTGCTGCTTCAGTCTAGTGAGAAGAGGACTCTATGGCCTGGGCCACCTATGTGCAAGGTTGTGACTACGGCTCCCGATGTATCTGCATCTGCTGCTTCACCACTTGCTTGTTGCCACAAGACTTTAAGATAGGTAAAAATGGTAAAATGGTATGGGTGATGTCTTTTTAAATTTATGCATAATTTGCATTTAAGTGAGACAGAGTTGTACGAAGTTGTCAGCCTCACTCTCTCATCCAGAGCCATCACAGTCCAGGGGCAAGACAAAGTCAAGGAGACTAGTGATGGCTCAGGATGTGTTAGACAACCATGCCATCTTCAATGTCTAACCAAGCTCTAAGTGTGCCACACAGTGCCTGCTTTAGCTTTCTTCATTGCCATTGGGACAAACTGTTTTTATCTTCCCATCCCACCAGAAGTCTTCACATGCTTGGGGTAAATATCCCTCTAATTCACCGATGGGTTTGAGACTCCTCAATTACCCTTAACTTGGTTTAGCTGAAATGGTTTAGGGGGGTATGGCTATTGCACATGCTACAGCTTCTTGGAGCTGGAGGTGAGAGTTGGGTGAATAAGGTAGATACCAAAGGTACTAAGCAGCTCTGAAAAGGGCTTGGGAGCCATCTCACCAGAGGGGCTAGTCTTCCTGGAACACTTTCTACCCCCACTGACTTACAACTAAACCACCACAGTGACAAAAGTTACACTCCAGAAGATGAGGTGAGCACACGTCCTTGTTTTCCTGATTTGCTTAAGCAGAACTAGTGGCCATGTCTCTCAAAACTTTTTTTTTTGGATGATCTCACTTATCTTCTATATTGCCACATGTTTCCATAACCCTTCACAGAGACTAACTTATTCTGGTTCAATTTGGCCAACCAGAACCCTTTTTATAAGGCCAAAATGTTAATTGTAGCTACTCTTTTAAGCTGAGAACAATGGCAAAACAGTTAAACTGCCCCTTTTTGGGAAGACAAAGTGACTAAACCATCAGAGAGAATAACCTCATTTGGCTAGGAGCACCTTACATTTGGCAAAGCTATGCTATGTTCAACCAGACAAAGAAGGTCTTGAGTGCTTTGCCCACAGCATGATACCTACACAGAGGATGAAGAGGTGAACCTCAGAGTGATGAGGAAGGGATCAAGCCACAGGCATGAGACCCCACTGGAGCACAATTGCATATGGGTGTGATTGGCTTAGAAACCCTCCCCATTAGGATAAAAAAAAACCAACCTAGTAATAGTCCAAGATTTTCTAATAGAATGCAAGTAAAAAATAATAGATCACATTTTAATTGAACTTTACAATCCCACAAGACCAAAAGTTCCTGATAACTCTCTGTAATGTGGAGTGCAAGCATCATGATCCCAATTTTAAGGATGTGGAATTGATGCTGAGAGAGGTTTGCAAAGGGAAAGTCTTCCCTGGTTTTGGCCTGGATATCCCACCTGAAGCAATCTATTTATCTAAACATAAGAATTTCACCTTCAAAATTTGAAAAGTTATAGTTTATTCTACCTAATTTATTAGAAGAGAAAGTGTGGCAGAATGTGAAGAGTTGAATCATGGCCCTGTCTAGTCTTCCTTCAGCCTTTGATTCCTGTGCTTCTCTCAGTTACGGTTGCTTTATAAATTATACCAATACAAGTTATCAACCCTCCATTTAAAAACCACAGCATACTAGCTTGGCATTAAAAAGATATGTGTAACTTACTTCCCTACCAAAAATGTCTCTCACAACTAGAAGGGACATGAATGGTTTCCCTTGGGTAACTTACTGAGCAATTCCTCTGAGATTAGAAAGAAGGTAATCACTGATAATTGGAATGAGCTGCTTTGCTGTTTCATCAAGTAGGTCGCATTCAAGCACATAGAGGATGCCATGCAGTGCTCCAATCTTGCTTGGCAAATGGGTGCTTCGGAGTGTGGTCTCCAACAGCCTGCTCACTGGCTCAGCCACAGCTTTATCCTGAGGCACAGAAAAACAACAACAATAGAGAATGTCAAATTGGATTGAGCCACCATTCAAAAGCCTCATGACATCTGCCGTGGAGATAAACACTACCTGACATAGGAGTTGTGTGCCGCCCATTTAAATCTAGAATCTAGAAAGGCGAACTGACAGCTCAGTTTACATCAAAATCAGGACTAAATGTACTTCATCTCCTAAGGTACCTTCAAAGCTTGCAAGTACAAAACCAGATAAAAATAAGTAAAATGTTTCTTTAGTAAGGGCTTTCTTCTTCAACATCAAGAAATTCCTTTGAGATTAGAGATTGTTAACCTAAGATCCATGAATTTAGGTATTTAAAATTATCTTAACAGTGTTTCAGTATAATTGGTTTCTTTTGTAATCACATATATATATATATATATATATATACACACACACACACACACACACACACACACACACACACATATATATATATATATATATATATATATATAATTTTATGCCCTGAAAGATATTATTATGAGAAGGGAACCAAGGAGGTTCATGACCAAAAAATATTAAGAACCCTGGCCCGAGATATTCACAGAAAATACAAAACACTTACAGATTCCATACAGTGAAAATCAGCAATCTTTCTCACCATTCTGGAAAGCCTACAACTGATAATCACTGTATATAACAATTTCTTCTTGTTTAAGGGAAGATACTGATGGACAAGGGCAGAGTGTCAGAAAGTATGAATTTGCTGAATCTTCTGACTTATTAATCTCAAAGATAAAGATAGTGTTTTTCCCCTTTTTGCTCTTGTCCCTATATCCCATCCCCAGCTCCTATGATAGTTATAGTCTTTGAAGAACTGACCCCATTTTGAACAATAAGCATCCTTTTTATAGTCCTTTTCAGCTTTAAATCTATGATCTTAAGATGTACTCCTCAACTGTGGTATGTTTATCCATAAAATTTTGTAAAACAAATACTGCACAAATGCAGGGTGTCCCCCAAACCCCTCTATAGATGATGTCTATCTCTAAGGAAGAATGTGTATATACATATACACAAAGTCTGGTGGTCAAGAGACGATAAATCATCTTGCTTTAAGATCCTTTTTGTCTGTATGGGTTTCTTCCCCCTTATTGACAATGATGCATTTGCCCGAGGGATATTTAGGCCTGGGCACAAAAAAGCAATTACAATTAATCTGGCAGCTGAAAGTCTCTGCAAAGAAAAAGGGCCCCCTTACAAGTCTTAGTTGCTTTTTACATGGTTCATGCAGGACCCAGAGGGTGGCAACTTTGAGGAACTGTGGTCACAAAAGAAAAGCTATTACATTTATCTGCCTGTTCCCCAGATGACTTATAAAATCATTAGTGTGGCAATGTAGCTAAAAGCTATCCCAACCAGAAGTTAAGTGAGATAATAAAAAACTTCTGCTCAGAAGCCTTGATATATATGGACACTAATTCTGCATTATACAATATATACAGGAAAATGAAGATATTTTTGTATTTGAAACAAAATTGACTTTGTATTTGATACCCTTTATCCCCTTACAGAGATCACCAATGATTTCTGTGTCTGTGACAAAACAAGTGGGATCCAGGAGAAATATGAGTCATTAAAAAAAAAAAAACACGACCATTGGGACCCTACCTTATTTAAAATTCCTCTCTCTCACAGAAGATCAGGACTTTGAAAGGAGTAGAAAAATGTTTGCTGAATAAACAAATGGATGAATGAAAAATTTTACACCCCTATTATATTATAAACCCCATCAGGTCAGGAATTAGATTTATCTATAATGCAATAAACATCAATTAAGGATCAGCTCTGTGCAAAGTACTGTAATTCCTCGTACAAGGGAAAATAGAGATTTAGTTGAACTATAGTCCATAACTTCAAGGAGCCAATAGTACTAGGAGGGGAAGAAGACACATGTAATATTCCAAAAGCCATTACAACAAAAGTATAAAGAAAAAGGTTATCATTGACCAAGGAGAAATCAGAGAAGGCTTTCTAGCAGAAGGGCTATATCTGAGATGACTTAAAACGATCAGCAGGCATTTATGAGACAAAAGTAGGTGCAGGAAGGGCTCCAAGCATCAGGAGTAGCCTGAGCAAAAGAATAGTGGAACACAACACCTGTTCTGGGGATAGGAAGTTTCCCAGTTTAGGTACGAGATAGTGTATATGGAGAAGAGGAATGTGAATCATGGCTGGGAAGGTAGTACTGTATAGCTTGTGAAGGTACTTGAATGCTAGGTGAAAGGGGAGGAGTTTGAACTTTATACTTTGTAATTGGAATGAGCTGCTTTGCTGTTTCATCAAGTAGGTCACATTCAAGCACATAGAGGTGCCTAGTTCAGCTGAATAAATAAGTGAATGCAAGACTACATTCCAGGAATACAAAGCTCATGTCTTAAAAGAATTCCCAGTGCCCAGCATGTTGCAATTCATAAAGCAGGCAACTGATAAAAGTCTGTGGAAGAAACTCCCCAGGATGGCCCTAAACTAACTTTTCAATCTTCTCTTCCATAATTCTATTTCACACAGAATATGTGCCAAACAAATTGGGCTGCTCTACCATCAGCACCTTCCTGCCCCTGGTACATCTCTTAAACTATTCCATTAATATGGGATATCTTCCCACTTCCTTCCCTTTTCCTATCACTGCCTCTTCTAAGTCCACCCATCTTCTTCAAAGCCTAGGTCCAACACCAGGTCCATGAAGCTTTCCTGAATCCCTCCAGCTAGAAATAGCCCTTTTCTCTCTCAAGCCTGCACAGTCCTCTTCTCATATTCAACTTGTTACTAGCTGTCTGTTTATGGAACCTGTCTAGACACTGTATTCTCAGTTAGACTGTTCAACTCACGCAGGTAGAGACCACATCTTCTTAAACTTTTTTCACTGCCAGGCCCTAGAACAGTGTGATGTACATATGAGGCATTTAAGAAATGGTTAGCGAATTAAGAGTAAGAAAGGCACCAACTACAAAGGTTGGAATACAGATTAATCTCTATGCTGATGGCAGAGACTGGGTTTGTTTCATTCTCTTTCAGTAATAAGTAGGGCACCACATGTACATTTTTTATGTGTTCATTTAATAAATGTTCCATGAAGAGAAATATAGGCAAGAAAATGGATACAAATTGGAGTCCAAGTTAAACAAGAAGCAGAATTGGGAAACGCTTCAAAGGAGTAAGAGTTTGAATCTTACGACAAAAAGACACACTGTAGCTCCTAGACTTGGAAGGCAGGAAGACAAGGCTGACACAGGCGGAGGCTGCAATGTGGACGGGCCAAAGCAGGGAGACTGCTATCTGTCCTCCTGGGGGTGGCAATTGTAAAATACAAAAGGGGATCTGGATCGCATCAAGGAAACAAGGGGGGATTCAGTGAATCCTTTGACTCTTTGGGGCAGAAGATGAAGGCAAAAAAGTCACCATGGGGTTTGCTAGTTAGAAGAATAATGACATGTAGACAGTCATGATGTAGGGGGGGAGAAAGGTCTAGGAAATGCTGACCGCCCAAGGCTCACTCAACACTTCTAAAGATTTTAAATGAGATGAAAGAGGAAGAAGATGGTCTCCAACATCCCCTTGAGCACTAGCATTCCACAGCTCTATGAAAACTGTCAAGGACAGTATTCAAAGCATCTCAATGGGGGCAAAATAAAAAGCTGAATTAGCAGTACTCCAGTGCTGGAGGAATCCTTGATTGCTTCCCCCATCAAGAGAGGAGTCCTGCATTAGATAAGATGATGGACTAGGTGACCTCTGCAAATCCCTTTCAGCCCCAAAAGTCAATAATTCTGTGAAGATTGGAGAAACAACCAAACCAATTGTACTCATTTATGGATCATTTGTTCAGTCAGTTCATACTTCCTAACTAAGGGTAACACTAATTGTTCTTATACTGAAGTCCAGAACTGTAAATAGCACAGGATTAGTTAGTAATGAGAGGCTCTTGTCTCTAATTCTCCCCTCATACTCCTCTTCCACTTTCCTAATTCTGTTGATGGCCAGAGACAGACTGGGGTCTTCTGTCTCCTTCATCCTCCATCTCCAATAAAGTGATCAGAACATTAACGTCCTCCTTTTCACTCCCATTACCAAGTTCAGGCCCTACTTAATTACCTCTTGTCTGGATTACAAAAGCCTCCTAACTGGTCTTCCTGCCCCCAGTCTACCTCTTCTTCAGTAAGTACACTCTCCCCATGCTGCCCGAGTAATCCTCCTAATTCACAGCTCTGATCATGTCACCACTCTACTCAAAAACCTTGAGTGGCTCTCATTGCCTACAGAGCAAAGCACACTCTTGAACTCTGCTTCTAGTTTAACTCCTGATCCTGGCAACCTTTCTGCCATTATCAAGCTCAGAAAGTTACCAAAGTCTGAGGAGATAAACTGAAGTTATTTCATATTAAAAAAAATTTTTTTAAAGGGCTGGCCCCAGAAATAGTTATATCTTACCATTCCCAGAACAGCAGCTGCTTTACAAGTGGCTGGCACTAAGTACTGAAGGAGAATTTCATCTTCAGAAGGATGCACCCTCCGTAGCTCCGTCAGGGTCAAGTACATCATCTCAAATTGATTCCTCTCTGTAAACAAGTCTGAGACTGCTAGGAGCTGGATGCAAACAGACACCGTGCCAACAGAGAGGGAGAAATAGGTTATCAGGGACATAAAACACTGCTGATGGGTAAGGATTTTCACCTCTAAGGGATAACAACACAGAGAGAACAACAGAGCCTGAGGGGGCTTTTAGGTTTCAAGACAAAACTACTGTGACTTTTTTTGGTGTTATAAGGATGAGTAGGAAATAGAAGAAAGCAAGCTGGATTTGGAGTCAGAGATCCAGGGTTTGAAACCTGCCTCTGGAATTCTGTGTGACTTTGGACATGTTACTTCCTCTCTGAGCCTCGGTTTCTCCTCTGTAAAATGAGGTGACTGGATTAAGTGATTTCTAAATTTCCTTTTAGCTCTAAATAGAATACTTGGGAAAATAAGAGGACTATTTCACAAGTGCCTTGTAACTGTAATGTGCTATGAAAATATGAACTATAATTACTACTGTCTCTCAAAGTATCTTTAAGTTTGTATTTCCTTGGCTGTTGATTGAAATGTCAAAAAAATTTGTATTTTAGCTGTGGAAATATCACAAGAAGAAAATTAGTTAGCTTCGTATTCATGAGGTACAGGAAATCTTCCCCATGTAGACAGAGGATCTATAGAAAGCTTCTAATAGATAACTGCCTGAAATCACTCCAAAGCTCTTTTCCAGTGATTTTTCAAAAAAATTCCTTATGACTACACCAAGGAAAAAGTCTCAAATGTACTGATATTTAATATACTAATTTAAAGCAATTGTACTGATAGTGCATAATATTCTAATTGTAGTAATGGTATTTAACTATTATAGCAGGTTATGCCTTTAAAAAGGAGAAGAGGGAAGCCAATTAGAATAGGGAACAGGAGGTAGCAAACATCTGAAAGTACAGATCAAGAATCCTAAAATGAAGGAGTTAACATTATTAATAGCAATAGCTACTGCAATACCTTTAACACTTTACAATTTAGAAAATGCTTTCACATGCTGGATTTCATTAGACACACTCGATGACCCTGGGGAGGGAGACCTGGCAGGCATACATCACTCTCCTCATTTTACCCATGAGAAAACGGAAGGTCGGCGAGGTGACATGGCTTGCCCAGAGTCACAAAATTAGGCTATCAAATGCAGAAATGGACATCTAACCCATCTTCTCATTCCTGATCCAGAACTTTTTCCACCAAACAAAAAGATTGGGTTGGCTGCTCTTTTTCGTTTGGTTTTGGCTGCTGTTGCTGGGCTGGCAGAAGAGGGTGTTGGAGAGAATGTTCAGGAAAAGGGAACTTACAGATCTCACTACTTCACTGATCAGAATGACTGGGGTTTTTTTGGCTGAACTTGATGGGAGTATCCACTGACTGTACAATTCAAGCAAAAACTGCGAACAAGAATGTATATCAACTCCAGCCCGGTGTTTCCTGCAAAGAGTAAGAATCAAAGTATTCTCAAATTCTAAAATATGTTTCCAACCCTTATTTTTTAATACCAACAACACATACATGGATATCCTGGTAGTTTAAGAAAACTGATTTAACAAAATAAAACTGTGTTGGAAACCTGGAGTTTATTGGAGATGTAGGGGGTGAAGAAGGGGCAGGAAGGTCACCCTCATCTTCTTCATCTTCATCCCATTCTTCTTCTCTCAGTGGGGTGATGTTATTTCCCAGCCACACAGAGTGTATAGAGACCTGAAAATACACAAAGCAACAACACTGAGAAATACTTTAGTTTTTCCTCTGTACAAAAAAATATGAAAAGCATTTAAGCAGAGCACTATTCCAGGCAGAGCACTATGCTCAGCTCTGCAGCAGACATGCAATTCAGAAAAGACATGGTCACTACACTGTAGGCCCTTCAAGGCCCTACAATCTAGTAAGGGGAGATGACAACTAAACAGGTAATCAAAATATTACAAAATAAAGTTTGGGGGGGGGGGAATAGGAACAAGAAAGGCTTCATGGAGGAGGTAACATTTGGGTTAGACTTTAAAAAATGTGGGATAGGGTCAGCTAGGTGGCGCAGTGGATAGAGCACCAGCCCTGGACTCAGGAGGACCTGAGTTCAAATCTGACCTCAGACACTTAACACTTACTAGCTGTGTGACCCTGGGCAAGTCACTTAAACCCCAATTGCCTCACACCCCCCCCCCCAAAATGTGGGATATCTGTGAGAAAAGAGGAAAAGAGAATATTTTAGGCACAGAAAACATAAGCAAAGGCTTAAAAATATCACTTTGGGGAATTAAAAAAAATTAAAATCAGAGTATATTTTAGAAGATAATGACCTCAAGAACCTGCTTTTTAACTGATTCACAAAGGCCAGATTATCTTACCCTCTGTTGCAGGTATCTTGTGCAGTCTAAGATGAAAAGACAGAGACTGCTATTTTGCTCAAAATGACACCACTTTCTGCGCAATTCTAGAACATAGTTTTCAGAAATGTTCCAGTGGAGACAAGGATGGAAAATATAGGGCAAGGTTACCATCTGTAGACCTCTGAATGGGCACTGTGTAAAATACTGCCTTTTTAAACTCCAGCCTCATTCCTATTTTCCCTCACCCATAAGAAGATAACAATAGGAGAGTAGGAGAAGAAACACCCCAAGCCCACCATTTGTAGTTATGGAAAAGATCCTTGTGAATTCTGCCCCAATGTCCATCGAAATAGTGATTTCCAGGAAGATGTCAGCTGACCAGAAGACAAACAAGAGGCTGAGGAATCTTGAAGATCCTAGTTCCAATTCCCAGACTTTTAGGCATATACAAGTGAAGAGGCACAAATACACTCTGTATCCTTCAAAGAGATGGACCTCCACTTCCAGAGCTATAGCACTGGTTCTTTTAGATTATCTGCACTCTAAGAAATGTGTGAATTTGAAGTATTGAAGAGATTAGAAAAAGCAACTGGGATCTGCTTTGAATGCAGAGGCCAAAGGAGAGAATAAATTACAAAACATGATTTCAAATTCTTAAATGGAAAGAAAAGTCAGGCCATCTAATCTAACCTCCTACCCCAATGTAAACAATGGTATAGTCATCCATCCTCTTGATGAATATTATCAGAGACAAAGGTCTCACTAATTAGATACAATGTAATAAAACATTAAGTGTTAGAAAATTAAACTTTATATTAAACTGAGATGTCTTTGTTCTGTCCTCTAGAGTTGAACAGAATTAATTCCTTTTCCCACATAGTACAAATAGCTGATTGTCAGGGAGTTTGATTAGCTACAAGGAGGAGGTGAAAGTGTCCAACCATCCCTGACAAGGTGGGGCAGTCTCTCCCTCAGAGGCCTCTCAATGGATAAAAGTGACTTATGCTATCCACCACACCTCTGCCCATAGGGCTCCCAGGGAGTGAGAGGTCCTTGTTGGTAGATCAGGGAATACTAAGAGTGGGGAGGTACAGGGTCATTTTCCCTCACTGCTGTATGGTCCTTGGTGTAGCCCTGGTGCTGCTCCTATTTATGGTCACTGTTTTTATGTTGATGTGGGCTCCCAGTGTTGACTGGGGAGCTAAACCAGCCAAACTGGGTTTTACCAGCTCACAATTGACCACTCAGCCCCAGCACCCATGAAGGAATCACTGAGCTGGTGATGTACTCCTTGTGTGTCCCACTGCATCACCTTTGCCCTCCTCCATCCCTCAATGCTCCTGGGCACACGTCTCTGATAGTGAGTTCAAATCCAGCCTCAGACACTAACTTTACAGTGTGACTCTGGCAAGTCACTTAACCTCTCTGTGCTTCAGTCCTCATCATAAAATGGGGACAACAGCTCTATGTCACAGTTGTGAGGCTCAGATGAATTAATATAACAAGCACTCTCCAAACCGTAAAACACTCTACACACCCTAGCTATTAGTGCTTTTATCATTATACTCTTCTAAGCTACAGTTGGGTGTAACTGGCATTAGCAGAGGGAATTTCTATGCCACCAAATCCTAAAAGCTCTATGTAAGGCAATCTTATCTTTGCTGGCTACTACATCAATCTGAGCTTTCAGCTCACTGAAACTGCCACATAGTTTTCATACGAACTCCTTTTAGACTATCACACACAGGTTTGTACACAGAAAAGTGAAATGTATACTTAAGAGCAAAGCTTTGCAGTTACCCCATAGAATCTCATCCTGCTTTTTTTAGCCCCCTACAGATTTTTTTTTTTAATTCTGATTCTTTTATTCAGTGTATTAAGCAGAATTAGGAGCAAGGGCTGGAAGCTACAAAGTCAAAGTTAGGCTGATCATATCCCAATAGACTGTATAGTTTAAAAAACTATTCATTTGAATCTTGAATTAATCTTGAATTTTATACCCCATATTTCTGAATTTTTTTCCCTCAAGCCACTCTTTGATGAATTCAAATTATCTAAGGTCTACAGGATTCAGTTTACTAATGTAGTAAATCTATCAGGAAAGGACATGAAGTTAGTTGAGCATGACTTGATATCTGTAAATCTAAGCTGCCTTCCCTGACTTCTTTGCCCAATTCTCATAAGACATTTATCTGCTGATCTGTCGGATAGTTTTGCCAGAGGACAATATTCAAGCTCACAAGTCTAGAGTTTCTAGAATTCTAGGGGGTGCATGCATGTGAGTGTGTGTGTGCGCGCACGTATTTGTTTTACAACTAAAGTATTTATTGATCTTCTGGCACACCTACTGTTCTCGTTATGATTCTCCAAAATTACCAATGGTATATTTGCAATCAAATCTTTATTTTAGTATACCCTGAGATGTAATTTGTTTGAGCTTCGAAACTTAAATTCATTCAGAACAGATAGCTGCTCGGCAATATGTCTCACATCAGTTCTTTCCTTTATCCCCAGTGCCACCTCACACACAGTAAAGGATCTCATTACCAACCACACTTGAGCAACTAAAATACTAAAATTAACTGTTCTCTTCAATAATAAAAGAGAGGCTACAAAGTTTTTTAATGTGCTGCAGAAAGAAATGGAAATGGCACAAAAGAAATCATAGACAGGAAGAACACCTGGGCTAGGATAGGCTATGAATATATAAAACAGGTTCATATCAGAGGTGAGACTTTTTTGTTTGTTTGTTTTTTGTTTTGTTTTGTTTTGGGTTTTTTTGTTTTTTTAATGAGGCAATTGGGGTTAAGTGACTTGCCCAGGGTCACACAGCTAGTACATATTAAGTGTCTGAGGCCGGATTTGAACTCAGGTACTCCTGATTCCAGGGCCGGTGGAGGTGAGACATTTCGATGGTGATGGATTGATTCTTAAGATATCAGAAAAAGAAGATACTAAGCATTCGGAGAAAAAAAAATTCATAGATATTACTGTTACCCAAACAGGACAACTTAGGAAATAAGCAGAGGTAAAGAAGAAACAGCATTATCACTTTTGACAGATGACATGCTAGTGTACTTACAGAATCCTAGGGAGTCAACTAAATCAACTGAAACAATAATTCTAGCAAAGTTGCAGAATATGAAATAAATCCACATAAATCATAAGCATTCCTGTATTTTACTAAAAGAACCCAGAAGGAAGAATAACTACAGAAGCAACAAAGTATTAGGGAGTGTATCTAGCAAGATTCAACAGGCATTCTATCATCTCAAAAGAGCAGTGAGCCTGGAGTAGGGCAGACTTTAGCCCAAGCCCTCATACACTTAGAACTGAGATGTGCTTTAAGGTTTGCAAAGCATTTTACATATCACTTCATTTAAGCCTTACAATAGGCCATTTAAATGTGTATGCCAGGGATTATTGTTTCCAGTTTACAGATGAGAAAATTTAGGGTTCGGGTAAGGGACCAGCCCATGGCTATACAACTACTAAGTTTCTGGAGCAGAGATTGAAACACAGTTTTCCTGACGCCAAGTCTACACTGACTCTGTTAGTAGAGAGATTAGGCTCTAGGAAGGTAGTCATTTGCCGAGTAACATAGATTTAAATGGCAAAGGAAGGACACAAACCCAGGCCAGAAGAGAGGCTTCATAGGGGGAAAGAGTTCCCTCCTGAAAAGTCTCCTATGAAGATTCAATGTGAGAAACAGGAACATGTTTTAAAAATAGTAAACTGCAATAAAAACCTGAGGTTTCATTATTCCTTGATATGTGATAGGCTTTAAACTGGATTGTACTATATGGACTTAAGTCTACATCATTAGAGGCAGTAGCCACCTCACTGAGATCCCAGATTAATGAAAGTACACCCTGAAAGTTACTTTTAAATAAGTACCTTCTTAACTAGACTATTCCTTCCCTGAAATGTGAGGTACAGACAATGAACTTTCATAAAGGTAGTGAGTTTTTAAAAAGAATAAATCCAATTTATTCTCACAAGGCAAAAATTTCAGGAATGTTAACTTTAAAGTTGGAGAAAGCTCTCTACAAAAATCATGATAAGTTATGTATAATGGTTATTGTAATTCTTGCAATCTCAACAAGTGGGGAAGAGGTGAAGAATATGAGGAGAGAATATGGAACCGAAAAACAAAAATAAACCTGAATTTTAAAAAACCATTCAAGTTAGTAGGAAAACTGGAAAGCAATCAGTTAAAAAAAAAAGGTTCTTAAAGGAGGCAATCAAGTAATTTCAAGAGAAGAATATTACTTTTGCACAAATAAAATCAGTGATGCTGGGATAAGAAACTGTTGTGGGGAGTGTGGGGAGGAACTTTGTATCAAATATCTGAGAAGAGTCTGACATCAAAGACACTGAGGGAATTAATACAGATCTACAAGACCAAAAGCCATTCCTCAAAGAATAAATGCTCAAAGGAAGTGTCATTCTCTTGTTTAAAATAATAAACATTATCATTTATGGTTTTGAGTTCCAAATTTATACTTCCTTCCCTCCCTTCTCTCCCCGCTCCCCAAGGCAGTAAGCAATCATATATATGTTATACATGTGCAATTACGTAAAACATTTTGTACAAGAAAACTTGAATAAAAGTAAAAAAATGAAAGTGAAAAGTAGCAAGCTTCAGTCTGTGTTCAATCAACATCAGTTCTTTTTTTGGAGATAGATAATGTTTTTCATCATTAGTTCTTTGGAACTGTCTTAGAATAGTTAAGTCATTCACAGTTCTTCATCAAACAATGTTGCTATCACTGCACAACATTCTCTTGGCTCACTTCACTATATATCAGTTCATACAAGTCTTTCCGGGCCCTTCTGAAATCCTCCTCCTTGTCATTTCTTATAGCACAATAATATTCCAACACCATCATGTTTAGCTATTCCTCAATTGATGGGCATTCCTTTGATTTCCAATTCTTAGCCACCACAAAAAGAGCTTTTTTGTACAAACAGGTCTTGAGTGAGTCATTCTTAGAAGAACTATCAGTTGCCTACAGAAATGTGAAAGATTGCTCCAAGTAACTAATAATAAAATGTAAATCAAAACAACTCTGAAGTTTCTCCACAGCTGGCAAATTGGGAGAGATGATAAAAGATGGAAATGGTTTTATATTAGAAGGGTTGTGGAAAGACTGGAATATTCATAGGTGTTTTTATTTTTTATTTTGAAACAATCTGTAAAGACTAGAATGTAATATAAATAGAAGACAACAATTCTGCTGGTTTTTTTTTAATAAACAGAAAATAAAACATAACATTCTACTTCAATAAAAATTTTCCTACAAATTCAGGGAAAGCATTTTCTTTCTTTTTTTTTTTTTAGTGAGGCAATTGGGGTTAAGTGACTTGCCCAGGGTCACACAGCTAGTAAGTGTTAAGTGTCTGAGGCCTGATTTGAACTCAGGTACTCCTGACTCCAGGGCCGGTGCTCTATCCACTGTGCCACCTAGCTGCCCAGGGAAAGCATTTTAAAGAATAGAATCCTACACATTTAAAACCTATCCCACAACTCAAAATTGTAACCACTCTGAAAAGTGATTTTGAATCATGCTGAAGAAATGAATAAAATATCTAAACACTCAGACCCAGAGTCACGACTGGTTCGGCATATACCGAGAAAGGTCAAAGACAGTATTCAATGTACCCCAAAATATTCACAGTGGTGCTTTTGGTAATAGCAAAGAACTAGAAACAAAGTAGATGTTTATGAACTGAAGAATGGTTAAACTCACTGCAGAATACAACCATCCTGGAATATTACTATAACCATAAAACAAGTAATTTGGTCTTGAAGAAGAGTTGAGAATATATATTTCTTTCCCTTCTCTGCAGAGGTGGGGGGACTATGGGTGTGGAATATTGCAATTCAGTCTAACTCAGCTGATATGTTGGGGTTTTTTTTCCTCTTACTTTTTAAAATTCTTTGTTACAAGGGATGCCTCCTTGGATGGGGAAGGAGGAGAGATATATAGACATAAAGGTGATATAAAAACAAAAGCTATCAATATGAACAACTTCTTTTAAAGCACCATGATTTTTTGAGTATAAACCTTTCCTTCAGGGAGACAGATGGCAACCATCTTTCCTACTGTAGTACACAACTCTTCTGAGCTTTTCACCAAAATGAACGTGTCATTTTTGGCTAACTGTTTAGAGATTAGCTTTTCTGGAATGCTAGCTGTACAACAGTGAAAGACCAGTACAATTTGGGCCTGTTCATATAAACAGCATATAAACATCAAGAACTCAGATTCACATCTGTGACACAAGAAACCCTTGGGAAAGCCTTTTCATTGGAAACTTTAATTCACCATAAACTAAGAAATCTCTCTCAGGGGCAGCTAGGTGGCACAGTGGATAGAGCACCGGTCCTGGAGTCAGGAGGACCTGAGTTCAAATCTGGCCTCAGACACTTAACATTTACTAGCTGTGTGACCCTGGGCAAGTCACTTAACCCCAACTGCCTCACTAAAAAAACAAAACAAAAACACTCTCTCTCTTTCTTTTCATTGTGAATCTTATGTGCTTAATTTGAGATCTATTTCAAGTCTGAACTACTCAGCATGTCTTTCTATGTTCTTTATTATACATTTCCAGCTCTACTTACTATACAGCCTCATTTCATGGCATTCCACAATAGAGAAGCTTTGTTCTATTCAGGTTGGTCTCAAGATTGTATATTCCCAGAGAGGATTCTGGAAACATGGCAGAATAGGACAGAAAATACCAGGCTCTCCAGATTTCTCCCACAAACAACACATCACCTGAAGGTAAACTTAGAGCAGCAGAAACAATAAAAAGTTGGGGTAAAGAAGTTGTTCTCCTAAATAAGACAACTTGGAAGGACCTCAGGAAAACCCAACCTCCAGGTTCTGCCCAAGTGAAGTAAAAAACCAGGCAGACTCCATCAATCAGCAAGCCTTGGGGGCAGCTGGGTCCCATCCCCTGCACCTTGGCACTAAAACCTGACTATGATAATAAGCCAGTTAAAAAAACAAAACAAAACAATAATAATGAGTAAGCAAAGGACAACCTGACCATAGATAGCTACTAGAAGATCTGGGTTTATACTCAAGATAGTGAAGTTAAAAGCCACATCTACTTTAAAGAAAAATGTCAAATGGTCAGGAATCCAAAGAGTTCTTCAAAGAGCTTAAAAATATTTTAAAAATCAAAGACAGGGGGCGGCTAGGTGGCACAGTGGATAAAGCACCGGCCCTGGATTCAGGAGTTCCCGAGTTCAAATCCGGCCTCAGACACTTGACACTTACTAGCTGTGTGACCTTGGGCAAGTCACTTAACCCCCACTGTCCCGCAAAAAAAAAAAAAAAAGATAACAAAAATCAAAGACAGTTTGAAGAAAAATTGGAAAAAAAATAAGAGCAATCCAAGAAAATTATGAAAAGAAAAGAAAACCAATTGGAAAAAGGAATCCAAAAACTTAAGGAAGGAAATAACTCCTTAAAAATTAGACATTATAAGTTATAAGACATCAAGAAATAATAAAACACAAGCAAAAGAATGAAAAAATAGAAGAGAATGTGAGCCATCTCATTAGAAGAACAAAAGATCTAGAACAGATCAAGGAGAGACAATATAAGAATTGTTGGACAAGGGGGCAGCTAGTTGGCGCAGTGGATAAAGCATGGGCCCTGGATTCAGGAGGATGTGAGTTCAAATCTGACCTCAGATACTTGACACTTACTAGCTGTATGACCCTGGGCAAGTCACTTAACCCTCACTGACCTGCAAAACAAAACAAAACAACAACAAAAAAAGAATTGTTGGACTACCTTGAAAATTATGATTTAAAAAATAATAGTCTAGATATGATATTACAAGAAATCATTAAGGAAAACTGCCCTGAAGTTCTAGAATATAGGGTAAAAGAGAAATAGGAAAAAAATCCATCGATTGCTACCTGAAAGATATCCCAAGATAAAAACTCATAGGAACATCATAGCCAAGTTTTGAAGCTCCCAGGTTAAAAAGAAAATACTACACACAAGGGGAAAAAAACCCAACCCAGTTTAAATACTGCAGAGCCACAATCAGAATAACACAAGATCTAGCAGCTTCTACCTTAAAAGACTGAAAGGCTTGGAACGTTATATTTCAAAGAGCAAAAGAGGTGGGTTACAACCAAAAATAACCCAGCAAAACTGAGTATAATCCTGAATGGAAAAAAAAAAAGGACATTTAATGAATTGAAAAGTATTTGTGACAAAAAGACCAGAACTCAGTGGAAAATCTGACACATAAAATCTAGGAGAAACATAAGGTAAACATTAGAGATTAAGGGACTCAATAAGTTCAGACTGTTTACTTCTTATATGGGAAAATGTCATCTGTATTCTTGGGAATATCATTACTCAGGTAGTTTGAAACAGCACACATACATAGAAGGTTTGGGGTTGAGTATGATGGGATGATTCCAAGAAATAAAATAAAATTGGGTAGGGAGAGGTAAAATGAAGCAATTATCTCATACAAAGGAGGCATGGAGGGAAGAACTGTTATAATGTGAGCAGGTAGGGGTCAAGGGCTAGTAGTGCTGGAACCTTATTCTCATCAGAACTAAGTTAAAGAGGAAATAAGACATATATCTATTAGGGTTTAAAAGTTTTCTAAATTACAAAGAAATAGAAAGGTAAAAGGACAGGATAGGGGAGATACTTTTAGAAGGAAGTATGGATCAAGAAGCAGAAGGATGGAGGGAGAGGATAAGGGAGAGACTCTTTAAAAGGTTTTGGATTAGGGAGGTAGCGACTAGAAGTAAATCTGATGTGTGAAGAGGAATAGTGTAAAAAGAGAGGGTGAGAAGAATAGGACAGAGGGATATACACAACTAGTAATTATAACTTTGAACATGAATGAGATGAACTCACCCATGAAACAGATATGAATAGCAGAATGGACTAAAAATAAGAATCCAACAATATGTCCTTTACAAGAAACACATTTAAAAATAAGAAATATACAGAATTAAAATAAAGGGCTGGGGGGCAGCTAGATGGTGCAGTGGATAAGCGCCGGCCCTGGATTCAGGAGTACCTGAGTTCAAATCCGGCCTCAGACACTTACTAGCTGTGTGACCCTGGGCAAGTCACTTAACCCCAATTGCCTCACCCCCCAAAAAAATAAATAAATAAAGGGCTGGAGTAAAGTTCATTATGTTTCAGCTCAGGTTAAAAAAAAAAAAGCAGAGGTAGCAATGATGATCTCAGACAAAGTAATAGCTAAGACAGATTTAATTAAAAGTGACAAACGGGGAAATTACACTGTGATAAAAGGTACCATAAAAAATGAAGTAATATTAATACTAAACCTATATGCAATATAGGCTATACCATCTAAATTTTAAAAGAAAAGTTAAATGAATTATAGGTAGAAATAGAAAGTAATACTACAACAGTGGGGGCCTTTAACCTTCCTCTCTCAGAACTTGATAAATCTGAAAGTAAGAAGTTAAGGAAGTGAATAGAATCCTAGGTAAGCTAGATATTATATATATATATCTGGAGAGAAATGAATAGGAGTAGAAATGAATACACTTTTTTCTCAGTGGTACCTTTACAAAAACTGACCATATATTAGGGCATAAAAACTTTAAAATTGGGAGAAAAATTTTGTAGACAGTTTCTCAGATAAAGGCCTCATATCTCAAATATATAAAGAACTTTGTCAAATTTATAAGAATCTGAGTCATTTTCCAATTGATAAATGGTCAAAGTGAACAGGAAGGTTTTGGTTTTTTTTTTAAAGTGAGGCAATTGGGGTTAAGTGACTTGCCCAGGGTCACACAGCTAGTAAGTGTTATGTGTCTGAGGCCAGATTTTAACTCAGGTACTCCTGACTCCAGGGCCGGTGCTCTATCCACTGCGCCACCTAGCCGCCCCATGAACAGGAAGTTTTAAAGAAAGAATCAAAACTATATTTAGTCATATAAAAATACTTTAAATCACCATTGATTAGAGAAATGCAAATTAAAACAATATTGAGATATCATCTTACGCTTGTCAAATCGGATAAAATGACAGAAAAGTGACAAATTTTGGATGGGGACGTGGAAAAACTGGGGCACTAATTCACTGTTGGTGGAACTGTGAACTGATCCAATCATCTTGGAGTACAATCTGGAATTATCCACAAAGGGTTATAAAATTGTATATACCCTCTGATCCAGCAATATCATTATTAGGTCTGTTTCCCAAGGTGATAAGGGGAAAGGGAAAAGAATTTATATGTTCTAAAATATTTATAGCAGCTCTCTTTGTGATGGCAAATAACTCGAAATTGAGGGGATACTATGCCATAAGAAATTATGAACTGGTTAATTTTAGAAAAACATGGAAAGATTTACATGAAATGATAAAGAGTGAAATGAGCAGAACCAAGAGAATGTTATACAAAATAGCAAAAGTGTTCTAAGAACAACTTTGAATCACTAAATTATTTTGGTTATTATAAATACTTAAATCAACTACAAAGGACCCACATAGGAAGATGTTATCCATATCCAGAGAAGGAACTGATAAAGAGAATTATTTATGGTATCTTGTGCCATGTACATGGAAATGTTCTTTTTTTTTGGTCCTTTTATATTTAAGTTCAAAATGAATAATTTTTTTAAAAAAAGAATGTATAGTCCCTTCTTTCTGGCCTCCACCTTTTCTAGCACATAATTACTGAGTACACATTTATACAGGACTTAGCAAGGATTCATGACTTTCTATAATAATGCTAGATAACAGGCTAGGGGGAAAAAGAGTTGGTGAAGGTTGATACTGGATTGTTGTTGTTGTTGAGTCATTTCAGTTGTAACTGACTCTTTGGGATTGCATTTGGGATTTTCTTGACAAAGATACTGGAGTGTTCTGCCATTTCCTTCTCTAGCTCATTTTACGGATGAGGAAACTGAGGCAAACAGGGTGAAATGACTTGCTTAAGGTCACACAGTTTGTAAGTGTCTGAGGTCAGCCTTGAACTCATGAAGATGAGTTTTTCTGATTCCAAGTCCAGTACTCTATTTTGTCACCTACCTGATCTTGGGTTAGCAATTGGCAACATAAATGGCAAATTAAGATGGAAAGGGATTCTAAGGAGAAGGCACGATTGAAATATAAGGCCCATGAATCCAAACCTAATGGAGAAATAAGGCCAAGTAAGAGTTAAAGAATTGGGAGAGGAGGAATAGGCAAAGTACTAAAAGTCTAAGTGAAAATTCAAAAGTTCAGAAGAAATAAGAGAGAATATGAGGAGAAAATGGTTAAAAGTGAATTTCAGATTTCATAATTCTAGGGGTAGAACATTTTTGATTGATGATGATGGATTTAAATTATGATTGTGCTGATGAGTGAATCACTCAGTCAATAAACATTTATCATGCATATACTATGTGTTGGGCACTGTGTTAAGCACTGAAGATACAAAGATACAAAGGCAAAAGACAGTCCTGCCCTGGAGGAGCTCACAATCTAATGGGGCAGACAATATGTAAACAACTATGTGCAAACAAGCTATATACAGGATAAATAGGAAATAACTGACAGAGGGGAGGCACTAGCATTAAGAGGGATCAGGAATGAGTGAGATGATCAGAACCAGAACATTGTACACAGTATCATCAACATTGTGTGTTGATGTACTGTGATGGACTAGATTTTTCTCACCAATGCAATGGTACAGAAGAGTTCCAGGGGACTCATGATGGAAGAGGATCTCCAAATCCAGGAAAAAAAAAAAGAACTGTGGAGTATAGATGGTGATTGAAACATACTATTTCTTTTGCTTTTGGTGCTGTTGTTTTTCTATTTTGAGGTTTTTCCTCATTGCTCTGATTTTTCTCTTATAACATGACTAATGCAGAAATATGTAGAAATATTGGATTACTTGCTGTCTAGGGGAGGGGGGGAGGGGAGGGAGGGAGAAAAATCTGAAATTGGAAAACTTGTATAAAGAAATGTTGAGAGCTATCTTTACATGTAACTAGAAAAAAAATACTTTTATTAGGAAAAAAAAAAGAGGGATCAGGAAGGGTTTCCTGTGAAAGTTGGGATTTTAGCTGTACTTGAAGGAAGGCAAGAGGCAGAGATGAAGAAGGAGAATTCCGGGCATGGAGAACCCTGTGACTTAGCCAGTGACTAAGTAGAAAATGTCTTCTTCAACTCCAGAGCTCTTTGTATTCTCCTAGTTTCAATACTATACTATATATACACTGCTTGTTTTTATGCTGAATATGCAGGCATAGTAGAGAGCTGACCTTGAAGACAAGAAGATGAGAATTTACACCTCCCCTCTGATACATAATAGCTACTAGTTGTTTGTCCTTTTTTTCTTTTTTTTTTTTGTGGGGCAATGAGGGTTAAGTGACTTGCTCAGGATCACACAGCTAGTAAGTGTCAAGTGTCTGAGGCAGAATTTGAACTCAGGTCCTCCTGAATCCAGGGCTGGTGCTTTATCTATTGCACCACCTAGCTGCCCCATGTCCTTTCTTGAAGAGGACCATGACATCAATATGATGTCATGATTTGCAGTGAATTGGCTTTAAGTGAAGGAGGGCTGACCTGAGTTCAAATCTCACCTCAGACACTAGCTGTGTGACCCTGGGCAAGTCAGTTAACCTCTCCAGTCACCCTGATGTATATCTTGCCACTGAACCCAGATGGTTCTTGAGGAGAGAGTGAGGTCAGTGACCTTGCACAGCCCTCCTGCACTTAAATCCAATTCAGTGCTATCACCCCAATGTCATGGTCCTCTTGGAGAATGAAGGACAAACAACAACAACAACAGCTGGATGACTCTGGGAAAGTTACTTTACTTAGGTGCCTTCAGCAGCCCTCTAATTCTGTGGGGTACAGAAAAGGTGTACATTTCCCTCTGGGAGCTCCACAAACTAATGAAATCAGAGGTCTAATTCCTATCCCTAGGCCTATTGAAAAAAAAGTCCTTTACTTAGGTCTTAGGGTCAGAAAGCGGGGTGGGGTGGGCCTGAGGAGCCAGGTCATGGTGATTTGACAATATGCCACAAAAGAAGGAACCAGAGTAAGCACTCCAAGGTAGAAAATCAAGGATGAGGATTTAGGAGGAAAGGGGGAAAGCAGAAATGGCATTAGGCAATCTGTACAGTCTACAGGGTATAATTTATAGGAAGGAACTGTTAGCACAATGTAAGGAAGAACCTTGTAAAAATCCAAGTTGTCTCAAAGTGCAATGGTCTGTGTCTATGTAGAGGCTAGTGCTCTTCAGGAGTACTATGGAGGGAATTCCTCCATTAGACTGAGGATCAGGCTAGATCCTGCTCCTTGCAATTCTGGGATGCTATGAAAAATACTTGAAAAAACAGAAAAAGCTTACTCAAAGACAAATTGATCCAGTCAAGAATTCAGTATTTTAAAAGGAAATAAATTGCTGTGATTAACCTAGTAAATCTGTCATAACTTTGAGGTGGTAAAGTAATATTATGTACCTTCCATTTAGTTAAAAGATAGGCTCATTTGGTTTATTTTTCAGCCAGGTCTAATAATATTTTAGCAATAATGATACTCCAATTTGGTTACAGACAGCACAGGTTATAGGCAGCTAGGTACAGAGTAAATAAGAGTGTGGGAGATGGAGTCTCAAAGACCTTGGGTTCAAATCCAGCCTCAAGCACTTACTAGCTGTGTGACCCTGGGCAAGTCATTTAACCTTTGCCTACTTTAGTTTCCTCAACTGTAACATGAGGATGAGGAAGAGGATGAGGATGATAATAATAATACCTCTCAGGGTTGTTGTGAGGATCAAATGAGATCACAAACACAGTGTATTTAAAGTGCTTTTAAAATGCTAGGTAGTAGTAGTAGTAGTAGTAGTAGTAGTAGTAGTAGTAGTAGTAGTAGTAGTAGTAGTAGTAGTAGTAGTAGTAGTAGTAGTAGTAGTAGTAGTAGTAGTAGTAGTAGTAGTAGTAGTAGTAGTAGTAGTAGTAGTAGTAGTAGTAGTAGTAGTAGTTGGAGGGAAAAGAAAAAGAAAAAACACTGAATTTGTAGAACAGATGTCAACCAACCTGTCCTAGATTATAACTCATGTTCCCCATTTCTCGTTCGGTGTTGATCTGCAGCAGAAGTTTTTCATGGCTGATAAGGGCACCTAAAAAAATAATTTCATTCTAACTTTTCTGCAGAACACATAAAAGATTCAATCTGAAATGACATTTCAATATAACAATCCATATGTGTCAACCCTAGATACTTAAAGCTCTGGTATATACATTTAATGGTTTTATGTAGTTCCTCTCTTTTCTGGGGAGAGTATTAAATAGTATATTTGATGAATCAGAGATCTTAGAGATCTTTGCTATCAATCAGGTTATGAGAGAAATGGGCCAGGACTTGAAGCCACAGCTTCCTTGTCCATAAAATGAGGGGACTGTATTAGATGACTCTAATGTCCCTTCTAGCTCTAAATCCTAAAACAATGAACCCCACAAAAACCAAGCAGGACTCTTAGAAGTACACAGGAAACAAAAACACCATTTCCTGGGGAGTCTCCTAAGGATCGTCACCAAACAGGACAATTCATCTCCAGAAAGCAATGTAAGTTATTACTGCATTATAGTTTCTGAGTTAATCCAAATTAACAAAGCTTTCTAAGACACCTTCTGTGTTCAAGGATGTGCATATGTCACAGCAACTAGTCAGGGAACTACTTTATCTTAGTCATGTGACAACCAAAGGGTACTTGTAGGGCGGAGACTGTTCAATAGTCAAGAAAATTGAGCCACGAAGTGCTGTGAATAAGGAAACCTCCCTGGTCAAGTATCTCTCCCATTAAAAACATAGATGTAGACATATGTGTGTATGTTATAAATACATGTGTATGTATGTGTGTGTGCATACACATACTAAGTATACATATTCTGTATATTTTATGTATGTATGTGTATAAATATGCACACACAGCATCCCATTAAGCACCACACTAAGGTTTCTGTTACACGATGGGATATGGAGGAAGTCTATGCATTCCCTATTTAAGCTAGAGCAATCTTTGCAGAGCCAGATTTAAAGGATAAACAAATCTTTGGTTTATGTGTGAGGGAGCAAAATCTCTGAAATAGTGATGGGGAAGGGTCATTTATTTTTTCTGATGGTTTTGTCTTAGAAGATAATTCCTAGATGGGTTCTTATAGCTGATGTTTTTCAGTCACAAAGGAAAATAAAATGTTTTAGATCTAAAACTTGCAAAAATTAAATTGTATAGCTAGTAAGTAATTACATAGAAACACAGATTTATTCCATGCATACCTGACATAGCTGGAGACAGAGATGGCACAGGATCCCAAGCCTGGTATAAGTGATGTGTAGGAATGTTGTCTCTCTTTGAAACCATTGCTTGAATTTCTTGCTCAACAATTCCCCTGATAACACTCAGTTTCCTCCCAAACCTAAAAGGTTTTTAGCACAAGAGTTAATCAATATTTTGTTTATCCCAAATACAACTCCTGAAAATACTAAATAAGCAAAGTTTCTTTGATCACCGTCTATTCCCTATCTGCCTTCTCCCCCCACATTCCAAGCCAAAAGTGATCTTTCTTTGAATTTCCACAGAGCACTTTACTAGGATATTCTCTTTATGTTCATCATGTTCTATTTTGTATTACTTCTTTGTGTACATATCTTATCTCCCTTATTAGAATGTAAGTTCACTTAGAAAAGGGACAATGTGTTATTTTTCATCTTTGTATTCTCAGCACCTAACATGGTGTCTTACGCGTCTTATCTATGTTAAATCTAAATGAAAAACATCAGAATTTTCTTGATTATTTGGTTATAAAAAATTTTAGCAACTTCTAGTACCAATTTAACTCATGCAAAAATGTTTATTCTTATTCAGATTTTATATTAATGTGCTGCTTCTTAAAACACCACATACTCTCCCCTATCCTGTGCTACCAAAGTCACTTTATAACATCCCATTATTAGCCTTTGTCATGTGATAGAAACACCAATTATTCAAACATTTTACTTACAATTATTATAGTATTTGATCTATAATATCCCTTTTGAGGAAGTCCAGAAAGTAAAGTCCCTATTTTAACATCATAAGAGTTTATGTAGCATTAATTGGCAGGCAAACAATAGAGATAAATGGTATTAAAAGGTTGGCCTTAAGTCACACCTATTAAAAATGGCACCAGTCAGAGAAAACATTTTGGAGAGCAATATGCAGTATGAACTGTAAAACTGGTCATACTTTTCAATTCAGATATTCCAACGCTAAGACTATTTCTCAAAAAAAAAAAATCATAGGCAAAAATAAGATGGTGGAGTAAAGGTGGTATCCAAGATGACTTCTCCCAACATTTCCCTTCAAACAACTTTAAAATTATACCTCAAATTGAATTTTGGAGGACAGAGCCAACAAGCGGTCAGAGTAAAACCTTTTTCCAGCTTAAGACAACTTAGGAAGTTGGTATGCAACACTGGGATGGGCGCTAGTCTAGAGCACACATGGTGACAGCACTACCAGCAGTGGGCCTTAGAGGTGGCTGCAATAGTGGTGGCAGCAGCAGCAGCTTTGGGTGTTTTCGGTCCAGAAATGGTAAGGCGGTTAGATAACTGGTCAGAAAGAGATTATAGGGGCTCCTTTATTGGTATAAGGTGCAGGTGATGCTGACTGGCAATTCTATTTACCATAAGCAATCCTGGGTTGCAGTTCCAGGACAGAAAGAGGTTCTGGTAGTAAGTTACAAGGGAGGAGGTGCCCCAGTTGCAGTTTCAAGACAGAGAGGAACACCAGCCCTTCCAGTTACAAGAGAGGAGGGGACCTAGTCACAGTTACAGGGCCAAGAGGACCATCAGCACTTGTGGTTGCAGGGCAATAGGAGCCCTGCCTAGGTAAATACCAGAGCACAGACCAGGAGAGTAGCAACCATCCTTTGCTCATATCACACCACCTTAGAAGCATCAAAAACTTGCAGAACACCAGAACAAACTATAAAAAAAAGGCGTATGAAACATTGTGAAGCTTAGGTCGCTGCTGCCCATCCCTCAGCTGGGTGGAACACAACTTTAACATAAAGTTCAAAGTCAAGAAATAGGCTGGAAAAAATGAGCAAACAACAAAGAAAAAACTTAACCATAAAAAGTTACTACAATGGCAGAAAAGACCAAGACATAAATTCAAAAGAAAAAAACAATGTGAAAATAGCTACAAACAAAATCTCAAAGAAAAATGCTAATTGAACCCAAGTCCAATGAGAATTAATAGAAGAATTAAAGAAAGAGCTAAGAGTGGTAGAGGAAAAATTGGCAGAAAAATAAAAGTAATGCAAGAAAATTATGACAAGAAATTCAACAGCTTGGTAAAAGCAGCACAAAAAACCTGAAGAAAATAACATTTTAAAAAACAGAATTCATCTAATAAAAGAGGCACAAAAATTCAGTGAAAAAAACAATTTATTAAAAATTAGAATTGGGAAAGTAGAAACTAAAGACTCCACGAGGCATTAAGAAACAATTAAAAAGTCAAAAGAATGAAAAAAATTGAAGAAAAAGTGAAATACTGCATTTTACAAACCAACTGATTTGGAAAATACAGAGATAAATTAAGAATTATTGGACTACCTGAAAGCCATGATCAAAAATAGAAAGAGAGAGAAAGAAAGAGAGAGAGAAAAAGAAAGGAAGGAAGGAAGGAAGGAAGGAAGGAAGGAAGGAAGGAAGGAAGGAAGGAAGGAAGGAAGGAAGGAAGGAAGGAAGGAAGGAAGGAAGGAAGGAAGGAAGAAAGGAAGAAAGGAAGAAAGGAAGAAAGGAAGAAAGGAAGAAAGGAAGAAAGGAAGAAAGGAAGAAAGGAAGAAAGGAAGAAAGGAAGAAAGGAAGAAAGGAAGAAAGGAAGAAAGGAAGAAAGGAAGAAAGGAAGAAAGGAAGAAAGGAAGAAAGGAAGAAAGGAAGAAAGGAAGAAAGGAAGAAAGGAAGAAAGAAAGAAAGAAAGAAAGAAAGAAAGAAAGAAAGAAAGAAAGAAAGAAAGAAAGAAAGGAGAGAAGAAAGAGCCTATACATATTTCAAGAAATTTCCAAGGAAAAATAATCCTGGGGTGGCTAGGTGGAGCAGTGGATAGAGCACTGGCCTTGGATTCAGGAGGACCCGAGTTCAAATCCGGCCTCAGACACTTGACACTTACTAGCTGTGTGACCCTGGGCAAGTCACTTAACCCCCATTGCCCCACAAAATAAATAAAAACAAAAAATAATCCTGCTATCTTATATCCAGAGAGTAAAACAGAAATCAAAAGAATCCACCAATCACATCCTGACAAAGTGAAACGAAAACTCTCAGGAATATTTCAGTCAAATTCCAGAACTCCCAAGGAGAAAATATTGCAAGCAGTCAAGAAGAAACAATTCAAATACCATGGAGCCACAGTCAGGCTCACACAAGATTTAGCAGCTTCCGTGCTAAGAGCAAAGGGCTTGGAATATGATATTCTGAGAGGCAAAGGAAGGAGGATTACAAATAAGAAAACCTACCCAGTAGACCTGAATACAATCCTTCAGGAAAAAAGATGGACATATAACTAAATAAAGGACTTTCAAGCATTTCTGATCAAAAAACCAGACATGAATAGAAAATTTGACTTGCAAATACAATACTCAAGACAAACATAAAAAAGCAAACAGGAAAGAAATCAAAAGGAATTCAATATGGTTCAATAGTTTATAATCCTACATGGGAAGACAGTACTTATAACTCCTAAGAGATTTATCATTATTAGGACAGTTAAAAAGAATCTACATAGAAAAAGGGCATTAGTGTGAGTTGATCATGTTGGGATGTCCCCCCTCCCCACCCCACCCCATAAAAAAACAAAGGGGTGAGAAAAAAGGATTCACTGGGAGAAGGGGGAAGGGAGAGGTAGAATGGGGAAATTTTTCTCACATAAAAGAGGCATGCAAGGAAGAACTTTTATAGTGGTGGGGAAAATCGGATGGCAGACAATGCTTGAACCTCACTCTCATTGGAATTGGTTCAAAGAGGAGGAAAAATACACACACACACACACACACACTCAGTTGGATATAGAAATCCATCTTGCACAACAGGGAACTAGGAGTGAAAGGGGATAAGAGACATGGAGGGGAAGGGAGAATAAAAGGGAGGGTAGATTAAGAGAAGCAGTGGTTAGAAGCAAAACAGACTTTTGAGGAGAGAAGATAAAAAAGTAAGAAAGATAACTAGAAGAAAATAGGATAGAGGGAAATATACAGTTGATAAACATAACTGTGAATGTGATGAGCTCACTCATAAAATGGAAGTAAATAGAAGAATGAAATAGAAACTAGAATCCAATAATAAGTTGCTTAAAAGAGACATACTTGAAACAAAAAGACATAAAGAGTTTAAAATAAAGGGCTGGAGCAGAATCTATTATATTTCAACTAAAGTAAAAAAGGCAAGAGTAGCAATCATGATCCCAGACAAAACAAGAGCAAAAATAGACCTAATTAAAAGAGAAAAGCAGGGAAACTACATTTTGCTAAAAGGTACCATAGACAATGAAATAATATAAAAAAATTTTATAGCAAGTTTCTCTGACAAAGGGATGTAAAATATATCAGATGCATAAAATAATGATTATAGACTATGATTAATTGTAATAGTAATTATATATCAAACATAATATATAATGGGATATATATACAAATGTATATCAAATATAAAAGGAACTGAATCAAATTTATAAAAATGAGAGCTATTCCCTAATTGATAAAAATGGTTGAAGGATATGAATAGGCAGTTTTCAGAAGAAAAAAATCAAAGCTAACTATAGTCATATGAAAAAATGCTCTAATTACTATTGAATAGAGAAATACAAATTAAAACAATTCTAAGTTTTAGCCTATGAGAAATAACAAATGCTGGAGGTAATGAGAGAAAACAGGTAAACTAATAAATCATTAGTTGATTTATGAATTGGTCCAACCATTCTGGAGAAAAATCTAGAACTACGTCCAAAAGGCTATAAAACTGTGCTTGCCTTAATGAGATCAAAGGAAAAGGAAAAGGACTTAAATATTGTTACAAAAATGTTTATAGCAGCTTCTTTGTGGTGATAAAGAATTGGAAATTGAGGGGATGCTCATCAATCAATCAAATGATGAACAAGTTGTGGTATATGATTGTGATAGAGTACTACTGTGCTATAAGAAATGAAAAGGGAAATAGTTTTGGGGGGGAAATACATGGCAAGATCTATATGAACTTATGCAAAGGAAAGTAAGAAGAACTGGAAGATTATTGTGCACAATAACAGTAATATTGTAATGATGATAAACTGTGAAAAACTTGGCTACTCTGATCAATAAATACAGTGATTTAAGATAATTCCAAAGGATTTATGATGGAAAAAATGCTATCCACCTCTAGTGAGAGAACTGATAAACTCTAAGTGCAAACTGAAGTATAATATTCTCACTTTCTTTGTTTTGTTTTGTTTTGTTTTGCTTTATTTGATATAGTTAATATGGAAATATGTTTTTGCATAATTTCACACGCAAAACTGATATTATTTTGCTTGTCTTCTCATGGGTTGGGGTAAAGTGGGAGGGAGGAAGAGAATTTGGAACTAAAAATTCCAAGAGCTAAAAATAAATAATAAAATGTGAAAACATTTTTTTAAAAATCATAAAAAGGGAAAATGGAGCTATCCATACAAAAATATTTATAGCTATATTATTTGTGAGAACAAATAACTGGGGGTTGGAGGGGAGGAACTTTATTAACTAACAAGTGTAGAATGGTCGAATAAACGATGGTAAATAAATGTAATGGAATATCATGGTACCATTTTTTGGAAAAAAGATAAATATAAAGAAAATAGGGAAACACAGAAGACATGTAGTAGGTAATGCAAAGAGAAATCATCAAAACCAGGATGTACGCAGCAAAATAGCATGATATTAACAATGGACATATCTCGTCTCCTTTATGAATGTAAGTTCTCTTAGGATAGAGACGATGTTGTTTTTCATTCTTTTCACCATGGATAGTGCTGGAGATACAAAGTATATGCTGAAAATCTGGGGTAATGTTTTGTCCTATATTTTGTCCACTTGTTTTTATTGACAATTATTAAGTTTATAATTAAAAAAAGAAAAGACACAGTAAAAATTCACATTTATCAAGTTTTTTAAGGTTTAGAAATTCCTTTTCCACCAAAACCCTGTAAAGTACATACATATCATCTGTATTTGAAAGATAAGGAAGCTGAGGTTCAGAGAAGTCATGAGAGATGCTCACAATCACAGGACCATAAATACAGGAGACTGCAGCACAAAATAACAACAAGGGCCAGAGTGGAAACTACAGCTCTGCTCTCTATCCCTCTGTTATCTCTTTAAACAAGTCTAGAATCAGAGGAGGAGGCTGGCCCAAGGTATCTTTACAGTCCCATTTGTATTCCAGTTCCCAGTCCTGACACACAATTCCAGCATTATTTCTACTTCTCTGCAAGGCCTCACCTCTCACCTGCAACTTGAGTTTTAAGTACCTTGTATCCAGAGCTTTAAGGGCTTTGTTCCGGGGCTGTTGCTCCAAGCAACTCACTGCTGGATTGCCTGCGACAGGAAGGGTCATTGCACTTAGCACCAAGGACGTGATGGCTTGTACAGCAAGAACATTGATCTGAGTCCTCTCAGTATCTTCCTATAAAAGGAAGGAGTCTGTGTTATGACAGAACACGAGAGACTAAGACCAGTCAATTATGCTTGCCCTACAGACAAGAAGATAAAGGGACTCTGGGATCTGACTCCAACAATATGACTTAGGAACACTGGTTGTCCAACATTTTGGTCTCAGCACTCCTTCAAGTGTTTGGGGACTTCCCAAGGAACTTTTGTTTATGTGGATGATGGCTACTGATAGTTAGCACACTAGAAATTAAAACCTCTTATTATGAAGAGTTTTTAATCTTGTGAACCCTTTAAAAAGGTCTCAGAGCCCCCTAGTGGTCCCTGAACTACACTTAGAAGAAAAGTACAACCTCTCATAGTATACTGTGAAAGCATACAATTTTCCAAGATGGCCATTATTTCTATTTTGTCCATGTAAGACCATGACATCACAGTTAAGTACCCACTCATACCCACAAATATTTACAACCCTATTTAGTAAATGTTTATATTCTTTAGAGTAAAGACTGCTCAAATATGACAAGATATAAACTAGTCTTTATAGGAACTATCTCCTCAATTTTATCAATGCTTTTGTTGAATTTCTCTATGTCCAATTATTACCCTATATTGCTAAAATAACAGATGTCAGAACAGGCTTATGTATGTCTTTACTCTGTAATGTGTTGGGGTTTTTTGCTTTTAATCATAATTAAGTCTTCCCACTTTAATAACTTTTTTCTTTGCCTGCCTACAGTTTCTAAGACTCAGAATACTGTAATCTCTGGTAGTAGTAATTCCTAACTGCCTGACATTTAGGGCCCTAAGGCAACATGCATCCTTTTCAGGCTTTTATCATACAATTCTCTCACATATAATCAATACTCCAACTCAATGACTTTCCTATGTGTAACTCATATTAGGATTTCTCAGCCTTTGCTGAAGCAGCTCTTCATGATTCCTTATCCCCTAGCTATAACTTAACTGAAATCCTATCCAATCTTTAAAATCTACCCTTAAAGATGTCACTTAAAGGCAGTTTTCTCCATGGATCATTTCCTTAATCCCCCAGGTCCAAAATGATCTTTCCTTCCTCAAACTCTGAAAACACTATCTCTACTTTTCTCACACACTTCATGTATTCTTACTGGTGGTACATAGAATCTTTGTATATGTTACATCCCCACACGAGACTATGTGCTCCTTAAAGGCAGTGACCATTTTATATAAATGTCTATATGCCTTCCCCAAAGACCAAATACAATACACTGCATATAACAGGCACTTAAAAGCATTAAATTCTGTTAACATAGTTAGGAAGTTTAGTAAGCCCTCAAAAAGGACTCATGAAAAGTAAGCCACAGTATTTTCATAACCTTTTTCTAGCAGTTCTTCATCATCATAATAAGATCCACACAATTCTTATTTTTGACCAATATACAAAATGCAGAGAGACTTGAACTTCCAGAACAATATTAACACCTTTATAATTTAAATAATATTTTTAAATATTTAATTTCAGTGGTACTACGTGAAGAATGAACAGGATTGTCAATTTCCCTCCAATCAATACTTTTAGAATATAAATGAAATTATCTGGTCATCATAGAAACTAGGTAATATCAGAAATATAGCTTTATACCTCTGCTATTGATTACTAAAGCATTTATAGGTTTTGAATCTCTATCAAACTTTAACTTAAAAACAAACTCTTAAGTCAAGAATCATATTTCTGCAATGGATACAGCCTTACTTCCTGTTGGCTTTCTTCTTGATCCAACACAATAGGCTGAGTTACAAGGACACCAAGGAGAGTGGCCCAGGTTTCTTCAAACTGCGTACGACTTGTCCATCCTAGGAATAAAAGCAAAATTTTACCCAATTAGTAAACTCAAGCTAAACTAGCTGACCCTTATTGAAGGAATGTTCAGGTTTCATATCCAAAAAGGAATATTACAAGAAACAAGTAACAGTATTATTTAATTGAAAGAGCATTGTAGGGGCACCTAGGAGGCGCAGTGGATAGAGCACTGGCCCTGGATTCAGGAGAACCTGAGTTCAAATCCAGCCTCAGACACTTGACACTTACTAGCTGTGTGACCCATGGCAAGTCACTTAACCCCAATTGCCTCACCCAAAAAAAAAAAAGAAAAGAAAAGAAAAGAAAAGAAAAGAAAAAGAAAGAGCATTGTACTTGGGGATAGGAGTCTAATGTTCTAGGCTGGATTGTTTCAGTTATTAGTCATGTGACCTCAGAAAAAATAATTTCTTCTCTCCGGGTCTAAGTTTCCTCATCTGTAAAATGAGGGAATTGGAAAAGAAGAACTTTGAGGTTTCTGAACTCTAAATCCTACGATTCTTATCAGAAGAATTTTAAGTTCCATAAATCACAAATTGAACATGAGGCACTTGAAGAATACTGACAAAGAAAATTCAAAAAAAAAATGAAAGCTATGGGGAAAGGTTAAAGGAACAAAGATTATACCAATCATTCAATCAACAAATATTTATTAAGCACCTATTAGGTGTTAAATATTATGCTATGTATTGGGGATACAAGTAAAAAGGATACTTGTAAGAAACCATTTGATAGCAAAATAATGAATTCTGTTTTAGTTTTGTTAATTTTGAGATGCCTATGGGGCATCCAGTCGGAAATATCCAATAGGCAATTGGTGATAAGGGACTGGAGTGCAGGAGAAAAACTAGGTCTGAGTAAGAAACAGTGTAAGAGTCCTCTACGTCCCAGCTTCTTAAACTGTGGGCTATAACTCCATATGGGGTTCCATAACTGAATGTGGGGATCATAAAAAAATTTGGCAACAGTAAAAAGGTTATGTATACCTATTTTATATATCTATACATCCTGTGTCATATAAATATTTCTTGAGGAAAAAGGATTTGCAAGTGGAAAAGGTTTAAGAAGCCCTGCTCTACACAGAAATGAGTGTTGACCTGATAAAAGCCAATGAGAACACCAACTGTTAGTGCTATACCACATTACTTATAATTCTCTTATATTAATGTGAAAACAAAGAAAGGTACAGGCAATAAATTTAATTATATGAATTAACTAGGTTCAATAAGGGGAAGGAAAAGGCTGGAGAAAAGGTATATTTGAGAAGAATATAAGTTCCTAAATGAGCAGGGACTGTTCATTTGCATTTGTTTTTAAATTTTTGTTATCTACAGATTGCACATAGGGAATGTTTAATAAATGTTTACTAAACTGAACTGAATTCTAGAGATATAAAATATGAACAATTTAAAAGAGAGGAAGCATAGGACACTGTGGGAGGGGGAAGGAGCAGGACAGAGCATGGCAGATGTGAAGAGAGCAATATGAGGTAAGGACTGATAAGCAGGGTTACACCTTATTGAAGAGGGCACTAAATTCCAGGAAAAGGAACTATTTTACAGCTAATAAAATAACACGAAGGATTTGGGGGCAGAGGAGAAACATCATCTACATAGAAGGGAGACTTGTCTGACAGCTCTGTGGAGGATGAGAGAAAATAGAGGCATTAATATTCAGGGAGGTAGGTATGAGGATCTAGATGACACTGTCGAAGGAGGAATAAAAGGGGGAAGAGATAAGGCCCTTTCCACCTCTCTCTACATTCACCAGTTTCCCTGGATTTAATGGTCATCTCAAATCTATATAGCCAGCTCTCATTTCCCTTCTCCTAAACTTCAGACTTTTATTACCCTGGATATTTCTACCAGGATGTTTCATAGGTATCCATAAACTCAACATGCCCAAAACAGAGCCTTCCCCTAAACCAGTCTTTCTTCCCTATTTCTGCTGAGGAAATTATTCTTCCAGTTATTCAGGTTGTAGTCATCCTTGACCCTGACCTTTCCCTCAATCCCACATCTAATCACCTACTTCATGTCCATTCCATCTCCTCAAGTCTTCTGCATGCATCCTTCTCACTTTACTCATACCCCAACAGCCAAGTCCAGGCCTTCATCCACTCTCATGTGGAATACTGAAACAGCCACCTAAATTGAGAGTCCCTGTCTCAACTCCCTCTAACAGGAACACAGCAAGGCTCAGGGCAGGGCCATGAAAAACAACTAGAATTAGAGGAAATGATATGAATGATGAACCAGCAAATTACAGAAAGGCTGTAAAGGTAGGAGGATAGCCAGGAGAGAACAGGGTCACACAAAAACAGAGGAGAGAACATACAAAGGTAGTCCACATTATCAAACAGATAGAGAAAAGACAAGAGATAACTTTAGAAGAAGCCGTTTTGATTGAGCAATGAAGTCAGAAGCCAAAGTGCAAAGTGACAGAAGAGAAAGTGGATACTGAATGTGGACAATTTTTCTAGGAGTTTGGCTAAAAAAAGAGAGGAGAGATACAGGATGATGGCTTAAGGAGATAATAGGGCCTAGTGAATGTATTTTAAAGATACGGAAGATATTGTGTAATTTAAGATTCTAATCTAATCTGTTCCCCCAGTTTTGGGGGAAACTGACTAAAAATCACTGATAAAACAAGTTTAGGTTTTTAAGGGTTTATTGGAAAATAGAAAGAAAAAGATTGAGAACAGAATTCTAACAGCCTGGCATTCCTATCTTTCCTCAAATTTCCTGTGAAGTCCTCTGCCGTCACCACCATCAAGTCACGAAGCCAAAAAGCCCCAGTGCTCTCTGCGCAGGCTCCCTTTCCTCCTTCCTGTCTCCTCCCAGACCATAGGAGGCTCTTCAAGTTGATTGGCTGGTAGCCTTGATAGACAGCACCCATGAACAAACGTCATTTCCTGACACCAAGGAAAAGCCACAATGCCTCTGAGGCATTTTCCTCATGGTGGAGCTTTCCCACAGCAAGTCTCTAGTAGGTGGCATCATTCCAATCATTACAATATCTATTAGAAAAGGGCACGTCATAAGTTGTGTAAGGTGGGGAAGGGTTGTTGAAGGCTTAAGTAGAGATTTTGTTTTCTTTTGTTTTGTTTTTTGCAGGGCAATGGGGGTTAAGTGACTTGCCCAAGGTCACACAGTTAGTAAGTGTCAAGTGTCTGAGGTCAGATTTGAAATCAGGTCCTCCTAAATCCAGGGCCAGTGCTTTTATCCACTGTGCCACCTAGCTGCCCCCTAAGTAGAGATTTTTTAAAAGGTTTGGAACAGTAACTATGGAGGATGAGACAGAGTAATAATAGAAGACGAGTAAAATAAAGATAAAGATAATAAAGTAAAGAAGCCTCCCCCAGAGGCCCAGGATCTCATACAGCACCTTTGCCTTTGTCATGTGTTATTTTTTATTATAATTATTTGTGAAGGTGTTATATCTCTCTATTAGTTTGTTATGTATAAGAAAGCAAGAATTGTGTACTATGAAAAGTTTTCTCTTTCTGACCACTTAAAATAGTACCCTGAACATAGGAGAAGCTTAAAAAATACTTGCTCAAGTGAATTCTTACCCATAGAAAACTATAATGAAATATTTCTGCTCATATAAATTATCCCATCATCTTAATTGAAATGTATTACCAAGACACATACCCAAGGTATTAATACGATAAATGAACTCTTTAAAAATCTCCTTTTCCTGAAGAAATTCTACAGGGATTTCGGGAAGTGTTGTGCCAAAATCCCCTCCAGGTTTAGGTGACCAGCCTAGTTTCCATACCTGTTGGGATACATAAAAGAATCAGTTAGCTTAATGAAGCTCTGGTGGCTTTTCACAGAGAGAAAATGGAAGAACTCAGAGGATTTGAGACTTCAGCAGTAATAACCAAGCCTTGAGAAAACCTATTTGTGTGCGTGATGGACGAATGGTATCAAACTGTGTTACCTACTAGACTGAGCTCAAGTTTTGAGATCTTACTGTTTGTTGTACCTGCTCTAAACTCAACATTTATGTCACTGTACCTGAAATTTAGCAATATTAATAATTCAAATAACTTTAACACATGTTTATTAAGCACCTAACATTTAATTATGTAGCTGGGCTAATCAAAGGGAATAAAAAAATAAATGAGACACATTTCCTACCCTGAAGATGATTACATTCCACTAGGGCAAAAATATATATAATAGAAGTGAAGAATACATAGATGAGATCCAAATGTAATGAATGATATAAGAGATTTAAGATCGGGGAGGATGTTTATAGCTAGAAAAATCAGAAGACATAAAGGAGGAGGTGGCCCCTGAATTGGATATTTTTTTTTGCGTGACAATGAGGGTTAAGTGACTTGCCCAGGGTCACACAGTTAGTAAGTGTCAAGTGTCTGAGGCCGGATTTGAACTCAGGTCCTCCTGAATCCAGGGCCGGTGCTTTATCCACTGCACCACCTAGCTGCACCCCCTCCCCCCTCACCAAATTGGATTTTACAAATGAATTCATATTTACATGCTGAGTTGTAGTTTCCAAAGCAGTGCTTGCACAACCCAATGAGGTGGAGCAGCCGTGAGGGACAGAGAAAGGAACAAGTACTTCTTAAGTGCATACTCTGTGCTGGGCACTGTGTTAAATGTTTTACAAATATGATCTCATTTAATCCTCACAACAAAGCCCAGGGGTATGATGCTATTATTGTTCTCATTTCACAGTTGAGGAAACTGCCACAAAACTTCAAAATACATGATACTGTAGTCCCAAGGAAATAGAAAACAAAATATACTCACCAAGGGAGGCACTCTAGTATAGCTATTGACTAGTGGCAATCTTGCAAGGCTGATGATGATGTTTTTCAGTACAGGAGTAAGGAAAGCTGGAATTGCACTGTTTCTCTTGTGACCCAAAGCCAACACAGTCTGTAATGCTGCCACCATTTCTGCGATCATTTCACAAGCAGTGGTAATATACTTGGGAACTTAAGGAAAGAAACAAGTACTGCTGGTATAAAACAGTTTTGTCCACAGAGAAATCCATGCATAGGGGTGCAGAAAGATGCCATACATATTCTATTGAGTATGACAGTCTGGACTACCCACCGGTCTTATCAGACTTAAAAATTTCAAGTCTCACAAGGAAACAAGCTAAGGACAAGCAACAATACAGTAAAATAACCCCTGGCAGGAAATATTTAGAGCAGCAAATTGATCTATTTGCAAAGAACTGAAAGCAAAGTAGATGCCCATCAATTAAGGAGTGGTTAAGCAAGTTACGATACAAGGCTGTAGAGGAATATGCTGTGAGAAACAAATAATACAATGAATACTTATGGAAAGACTTAGATGAACTGATGAAAAGCGAAGTGACTAAAACGAGGAAAACAACAAATACCATGCCAACAATAATATAAGTTGAAAGAGCAACAACTGGAATGGAATGCGATAAATTTGTAAATGACCAAGTTTAGCCTCAGAGAAGAAATAAAAAAATACACCTTCCTTAGTTCTTTGTAGAGGTGGGAGATTAAGGGTAAGAAACAGTATATATACAGGAAAGTGGCTAGCTTTCAATTCTCAGCTGGTAAATAATCAATGGACATGAACAGGCAGTTTTCAAAGGAAAAAAAAGAAGTTATCAATAGATGTATAAAAATGCTCTAAATCACTCATAATCCAAGAAATGCAAATTAAAGCAACTCTAAGGTTTGACTCACATCAATTAAAAGGACAAAGCTGACAACAAAGGAAAAATGACAAATTTTGGAAGGGCTACAAGAAAACAAATACTTTAATGTCCTAGGGTGCATCGTGGCAAAGGAACCCAAATGTGTTGTCACATTAAATATGAACTTGTCTAGCTCTTCTGCAAAGCAATCTGGAACTATACCCAAAAAAGTTATTAAACTGTGCATATCCTTTGACCCAGCAACAGAAAGAGAAAAGGACCCACATATAAAAAATAGTTATAGCAGTAACCTGCATAAAATTTGGAGTCAGTAAGTCAACAAACATTTATTATCCACTTACTGCATCCAAGGTATTATGCTCTAAGCACTGGAGATAGATACAAAGAAAGGCAAAAATTTGGTCTCTCTCAAGAGGCTCAAATTCTAATAGAAGAGGAAACATGCAAATAACGATGTAGATACAAGATTTATACAACACATATGGAAGGTACCCTCAGAGGGAGGGAGGGGAATAGGGGTAGGGGATTGTGTGCCTGGGAAAAGCCTCTTGAAAAAAGTGAGGTTTGAGCTGAATTTTAAAGAAAGCCAGGAATTGGAGGTGAGGAGGGAGATCACTCTAAGATGGGGAACAATCAATGAAAAGGCATAGAATCAGGAGATGTAGAGTTATGTGGGAGGAATGGCACATATCCAAGTAGGCCAGAGTATCTGGACAACAGAGTTCTTATAAAGAACGTATAAAAAGACTGGAAAGGCAGGAGGAGGCCATGTTGTGATGGGCTTTAAAATCTTAACTGAACATTTTATATTTGATACTAGAGACAATAGGGAGCCACTGGAGTTGGCTGAGTGGGGGGTTGTGTGACATGCCCCCTGCACTTGGGAAAGAGACTTTGAAGGATTAGAGTGGGGAGAGGGTGGAGGAAGAGGCACCGGGCAGAAGGTACTGCAGAAGACCAGTGTGAAATGATGAGGGCTTGTACTGAGGGTGGTAGCTGTGTGAGTGGAGAGAATGCAACAAACACAAGAGATGGGGTGAAGGTAGAAAGGACAAGACTTAACAATAAGGGAGAAGGCAAGGCTGATGCCGAGGTTATGAGTCTGCGACTGGCAGAATGGTAGTGCCCTCAATTTGATAGGAGAAGAAGAAAAGTTTGAAAGGAAAGATGAGTTCTGTTTTGGAATGTTGAATTTGAGATGCATACATGACATCTAATTTAAGATGTCCATAAAGCATTGGTATGCAATGTTTGGCTTGCTCACACAGTAAATTAACTGATATCTAAGCTCAGAGTGCAAAACGTTCTCTCTTCTAAAAGAAAAAGTAAAAAAAACCCCAAGAAACTGCTTTTTATTGTCCAGGTTAGCCCAAAAAATAAAGTTTTGTTCCTTTAAAAATGAGAGGGTTTTAGGGTTTAAAACAGAACAGACAGAGAATATAGAGGTAGAAGAAAACCTCGACATGAGGAAGTTAGACAACTGTTACAGAACCCAGTAGGCCTTTGGCATGAAGTGATATACATGAGGCTCTTTCCACAGAAGGGATGGGGAAAAGGAGTAGTTTGGGAAACAAATCACAAGACTGACTAAGAGGCATGACATAGTAGCTGTGGGAAATTTCAACTATCCAGGCTATGGATAGCTACACAGGGAGCCTATCACCCAACAAATTAAAGTTGAAAAAAAAAAAAAAACAGAGAAAAGCAGGGCCATAACCTGCCAGGAGGAGACTGAAACAACAAGAGAAAAAGAACAGGCAGAGCTGCCTGAATCTTACTCGCTTCTTTCACAGCTGAGGAGAAGGAGTTTTGACGGGAATGAACCAAAATGACTTACAAGGAGCTGTCATGCAAAAAAAGCAGGGAGCTAGTAAGGGGACCCCCTCCTATATTAGAGGAGCTCGATTCATCAAGCCAGGGGGCGAGTTACATACTCGGAGCCTGAAAGACCTGGAATACGGCATTGCTGAGTCTGTTCACAATCTTGGAAAGACCCTGAGAAAAGGGAAACTACCTGAGGATAGTAAAAGAGTAAATGTTATTCAGAGGCATTCCACATCTACCAAGAGAAGGAATATGTTTCACTGAGAGTTCTTCTAAACCAAAACTGATAACTCTAATTATTCAGAGTTCAGCTTCCATTTTATATTATTTTCCCTTACATTACTACAATCCATATGCATACTGTTCTCCTTACAATAAATGCAATTTATTAAATGCAAATTATTAAATTAAAAAGATTGTTAGTGAATATCTAGGAAAGTAAGTAGGGATCACAAAGAGCTAGCTGGCATCATCAAGAACAGATCAAATAAGACTAAATTCATTACCATTTTTGAAAGTTATTTCATGACTAAATCCTCAGGAAAATGGTACAGTTTTCCTTTTCAATAAAGCAGCTGACAAAAAGGTTCATGCTATTCTTGTAGAAAAGCTAGAGAAAAGTAGGTTAGATCCTCCTACAGTGAGGTGGGTTCAGAATTTGCTGAAGGGCCAGACCCAAAAAGGAATATTGATGGTTCAATGTTAATTTAGATAAAAAGTCCTAGGGATGTGTCCTAGGGATCTGTGCTTGACCCTGTGCTATTTAACACTGATCAATCAACTAGATAAATATTCAGATAAAGATGGCCATGCTTATCCAATGGGTGGGGCTGATACAAAGTCCAGAAGGATACATGGAAAGGCTTATACTTGGGTTTAAAAAACCAGCTTCCTAAGTATGAGATGGGAAGAGCTAGCCAGAAACCAGCTCATCTGGAGAAGATCTGGGGATTTTATCCTACTGCATATTCAATAGGAATCATAAGTACGACACTGTAGCTTGAAGAAAGAATATACTATGGAGGTGAAAATGCTTCTATCCTGACCTGCTCAGACTAGATTTGGAGGGTGGGCACCCTAGTTAAGGAAAAGCAATGCAGATGAAGGCAAGCAGGATGATATAGGGCTTTGAGATCATGACTCCTGAGCACTGCCTGAAAAAATTACGGAGGCTTCACTTGTAGAAAATACAATATGGGGGATGCTTTGGGTTCTTCTGAAGAGCTGACACATGGAAAATGAATTAGACTCGTTCTGCTTGGGTCTAGAAAGCAGAACTAGGAGCACTGAACAAAAGTTAGAGGGATGGGTATAGGCTTGTGATAGTTGAAAACTTCCTAACAATCTGAATTATCCAAAAGCAGAATAGATGGCTTCAGAAGACAGTAGGTTTCCTTGCTCAAAGTCTTCAAACAGAGGGTGGATGACCAATTTTAGGTGTATTGTAGATCTTTTTTTCAAAAATAGATTGGACTAGAATAGAAGGTTCTTCTGGTTCATTAGAATCAATATTCTGGAATTCTGTGATGAGCTGAGTAGTTGCGCTTACTCCTCAGTGAAAAACACAGAGGCAGCAGCTATTTGTTACCCTGAAATTAATGAGAAGGTATCTGCTGTGATCCCTGGGCAGGTACTCAAGACATGGATGGGAACCTCCAAAGACATGTCAGTTTCTATTGATTCAGATACATATAATCCTATCAGAAAGAAAAGCAATGTAGAAGAAGACAACAAGAAATCACAGACTTTAGTTAGCACAGAAATGGTACTTTCACTATTGTGGCCAACAAAAAGTAAGGCTTCAGAAAAGAAAGGCAAATTTAAAAGAGGAATATGTGGTTAAGACTATATTGTCTGACTTAGTGACACTGATCAATACAATGATCCACCACAACAGTAAAGGACTCATGATGTTAAAATGCTATCCATCTCTAGAGAGAGAACTGATAGGGGAAAAAATACTGTAGTCTGCACCCTAGTCTTTCTTTTTTTTTCTTCCCTCCCTTCCTCTACCCGCAAACAAGGCTAATGTGGAAATATGTTTTGCATGACTTCATATGTACAATGGGTATTGTATTTTTGGCCCTCTCAATGGGTGAGGGAGAGGATTAAGGAAGGGGCAGAGGTAATGGGTTTCCCTCTTTACTAATGGTCTTTCAGCAAATATAGTTTTGTATTAGAAAGAATTTTTATCCTAGTGTAGGTAGAGTGAGAAGACTTCTGATGCCTAGCCTAACTGAGAATCCAAGACTCCTTCCACTAAGCCTCACATCAATAGTGATACAAAAGAGGACCTATTTCCTTACATGGAAAAAAATTTTTTAACAAGGCAAGAAAAATTGTAGCATAAAACTCACCCTGTACATCTGAATCAACTTCATCTTCACTTATTCCTCTTGGAGTATTCTTTCTTCTCTCTGGACTAAGAAGTTGGTCTCCAGGTTGAACTGCAACTAAAATTACAAAAGGAGCAAAAAAAAGGTTTTTCAATATAGTTTAACAATTATATACAAATTATCAGACTTTCTTAGCCTTAAGAATTCAAAGCAATAGTTCTATGTTCTGTCAATATAATAGCACAGACAACTAACTATCCTTGGTCTTAGATAAGAGAATCACTTGACTAAGCAACAAACCAATATGCAAAAAGCAGTTATTAAGTACCAATCATATGCCAGAACTGTGCTTAAAGCTGACCAGATAAAGATTAATTCTTGAAACACTTCATGTTCATAAGGAATCAGAATTTAAAATTCTAGCTGTCAGGGGCAGCTAGGTGGTGGAGTGGATAGAGCACCAGCTCTGGAGTCAGGAGGACTTGAGTTCAAATCCAACCTCAGACACTTTAACACTTACTAGCTGTGTGACCCTGGGCAAGTCACTTAACCCCAGTTGCCTCACCAAAAAAAAAAAAGTTACTAAGTGTCTGAGGTGGGATAAAATTCTGGCTGTCAAAATTATCACACTTTGTCCCTCTATAACCTTCAAATCTAAAGGTTTTTTTAATCAGTGACTATTTATTCATTAGAACCAACACACAATTTCTCAAATCTGGAATTCTTGCCTTTGAATAATAATCCTTGAATCTATATTTGTAAGTTATGTATTAGATTAGTTATATATTAGTTATGTATTAGATTAAAACTATTTATACAATTAACCTTCAAAATAATACTGTATAATGTTCAACTTTTTAGAAAGTAAAATTTTTAAACATCCTCTAAGTTCCACTAAATAATATTCAATTTTTAAAATTCTGGAAAGCAGCTAGGTGTCGAAGTGGATTCAGGAGGACCTGCATTCAAATCTGGCCTCAAACACTTGACACTCACTAGCTGTGTGACCCTGGGCAAGTCACTTAACCCTCATTGCCCCACTCAAAAAAAAAAATTGGGGGGGGGGGGAGAAATGATCCTCAGCAGGCCTTTTTGACCATTTTAAAAAAGCCATTTTAATTTCAAAATATGTAAGTATTAAAATGTGGAATAGAAACATTCGTCACAAATGAAGCCAGGGGAAAAGTAATCTTTTTAGATGTGATCTTATTAATCTAATGTTCATTTATGATAAGGAACAGTAAACACCAAACCAGGCCTAGGGATCAAAAAGCTAACATAAGGTTTAAAAGTAATTCTAGGAAATGTACAACCTCTGGCCTAAATACTAAAATACTGAACATTACCAGACCTCTTCTGAAAGAATTGGAGAGAAAAAAAAATCCAATGATACATGTTTTACTCACTTGCTTCTAGAATAAATCGAATACAGTGAATTAGGGAGCACACATGGGTGACATATTCTATTGATGACAGCATATTCCAAGGACCAGGCAGATGCAAAGTTAGACAGCAGCAATCCAGGACAGCCTGCAGATCCATACTTAATGGCATCTGCTCATGTATTAAGTGCCATGACAGGGCCTAAAATAGGAAAATGTAAATTTGAAATTAAACTAAATTCTATCCTTTGTAAAGCTTAAAACATGCCATATGTGAATTGTTAATGTGAACTGCTGATTCAATGATCATTTGTAATGAAAGCACTGTGTACAAGGCAAGAGGAGAGAGAGAAAAGTGAGACAAGAAACCAACCGTACTCTCATACAGTGTACAGTTCAACACAAAGATAAGACTATATGGCATAAATACAAAACTAGAAACCACAACATTACTAAATGTAGCAGACAGGTACAAATAAAGTACTATGTGAAATATATGGAGGAAAAAAGGTTGTTGCCAACTTGAGAAAATCAAGGATGCTTTAAAAGTTCCACCTTTGCCTTTTCTTAAAACCCAGATTTTACTCTAAGAATAGGAAGCTCTAAAGTAAGTTTCATGATCAGGTCAGAGGAATCTTAAAAATAAGGTACTTATCATGGGTCTAAATACCTTGTTTGTCCCCATAATCTACTAGTACAATGCAGAAGAAGTGACCTTCCCCTGAAGTACCCAGACAACATTCTCCTTTACACTCCAATCATTTCTACAATGTAAATTGTCTGGAAAGCCAAACATTTGATGAGAAATTCCAGTCACCCTAAGAGTTTTTTCCTTAGAAAACTTTTGCATGGTCTCTTAGGCTTACCATCTTTTGTGGGCCTGCCTTTTGTTTTTGCTGTCAGAATATACAACCTGCCTCAAATAAGCCATCAGCTCCCTAAACGTTTCATAACAGACATATACAAGCATTTAGTAGGGATACAAATCTCTACTTACTATAGTAAAAGTCTCTGTGTTTTCCAGCATGGTTAGTTTTCCCTTGCCTAAAATGACTAACACTGCGGTGACTACTGGCTGTATTTAAAGTGATAGCTTTGAATTGAAGGGCACATCCTTTTCTCTACGAACTTGCCTCAGGATCTTTTGCCAAATCGTTGACCATGCTGAGAACACTATGAAACAACAAATCCTAACCCTCTGCTCCTTTGAAGTTGATGTGCTTTCTATTTCAGGTCAGTTACCTTAATCATCCAGCCCAGCTCCTATTTTCTCACCCAATGGCACTCTTAAGTAGGAAAGGCAAAGAGGTCCCTAAGTTTCTTGGCACTCCTATGCTCTTACCTCAAGGGCTGCCACCACAAATTTCAGAACATCATTCTCTTTTTCAGGGGGAAGTTGCAGATGACTTGGTAACTTAGAAAATAGTACTAAGTACTGAGCAAGGGCACAGGCCAGTGTAGTAATTGACTGATAAATCACAGCATTTCCTGGAAAAGAATTTAATTCTTAGAGAAATCTAGAAGGTTTACAAAAATGCAATTACAGTGTTAACAAGTTTTCAAAAAAAACTGCCAAAAAGATTACATTTTAATTAAAATACTTAGAAGTGCTGCTCAAGTGAGATCAATTAATAGTTAAAATCTATTAGCCAAAGAGCATTCACCAAGCATTTCTATCAGTTTTGTAATGTACTTTAAAGAAGTATCTTGTGTAATCTAATTTGATTCGCACATGAGAGCAGAGGTTGTGTCCTTGTCTTATGTTCATTTCAGAGATGACAAAACTTGATCTCAGAAAGGATAAACAACTGGTCTAAGGATTCCACAATTAAGAAGCAACCCTGAAGAAGGGCATTCGGACCCCATGTTGAAGGACCATTCCCCACACAGTACAGGGCACTAGATGAGGCACAATCAAAAAAGAGCTAAACAAGTTTGGCTTTTTTGTTTTTAAATTACCAAAGAGATCGCTTAGCTGATTCCAGTAGGCTGAAGTTTCAATGGGCAAAAGGGGCTGAAAAACATGATGGTTGGGTGGAAGCTGCTGCACCAGGCTGGCCACACGGTCTAGGGTCACTGACCGGGCTGTCTCAAAGAGGCTGCTACTCTGACCGCTGGAGATTTCACGGACGCCAAGACTTAAGCAAGGAGCTAAGAGGGATAAGTTGAACTCCTGAAATCACAAATGCCAAAGGTAAAGGATGAGAGGCTACATATTACCATCGGGAGGAAAGCAAATAGAAAGGAAAATAGAAAACAACCCTATAGCATATCTCGGCAGCAAATTATCAGAATGCCAATTATAGAGGATAATCTCTGCCACGAATAAAAATGGGTAATAGGGGCGGCTAGGTGGCACAGTGGATAGAGCACCGGCCCTGGAGTCAGGAAGACCTGAGTTCAAATCCAGCCTCAGATACTTAACGCTTACTGTGTGACCCTGGGCAAGTCACTTAACCCCAATTGCCTCACTAAAAAAAAAAGGGGGGGAGGGTTATAAATTACTGTTTCACTTGTCCCTATATTTCACACACCAGACCAAGGGCTGCTGGCTTCTTCGTCGATCTCATTACAATGGATCACTAACATAGATCATATACAGACATGACTAGGACCTTGGAGGCCACCTAGGCCAACCACACTTGAAGAAACTGAGCCCTAGAAGGCCAAGTGACTTGATCACAGTCACTCCTGTCAGAGAGGGGATCTGAACTCAGGTCCTTGGACTCTAGAACCAGTGCTCTTCTCCAAATCACCCTGCAACCTCACAAGCCTTTTTCTTTGTTTCCTTTGCATACCCAGCTAAGAACAAGCCAACAATTTCCAAATCTCAAAAATTCTTCTCATTTCTTATTTATGTAGAGTGTAAGTAGGAGCCAAAATGTAGAATAGCCAACAGCCCAGTAAAACAATTCAAGGCAACTTTTGTTCTTAAGTTTATTAGTAGTTCACATTTACAGTACTGCACAGTTACTTGAACTGCTGATATCTATCTTTTTAATGGCTTGTATTAATTATCTGCCTTTGCTAATATCCCATAGACTTTATTTGTTTTTAATTTGTATGACCTGGGGTAGTCCTTCAAAGTACTCATACTCCAGCAATTTCATGACTAATGGTTGGTTCAGTTAGAGCAACCATAAAAGACATCTAAGGAGGGACAATCTATTAAACGCAGGAGGTGACTGCAGAGGAGAGAGTCAAACTGGGAAACCAATCACTTCAGGCCCTTATGAGTTGGTTGTATCATCACAGTCCAGCTTCATTGGTTGCCAGAGACGCTGAAGAAGAGAGTCACAAATGAGGGATGGGAAGGAACTATATCTCTAAGGTTATTTTTTTTAATGAATTCCCAAAACACTAGGTATCAGTTTCCTTTGATAACTTAACCAAGAACAAATAAATAATTTTACTTAATGAAAATGTCATCAATTTATGTCTTTATATATTTGGGAATTGTGCAAATAGGACACAAAATGTGGTACATTCAAATATAAGTGACATATACTTTTAAAAGACAAATACTGGCTGGATTTCCATATTATTTGTCATGTTAAAGATTCACTCTTCTCCACTATAGCTTATATGCAAAAAACTGGTGATGCTCTGGTGATGTTCATTTTTGCTAATTATATGAACAGCTAAATTCAACTCAATTATCCTAGAAGGCTAATGTCAGTATGATTGATAAAATTCCTTTTAAGTATTTAAGATACAATAAATCTTACCATGACAGCCTTACACAAAACAGGTATATTCTGTACACATTGCAAGAATAGTATTGCATACTGGGCAGTATATTTCAAGTATTGTATATTATCTACTAAATAACTGGAATTAAATGGAAACAGAAACAAGTGATGTTACAGATTACTCCTTCTTTTAACTATACAAAGAATACTCACCTTACTCATCATGAAGGGGGCCAGTTCACCAGGAGGAATCCTATTTACCAGCTCTGCACCTTCCAGCAGTGCTGAGTCTGACTTAGTGCAACACTGAGATCTGACTAGAGACACATACCAGTCCTAAAAGAAAAACAATTAACTCTTTTGTTTTAAAGGTCTGTGTGAAAAAGTGTGAAAGACAAGTCCCTTCTTTTAAAATCCACTCATTTTCATCTAGGCTCAAGAATAAGTTTTCCTTTGGTCAAGGACAGGTTAACTCCTACTTCAATTAATCCTGTGATGAATTCATTGATTTTGAAGTTTAACAAACAAATGTTACATTTCATCTCTACCAAGTGCCAACTAACAGGGCAGGTTGCCAGCTAAACTGAAGCAGCAGGGCACTATGTGCCAGGCAAAACGGACCACCACAACTCTGACCACCATTTTCCCTCAGACCCTAAGGGAGACAGCCTCATGCCCTCAAACCAAGAGAGTCAGAAATGCTTCCAGCCCAATGGCCTCATCCTGGGAAACAATCCCTGACCACTGCTCCTTTGGGACTACAACCACAGCTACTGATGACCCAGAAATCAAAGATCTGGCCACCAAAATCCTTGGCCGTGTCAAATGATTCTCAACATCAAAAACCAACAATTTTGTTGGTATAAATGACATTACAGAAGAGGCAATTACATCTGTTTTGCCACTGCACGAAGGACCACGGGGCCTTTTCATCTGACTTGCTGCTAAAAGCTTCCATGTGTTCTATTTCCCATTAGAATGTGACCTCCTTGAGAGCAGAAATTGTCTTACTTTCCTATTGGGATTTAGCACAGTGCTCTACATAAAGGAAATGCTTTAATCCGTCATTCATTCCACAAAACTTATCATTAAGCAGTATCTCAAGGAGTCATTTCTCTCCTGTACAAAAAAAACTGCTATCTGAAAGTGAAATGTAAAGTAGTAAATTCCCTTTCACAAAAAAGGTCTTCAAAATAATAATGATAATGGATAAAGATAATAATGAGAAAAACTAACATTTATATAGCTCTTTGAGATTTACATAACACTTTACCTATATTATCTCATTTGATCTTCAAGACAATCCAGTAAGGTAGGTACTATCATCACCTCCACTTTACAAATAAAGAAACTGAGACCAAGAGAGGTTAAGTGACTTCCCCAGGGTCACATAGCAAGTGTCTGAATTAGGATTCAAACTTAGGTCTTTCTGACTTTAAAGCCAAATACAAAAAAAGTCCCTGAATTTTTATTCAATCTTTAAAGCTCACTTGTAAAGTAAACTTCTCCATGAAGCCTTCCTGATCGCAATTTACTTTTTTTTTTTTAGTGAGGCAATTGGGGTTAAGTGACTTGCTCAGGGTCACACAGCTAGTAAGTGTTAAGTGTGTCTGAGGCCAGATTTGAACTCAGGTACTCCTGACTCCAGGGCTGGTGCTCTATCCACTGAACCACCTAGCTGCCCCTCAATTTACTTTTGTATCTTTCCACTCCCTTTATCACGTATTACTGAATATCATCGTTATCTAAGTAAATGTCTTATAGCCTTCTTAGACCATAAGTTCCTTAAGGAAAGGACCTGTGCTTTAGCTATTTGTTTGGTGATAAACAAATCGTGCACACAGTAGGTATTTAAATGTTTTAAATTGAATAGCTTAATTTTGTATGCAGTTTCTTTTTTTCCAGGCCTCAGGGGCTATAAATATCACTTGCTTTGCCAGAAATCTAGATCGATGGTTACAGGATACTCTGTGGAGTACCCTGTCTTTCTTTACTTTTCAAACCCTCTCCCCGTATCAGTTACCAGCTCTCTTCTTTAGGGCTGTCAGACTTACAAATCGACTATACTAAAACTGGAAGGAGAGATACTCATCTAGAAGTCTGGAGTTCATGGGTGGCACTCCAAAAGGAAAGGAGAAGAATCTTAAACACCTTTAAGCCATGCCTCTCCCCACAAAGTACCTTTCCCAATGAGTTTCAATTTGGAGGATAAAGAGAGCAACATGGACCAGGTCTTCAGTGAGAGTTCTACTGCCATCATATATACAGGGTGAGTCCAAAGTCACAAAGAGGTTTCAATATTTAATAACTCTTTTTTTTTGGGGGGGGGGGTGAGGCAATGGGGGTTAAGGACCTGCCCAGGATCACACAGCCAGTAAGTGTCAAGTGTCTGAGGCTGGATCCAAACTCAGGTATTCCTGAATCCAGGGCCCATGTTCTATCTACTGCGCCACCCAGCTGCCCCAACTCCTTTATTTTTTGTTTTTAATTTATAATACCATAGCATCATATAAAGTATATATAGGAAATGAATTTGTATTACATGTGAAAAATCAAATCTTGTAAATGGCAAAAAAAAAAAGAAAAAAATTTTTTCAAAAGCTTAAAACATCATGACTTTGGACCCACCCTGTAGTAGTAACCTGCAGAATGCCTGACTCCACCGAGTAAGCAGAGAAGGGTGAGGATGGCTGTTGGAAAGTAATCTCAGATGCTGATGAGGGTGAGAAGAGCCAGGTCAAAGAATACAACGCACAAAGGGATCGAAGAAGAGACATGAGCACTGGGAGTAGAGAAAACCTCTCTAAAACTGGCCTGTTTTGTTCAATATACAGTAAGGTAACTCAAACTACACAGTCCCCATTCAACCCTCTCCATTCATATCTTCACTCTCCACTTGTGTTCAATTTACCTCCTAACAAATGAATTGCCCTCCAGTATTTCCCTTGACACAAGAAAAAGCTCCCCCATTTCCTCTCAAGTGCTTCTACCCTAACCCCAAAGGCCAAAAAATGGGAAAAGCCCAAAGCAAGGCTATTCTCCCTTCCTCTTATTACCAAGGCCACTCTCCCCACTGTACATCAATAGAACATGAGAGAGCCCAAAGCTAAACAATCCTAAGCCCTTTAACTGGTCCTGAGGACACCATAAAACGCTAGAAACGCTCTAAACAAGCCCTGCCATGTCCATCTGCACCCATGGATATTACAAGGTAATACTTTTATAAGAGAGTATATACTTGTCAATAAAAGCTCTTTTCACTTACTTGGTCTGGATTTATCATCTCTAGTGACAAGTGATTTTCCCCATCCAGGGGGTGTGAAGTGACTACAGGAGAAGGGCTAGCTGTCTCTGGTGCTACTGTACGACGAAACCTGTCCAGCAGGGAATAGAGTCTTTGGTGTCTGAAATACAAGTGAAATAAAAACACAGGAACTTGGAGTACAGGTGATCCTAAAGGCTGCCTGGTTTAACCCTATCAATAACAATCTATTTAAGATTATAGATTTGACCACAGAAATAAGGAATTCTGAAAATTACTAACAGATTGCAGTTATATGAAATGGTAAAAGCATGGAAAGAATGAGAATAAGCATGTAATACTGTAAACATGGGTGGTATTTAAGGTACCAATCAGAATGAGACTAGTCGTTTAAAAAACAACAAATTTACAGTAAGTGATGCTGTTTTAAATTCCAAATCATAGTTATGTTTTATTCCTATTAGAAAGAACAATTTTCTAAAAATATTTTCTCAGTGAACATTTGCACTAGGCAATGTAAAGTATTCCAAGAACTCTGGAGTTGGAAGGCCTAACATTTGTCAGTTCTTAGCTATCTGATTTTGGAAGAGTCACTTAACTTCAATGGGCCTCAGTTTCCTCATTTGAAAAATGAGGATTAAAAAAAAAATGAGGATAAGAAGAGTTGTGTTACTTGGTTCAGAGCATGATCGGGGGATATTAATTGAAATCACAGCCCTAGTGCAATGCCTAAGAAGCTAGAAAGGTCTGGAAATAAACCATTTCCTTGTCACTCAACACTAAGCCTCCCTAATTTCAAAGAAGCACATAGGCAGAAGAAAGGACACCAGGTGACACACTTTTCTACACAGCAGCTCATTAAGACCATTTAAAGAGGATGGAGGGTTTTTGTACTGCACAGGTGAAGGAAACACCTAAACGCATGAAATTTCAGGTGCAGCATATTACCATGTAACACCAAACAGATGCATACAGGAGAAGCCGATAGCCTATCACAAGTTCAGAAAAAGCTAAAATTCCTTAACTATTTCCTACTTAAACATCTAACCTCTAAGCACAACCTGAAATTTCTGCTACTTCAGGGTCACATCCTGAAAGGTTTATCTCCTTAGGAGTACAAGACAGACTAATACCCAGTTTCACACTGGGCCTTCTGGCTTGAGAATGTCAAACTCAAAAATTACAACAAAATCTATTTCCAGATAGAGGCAAAAAATTCAGCAGTCACCAGTTGTCTCCAACTGTTCACCAAAGTTGTGGTAGAAAATCAACACAGGACTTAAAGAGTCAGACAAGCTGGGCTGAACACAGACAAATTACAAGGGCTTAGAGACTCAGTTTCCTCATCTGTAAAATGCAGATAATAATACATATAATACGTATATCAATGAATTATTGGGGAGAAATTAAATGAGACAAAGTATGTCTCACTCCCAGGTTTATATTCTAGCCATTATCCTCATTGTCCTGCCATGAGAATCTTGGTCTCCACCTCGGAAATGCTAGGCTCTGATTATATAAGTGTCTGTCTGTCTGTCTCCCTTTCTCCTCGCTCCCCCCTCCTTCCCTCCTTCTCTCCTTCTCCCTTCCTCCTTCTCTTTCTCCCTCCCTTTCCTCTCTCCCTTCCTCCTCTTCTCTCTCCCCCTCTCTCCTTTATCCCCTTTCTGCCCCAATCTCTCACCCCAGTTCAACTTTATTTGAAGTTCTATGCTGTGGCCTGTGAGACTGGTCTTCTTGCTGTTCCTCTCACCAGACACTTCATGTCCCAGCTCCCAGTTTCTCCATGGGCTGTCCCCTATGCCTATAAGTTTTTTTCACTCCTCATCTCAGTCTCAGGCCCTCCCTGTCTTTCTTCAAGGACCAACTAAAATCCACCTTTTACAGGAAACCTTTCCTGAGGTCCCTTAATACTGGTGCCTTTTCCCTGCTGATTATCTCCACTTTATAGTGCATGTCTTATTTGTACACAATTGTTTACATGTCTCATCCATACCCCCAGCCACCCCGAAATCAGACTGTGAACTCCGAGAGGAAGAGCAGGGTGGTTTGTTTTTGTCTTTGTGGGGGCGGGGGTGGGGGATGGGGTGGGAAGTAGCCTTTCTGTGGATCGCCAGGGCAGTGCCTGGCACACAGTAGGTGCTCAATAAAATACCTGCTGACTGAAATTCTAGTCCCCAAGGACAGGGACAGTCTTGCTTACCTAGTGTCTGAATCCCCAGGGCTTAATAAATGCTTTATTTACATATGCAATACTGTGTAAAATTTAAAGTATGTAAAAGTCTATTATTATTATTAGAATTCTATTATTACTATTACTGCTGCTGCTACTATAAACTTCATTTATAGGTCTCAAGGACACTATTCTTCCAAACTTCCTATTTAGATTCAAAACATAAGCAAATATTGAGAAAATGAATAAAAGCTACAGTAAATTTACTTTTCTTTTCTTTTCCTTTCTTTTTTTTTTTTTGGCGGGGCAATGGGGGTTAAGTGACTTGCCCAGGGTCACACAGCTAGTAAGTGTTAAGTGCCTGAGGCTAGATTTGAACTCAGGTACTCCTGAATCCAGGGCCAGTGCTTTATCCACTGTGCCACCTAGCCACCCCAATAAATTTATTTTTCAATCCTGAAAATGCTATATTCTACATGACTGACATGTTTTATATAGGATTTTTGCAAATGCAATTTGCTGAAAGCAAATGGTGGTTTTCCTTGCTGTTTTTCCATTTAGCAAAGAACAGCAGCTGTAAGATTCTGTAAGATTTTAAGTATTTTGGCTCATCAAGGAAGAACCTAACTCAGGTTTTTCTGATTCCTTTGTCAACACTGCAGTAATTAATTAGATGATGTTTACTCCAAACTGTTAGAAAGAGGAAAATAAATTTCAAATTCACATCCAACTTCTTTGACAATGAGTGACTTCACCTATTATTAAATACCTGCTAAAAGACCAGGTCTTACATACTTTGTGCAATAGCTACCTTCTTAAAAGTCATTTATTTTAAAAAATACTATCGACTACAACTCTTCACACTTACATAGTGCTTTAAGGTTTATAAATCAAAATATCATGAGGCAGAAAAGGGCCTTAGAGGTAATTCCCCCTCCCCCTTTCCAATATTTTACAGATGAAGAAACTTCAAGGAGAGGAAAAGGGAGGAGGAAAGAGAGAGGGAGAGGTTGAGGGGAATAGGAGAGAGAGAAGAGAGACAAGGAGTGGGAGAGAGAAAGAGAAGGAAAAGGACAAGGAGATAGAGAGAAGGTGAGAGAGAAAGGGTAATAAAGAGAAAGAAATAGAGGGAAGGAGAGAGAAGAGAACAAAGACAGGAATATGAAAAATCAAAGATCTAGAAATCCAGAGGACCTAACAGCTCTAACACAATCTTCTTCCACTTCTCTATATTTCTAAATTAATTTAACTGTGTAAATCAAGTACAAAAGAGGAGACCACACAATTTAAAGACATGCTTCAGTGAACCTTCTCTAAAACAAATAATCCTCCTGTCACTTGAATAATTACTTAAACCTCTCCACTCCAATGTAAATGTCTTTTATGTTTAGATATTAGGTGTTTCTAGAAGCATTCACTTGCATTGAAAAGTATTACCTCTGAGCTAATCCACTTTTTTGAAGGTACTCCTGAATTCTATTCAGTTCTTCCACAGGTAACTGTGACATGCTGTTCTGTAGAAAACAGGGACATACATGAACCAAAAACTCCTATACTCTTTAAGAGGAGCAAAGATAAAATCACATGAGATATCTTTTCAAAGGCAGGCCAAAACAAAGATGAACAGATGTGATACGCACCTCAAACAGAAAAGGAATGAGAAATACACACTTGTTTTGGCCAGCCAGTAGGTTACCCATTAATAAGAAAATGCTCTGAATAAAATCATCTAATTGTATTGACTGCACTGGCAGGTTTAAATTAGATATCAAAAGTGAGGTTTTGTTTCTGTACCTGTAAGTTGGCAGCCAAAAGCATTTCTACTCGACGACAAGCAAGCGTGTCAACCATGCGAGCCAGCACACGGAATGGCGTACACAAAAGCTTGTCCACATACAACATGAGCACAGCGCCCGACTGGCTGAGGTGAATCCCCTCTAAGCACTGCAGTGTCTTCTTCAGGGTTGTTGGCTAAATTGTTGAAGGAGAGGAAAAGACCATAGATGATTTTTCATGGGTACATATTTGGCATGAACCTCACTACTGCTCTATTTAAAAGTCGTAGCCGGCTCTCTGCTACCTGAGATAACATCAAGGCCCTCCACAACAGAGTGCTACCAAACCTTCCCAGCTTTATTTCATAATAACCTCATCTGCTCTATGCGCCAGCTGAATTGGATAGTCTGTTCCCAACAAGCTCCATGCTCCTTCACTTTAATGCCTTTGCTCCCCTCCCCTCCCCTTTTTTGCCTTTGCTCCCATTTTACCCTGGCCCTAGAACATCCATCCTCACCCACCTCCCATCCCTAATGTTCACCAGATAAACTCCTATTGATTCTTTCAAATTTAACTCTAATGCCACCTCCTCCAAGATATCCCTCTATTTGCTAGGCACACACTAAACCCTCCTTCCTCACTCTTCACATAGCCTGCTCTTTTGAAGCGATCTAATGATTTATCATATACTATGACATTAAAACTATCTGTTTCTGTAGCACATGCTTCAAACTAGGCTGGACGTTCCATAAAGGCAGGGACCATGTTTCATTTTAAACTGGCTTCTCCTCCAGCATCCTAGCACAATAATATATACTCAGTAGGTGGTTAATAAATGTTTCTTGAACTGAAATTAAAAGAAAATATTATAATTATCTTCAGAGAGAACTAGAAATGCCATTGTTATTGTTATGAGTATATTGAGGATAGACTTACAGATGAAAGGTTTTCACAGCGAGACTGAATTGCCTGGATGAAAAGCCCACTTGCAGCTGAATTCCTGTGGACTGCACTAATAAAATCTTGTACTGGAGGCTCATGGGAGAGACTGATCAGATCTTGAATATGATTCACAATAAGCCAAGTTAAATGTTCTGAATCATATAGGTTCTGACACTAAAAAACAACAACAATACAGTAATACACTTTCTCATGTCCAAAGCAAAAATGATCTTATTTTAAATACTATATTTCTCAAAACCCTCTGTTATAGCTCACAATGAAGCTTTCTATTAATGTGTAGCCCTTAAATAAACACAAAATAAAAAATTTCAGATTTACAAGGCAGATTCAATTTACAAAACCTAATGTTTCACAGTCAAACAATTTTGAAGTTAAAGAAGGCCTATGAGATAATATGTGTAAGATGGCAGAAACTATGGTTGGACTCTAATATGTTACAGTTACCGTACACTCTGCTAATAACACCCTTGTGAAGTAGATAGGTACTGCTCACTCCAAGAGTTACAGATGAAAACACTGAGGCTCAGAGTTGTTACAACAGCCTGCTCAAGGTCACAAAGCTAGTAAGTGAAGGAACCAAGATTCAAACCCAAGTCTCCGGACTCCAAGTCCAATGATCTTTCCACTAGATCACCAAGAAAATTGGCAGCAAGAGTAATTCATTTGGTTTCTCAAGGAAACTTTCCTATTCAGGAGAGACTGTTAATCAGATAACATGTTAATGTATTTTGTCTGTTTTTCCCCTTTGTCCAAATCAAGTTCTACCTTACCTTTATGTATAAGGTATATTTACTCTATCAGACTGTAAGCTACCTGAAGACAAGAAATGTTATGTTTTTCATCACTGAATTCCAGCAAAGAGCTCACAATTCTTTTATTTTTTTTATAAATTTGTTTAAAGAGAACTTGAGGACCATAGTCCTATAGAAAGCCAGAATTTGCCCTGCCTCACAGCCAAGAAGCATCTTAAGTCTTTTACACTCAAGTTTTCAACTCAATCTAGATCTAGTTTTTCAAAGTGAAAATAGAATTGCAATTAAGAATCAATTTGCTAAGCTAGCTATGTAATATAGCTTACAAAAACAGGGATACACCCATGCTCTTACTTCATTTAACAATATTTACATATGATTATGAAATTAAATCTTGCAAACAAATTTATATAAAAACTGTAAAAAGAGGTTTGCCCACCACCCCCCATCTTTTGTATTCCTTATTTGTCATTTTATATATTGTTTTAATATATTGCCTACAAATAGGCAATATTAAAGCATTGTGGTTTGGGGAGTGAAGCAGGGTAGAAAGGAAATATATTAACCTGAATGAAAACTAGATATTAAAAAAAAATAAAATAGCACCAATCACACCAAAGAAAAAACTACTTTCTTAAGAACTTTTACTTAAGCTAAATAAATTTGCTTAACTTACTAAACTCTATTTAACAAAGCAGCCATGAATCTATTTTATTTACTGTGGTTTGATGAAAAAATAAACAAATGGAAAGGAGATACACTACAGTCAACTCTCTATTATCCAAGCCAGTGAAGGGGGAAAGTGGCATAACTGATCTAACACAATAGATACTCCCCAAATCCTTCCTATTCAGGCACTATTTGGGGGTAAAGAGCTACCAGGTTAATTTTGTTTCAGGACAAGTATGAAAATGAATAGTCAATGACTGAGTATGTACCAATTAGGAAGCAAAAAAGAGTTAGCTCTCACAAAAACTAGAAGAGTAAAGGCAGTCTGGAATCAAATATTGGTCAAAGGTTATATAATCTCAAAACCACAGAATTTTTAACAAGATAACATAAGAGTTGACTGTAGGTAGGGTCGGGAGTTTTAACAATACATCCCTTTATTATTCATCCGATTGTAAAACTTACAACATAATCACAGAAAAGAATGAGTGCGCCTCGTCGTACTATCTCTCTATTGCACACGCCAAGTGTGGATGCCAAATGGGAATCCTCACCATCGCTAGACATCTGAGGGCTGAGTAGCTTCGTACTGGAAAGACTGTGTCTTCTGGAAGGAACAATATTGTTCACGGTGAGCATGATTAAACATATTTCAGAAATGGGTACAAAGAAGTGACTTCAAATAAATAGTAAGCTATCAGAAGATAGCTTACTATATGTAAGTAAATGTTAACACTGACAATAAGCAATTACTCCTAAGATTTTTCCTTAAGGAAAAGGAAATTAGGTCTTTTTATAAAGTAAGATTCTATGATACATGAAAAACTGTGATGACACAACATAAATTATATTACCTAGCCTCTGTTTCACCAAAAGGGAATTATTGTGATGATATGAACATTGCACACACTTATGTTTTGAATTTAAGACCTGAAAAATCTAACTGGCAAGGTTTAAGGATAAGCAATTATATTTCCTCATAATGTTTTCTTGAAAATACTGTCACGTGTCAACATGAAAACCATAAGGCATGGGCTGATGTGAATACTGAACATGAAATGGTGCTCTGACTATAAGACCTAAAAACCACAGTAGTTTTTAGTATTTTGTAATAATCTGAGCATCCCAAAAGTCTTAATATAGTTTTAAGCTATCATAGCTCAAGCTATATAGCTATGATACTAAACTTAATAAGTTCAAGCTATTATAGTTTAAAACTGTATTCTTTTGGGATAGCCGGATTTTTACAAAATGTAAACTGACAAAGTAGAATACCTTTATAACCAAAAACTTGCAGTGTTGCTAACTTATCACCTACTGGGTCAAATATAAAATCCTCTGTTTAGCTTTGAAAGTCCTTCATAAACTGGCCCCTTCCTACCTTTCCAGTCTTCTTCTATCCCACTTCCAAGGTGGCTAGGGGATACCATAGCACACAGACTTAGAGTCAAGAAGACCTGAGTTCAAATGTAGCCCCAGATACTGTGTGACCCTAAGCAAGTCATTTAACCTATCACTGCCTGTTTCCCCATCTGTAATATGGTGATCACAATAGCACCTACCTTCCAGTATTGCTCTGAGGATAAAAGGAGATACTATTTGTAAAAAGACTATGAAAACCTTAAGGCACTATATAAATTCTAGCTAATATTATTTTTTCCACATTCTCTATTATCCAAAAGACACCAGCCTCTTTGCTGTTCTTCCACAAGATACTCAATTCCAGATTCAGGCATTTACCTGAATATCCCTCATTATTGAAATTCTTTTTTTTCTTTCTTGTCCTTTCCTCCTAGCTTCCCTGGCTTCTTTTAAGTCTCAGATAAAAAACTACTTCGGCAAGAAGCTTTTCCAGGTTTCCTTTAATGCTAGGGCCTTCCCTCTACAATTTCTAACATTTATCCCACATATCTCCTGATTGCATATTCTCGCCAATTGAGACTATGAAGTTACAGAGTGCAGGAATTATTTTAGTCTAGTTTCCTTAGTGCTTACCAGAGCCTGGAAAATAGTAGACACTTAATAAATGCTTATTGATTTAACTTAGCCTTGTCTAGCAAGTTAGGCTAGTTTTCCTTAAAAAGCATTAAGACCATCTTCAAAACATAGTTGGCTCAGGGGCAGCTAGGTGGTGCAGTGGATAAAGACCGGCCCTAGATTCAGGAGGACCTGAGTTCAAATATGGCCTCAGACACATTATACTTACTAGCTGTGTAACCCTAGACAAGTCACTTAACCCTCATTGCCCCACCAAAAAACAAAAACAAAAACAACTTAGTTGGCTCAGGGGACAAAAGGGCAGTTCAGGCACATAGGGACTTCCCTCAACTGAATCAGCTCTTAGTGTTTTCAATGCCTCCTTCTCCCTACTGCGCACCTACCCTAACCCATGCTGGCACTCTCCTCTCATTGGTGAATGCCTCAACTTGGGGAATGGGTTCAGACTTCATTTTCTTCTGGGCTGTGCTTCTGACTCTAGACTCTGCCATCGTGCCCCATGCAACTAACTTCTCCCCCACCTCCTCCAATTTTTGGCTCCCTTTCAGTTTTCCCATTAGAATATAAACTCCTAGAGGGCAGGCACAATGTCTGGCACTTGATAAGTGCTTGTTGCCTTTCTGCCTATTACAGCTAAATAAATCTCCTTTTGTTAATGGCTATATGATGTAAGTTTCTCATTTTGTTCTAATACTGAACATAAACAACCTGGGGACTGGTCTAAGTTGGGTCCAACCCAGAACTCCTGCCTAGCAACTGAAAATAGCACTTATTTCTTTGCCCACACTATTAGCACACAGTCCTTGATTTTCAAGATTGAAACTTATTTCTGCAAACAATATTGAATTCATTTATTAATTTGGTCTATTTTTTGGGGGGGGGGTGAGGCAATTGGGGTTAAGTTACTTGCCCAGGGTCACCCAGCTACTAAGTGTGGTCTATTTTTTTTAAAGAAAAAATTATTTAAAACTTGATGAAGCAATCAATTTTCACTACTTCATCCATTTAATAAGCATTTTAAAGCACCAATTATGCGCCAGACATTATACCAGGTGTTGGGAATATGTGTAAGGAAATAGTTCCTGGCTTTAAGAAGCTTCCATTAAAAAGGGGACTAATAGGGCAGCGAGGTGGCATAGTGGATAAAGTTCCAGCCCTAGATTCAGAAGGACTGGAGTTCAAATCTGCCCTCAGACACTTGAAACTTACTAGCTGTGTGACCCTGAGCAAGTCACCTAACCCCCATTGCCCTGTCAAAAAAAAAAAAAAAGGCAGGGGGACCGACTAATAACTTGGACACAGATAAACAAATGAAAAATAAGTATTATGAAAATACAAAGGAATTACAGAGAAGAGATACACCAGCACCTAGGGGGTGCTAATCCAAGATAGGCTAGGCCTCCTATAAGAAGCGGTGGTTGAGCTAAGCCTTGAAGAAAGCTAGAGATTATATAGAGGAGAGGTGGGGAAAGAATGCATTTGGGGGGGGCGGGGGGCAGATTGTGCAAAACATCTCTACTATAAAGAGTCACTTGGAGATGAAAGGAGATGTAGCAGAAATAAGCCACTTTGGCTAGAAGGCAGAGGGTGTGAATGACCAATGTGCAATAAGCCTGGAAAGGTAAGCAGAAGCCAGAAAGTAAAAGGCTTTAAACACCAAAATCAACTGGCAGTTACTACAGCTTCCTGAACAGGGAGTGACATGGTCAGATCTCTGCTTGAGAAAGACTACTCTGGTAATTAGGTAAAGGACAGAATGAACAGGAGAGACACCAGAGGGAGGAAGACCAATTATGAGGCTATTGTAATAATCCACAATGGTATAAAGAGGGGCCTGAACTAGGGTGGTGGCTATGTTAGTGAAGAGCAAGGAAAGGATGCTAGAGATGTTGTGAAGGTAGAACTGGAAAGACTCGGCAAAGATTGAAGATGCTAGGTGATGGGAAGAATCAGAGTACAGTTAGAAACCTCGGTAAAAAGAAGGATGGTGATACCCTCAGCAGAAATATGGAAGTTAGGAAAAAGAAAGGGTTCACTTGCTCCTTTTTAGACATGTTGAGTTTAAGATGCCTATAGGAGAAGGCAAGCTGCAAGAGAAGACAGGAGATGGGATCAAGTATACAAGTAGAAGGGCTAGCCTTGGTGACCATGGCTGCCTCTTCATCCTACTGCAGCAAAGGAGAAGGTGGATAACAAAGTCAAAGGATCTTGAGAATTAGAACAGAGAAGAAGAGAATGCTCAAGGCAAGAGCTGATATTGTCTCAATAAAGTGAGAAGAGGTCATCTATTGGGAGGGAAGAAGGAAAGAGTAGTATCAGAAGGTTGAGAGAAGAAAAGGTTTGGAACAGCTATTGTAGGAATTAGGGAAAAGAAAAAGGATTGCCTTGGTGCAGTGAAACCCAGTTGAGATGGGGTAATATCCACTTACAGCAGACCTAATCAGCACAGTTGTTTGCCTTCCTCCAGCAACAACACACTCAAAATATTTTCACAGAGTCTTGGGGTTAGAAGGAACTTTTGTTGTTCAATTGTTGTTGTGTCTGACTCTTCGTGACCCCATTTGAAGATTTCTTGGCAAGGATACTAGAGTGGTTTGCCATTTCCTTCTCCAACTCATTTAACAGATTAGGAAACTGAGGCAAACAGAGCTAAGTGACTTGCTAGTAAGTGTCTGAGGTCAGATTTGAACTCAGGAAGATTAGTCTTCCTGACTTCAAGCCTAGTACTTTACCCTCTGCACCATCCAGCTGCCCAGGAAGGGACTTTAAAGGGTATCTAATCCAAATCCCTTCCCTAATGATGTAGTAAATTTCTCTAAAACATCCCTTATTCAGTAGGGTAAGTTTCAGACAACTGATTATTGAGCTTCAGTTTAAACACCTCTAGTAACAAGGAACTCACTCTTCAAGTGAGTTCTGCTATTTGATACCTATACTTATGTAAAAGGTCTTCTTTATATATACTGCTTCCCTGTAATACAGATCCATTGAGCCTAAGCTCTCTGCTTGGAGCTACACGCATTAAGTTTAATCTGTCTTTCATACAACAGCTTTTCAAATATTTGAAGGTAGCTATCATAAGTCTCCTAAATGAAAGAAATTTTATTTTTCTATTATATTAATAACCAATTATTAAATTAGGATTAAGGTTTTTTCTATTTCCTCATTCAGGATGAGCCCTGTAGGCCAGTCAGTCTTTGAAAGACAATGCTGATAGGTGAGATTGCTCAAATACTCCAGGAACATGCTCCTTGGGCAGGACTCGACCCAACTAGGAGAGCTTACTTCTGTTTAAAGTGTAAAGAAAATCTGAGTGAATTCCTGCCCTTAGGAAATAAACCCATGTCCTTGCACCCCTACATTCGAGTTTAAGGTGACCCAGCTCATGAAGGAGAAAACCAATGAGAGTAGTTTGGGTAGAGATGTCTATCTTTGTGTAGACTGCAGTGCCTCCTGAGGCTCAAGATCAAGCCACTCTTCTCAGCAGGCAGGGCTGAAGACTATTAGCCTACCTCCTCATTATATCCACCCCCTCATTAATTGTTCACCAATCAGGATTGCTTTTCACCTGTCAAGGGCACCTCCTTTTCCAAAGGTAGTTAAGTAGTCAGTGATCTTCATGTTTTTTGTCTTTGGTTATCAAGAGAAACCACTGACCATCAATTTACTGATTATCAGCTAGCCTAATCAGTAAATTATTAATTGCCAAGAAACTCTGTCTCTCTGGTTTTTCATTCATCTCATAAGTCTTCTCTCCTATTCAGAATAAATACCCCAGATCTTCAGTGGCTCTACCTTATACATGACCTCTGTTACTTAATCCATTCTGGTCATTTTCCTTTGAATATGCTCTACTTTGTTAATGTCCTTAAAACATGGTACCCCAAAACTGAACAAAATATTCAAAATGAAGTCTCAAAGGCACAGAATACAGTGGGATTAATACCTCCCTGGCTCTATTTTGACTCCATGGAGCAAAATTCAGCCATAAAAATTTTCCTCCAACACAACACATCCTACAAAAGTTAAGCACACAGGATTCCTTAGCAGGCAAAACCACATAAATAATTTTATTTAACAATCTTTAACTGTTAATGTTTTTAAAAGCATAAAACAAGTAGATGGATAGTCGCCGTGTCTACACTGTCATGGAGGTTTTGCTCAGAGTCCAAATGGAAAAAAGACTACATATAGATATTGAGGTCTCCAGAAGATGCTGTTTGTGGAGCACGTTGTGTTAAGGACATCAATGCTTCAGAAGGCTCCACAATCTCCTCAGGAAGCTTGGGATAAGGATTAGCATTTTTCTGACACAGTTTCCTTCTTCTGCATGACCTGACTGGCCCCAGCTTCCTGGCCCGGGGGCTTCAGCTGCCTGCAATCTGGGCCTTTCAGACTTGGTGGACGTCTAAGACTACGCAAGTCACCAAACCCTGATGATGCACTGACCATTTGCGTTTTTAGATGACGATGAGGGAGGTCATGGCCAAAGAAATTAAGTGCTTATTATATCCTTGTTGTATAGTCTTCCTATTTTAGGCCAAGGGAAGCCTTAAGTATCTGCACAACTTCATTTTCTCCCACATCAAACCTGAACTAGAGGATCCTGGGCTACAGCCAAGCCTACAATAGAGTTCCATAATCACTTAAAAAGAGCAGCCAGTTAATCTATTTAGGGAAAACGAATGGATGAAGATTTCAAACAAATCAGATTATTTCAAACAAATCAGAGTGCCAGGCCTAGAGTCATGAAGACTCATCTTCCTGAGTTCAAATCTGGCCTCAGACACTAGCTATGTGACCCTGGGCAAGTCACTTCACCCTGTTAAATGAGCTGGAGAAAGAAATGGCAAACCACTCCAGTAGCTTTGCCAAGAAAACCCCACACAGAGGCACAAAGAGTCAGACACAACTGAACAAATGATTCAACAAAAACCGATCTTGGGCAGGAAGTGTAGATTAGACTATTATTAACTGGGCCATGAACTAAATAGGAAGGAAGAGAAAACAGGCTGAATTGCATTTTTGAACAGAACAGTGATTCCAACAATTCCACAAAATTTCAATACCTTGAGACAAAAAACAAACAAAAAACATGACCCCATTTTTTAAACACCAATACTCTACCACTGATGTTATGTTGTATTGAATTAGGGACTGCCATAATTCCAAATCATCAAAATTGCCAATTACCTAAGAGGCACCAGAAAGCTACACGGTGGCAATTGACTGTAGAATATTTGTAAAATATTTCCAATGGTAACATCTACAGAGTGACACTAAAGGCATTATCCAGGAAATTACCTGCAAAGGACATGGGTCCCTGATTCAGCATTTTCAGCAACCACAGTGCACCCCGAGCTGATAGTCAATTAACACCTATAGCCTTTTTTGTTCAGGTAACATTTGGATTTACATTCTACATACTTTGGTAGATCCTTGGGCTCACTAATATAGTTTATTCCCTACCTCATAAGTCATCTATATCTTCATATCCTATGTGATTCATGTCCACATTTTCTCATAAAAGTTCCTTTTCAAAAATTTCTTTTAATTTTTTTTATTTTCAGTTCCAAATATTCTCCTCTTCTCCATCCCTTTCCCTACCCATTGAGAAGGCAAGAAATAGGATATCCATTATACATGAGGTCATGCAAAACATTTTCACAATAGAAACGTTGCCCCAAAAGGGAAGAAAAATATAGTGGGGAAAAAAAATGTACTTCAATCTGCACTCAGGGTTTATCATTCTCTCTTGGAGGCGAACAGCATTTCTCATCTCACAGATGTTCTAAAGGAGGATATAGCTAATATGTTAAAAGGTCTAGCTCTGGGGGGGCAGCTAGGTGGCCGCAGTAGATAAAGCACCGGCCTTGGATTCAGGAGTACCCGGGTTCAAATCCGACCTCAGACACTTGACACTTACTAGCTGTGTGACCCACTGGGCTAAGTCACTTAACCCCCATTGCCCCCCCCACCCAAAGTCTAGCTCTGGAACGTTAAAAAATTTCATGGTATCACTGTAGTAGTTGGGCTGTCCACCTCTTATACCTCATTCTTCTGGCATAAGAACACACTTCCTTCTCTGATAATACATTGCCAGATGATTTCCCTTATATCAATGCTTGGGAAAGATACTTGATATTTCACCCCTATGAAAATTCATCTTATTATATGCAGCCCACTGTTCCAGCCTATAAAAATCTTTTTGTATCATAATTTTATTACCTAGTATATTAGCATTGTATCATATCACAAAGTTATTCACAAATTTAATGAGCAAAACAGCACCTACATTTTCGTCCTAGACAAAGATAAAAAGTTATATGCATAAGACAGGAAGGGGGACAAAACCATCCAATAAACCATTAAAGTCCTCAGCCTGGGTTGCCATCAGTCCATCAATCAATATTATTACATACAGTTTTAAAACTAGTAATTAATGAATCAGGGTAACTGTATTATAAAGCTCACAATTTTTCATCTTATTCAGTAACTAATGACCGCAAAATACCTTGTGAAAACCTATTTTCTACCTACCAATCTTGGAAACCTTTTTAAAAAAGAAAATGAGTTGATCATGATATGTTATGAATTACTGCAAAGTAACTATGTGAAATCACTACTTCCCTTTCAAGTGCTTACCAACTATCTTCTCTAATAAGCTAACCTAGAATTTTCCCAAGGACCTCCAAGCTCATCTGTCTATCATTTTCAGAATCCACTTTATTTCTGAACATAAGGATATCATGTGCTTCTTTCCTGTTTTTTACAACCTCTTACTTTTACAATTCCTCAAAGAGCACTGAAGGCATTTCAATGATCACATCTCTGAAGTTTTTCAGTATCTTAAGGATACCAATTTTCTGATCTAGAAATATGAAGTCCTTTCAATTCTTGGTACTCTCTTATAATTCCATCACCGTGTTAAAATTCTCACTTAGTCATATATGATCTACCTTTTCCTAATAAGGATCATTTGCCTTGACCAAGAAGAGGAAAGGAAAATAGTGGACAGGTAACTACATTCTTGCTAGTTGCTACCAAATAGCAAGCTTGCCCCCTTCTTCTTGCCTTATACATACTAACGCCATTTTCATTGTTCTTCCTATTTTCCCCAAGTTCCTGAGTATTTCTGGTCTTTGGTCCTCCTGAAATCATACTTGGGGATTCATACAACTCCTTATAATTCTTTCTACATTATGTGCCAAGTTTTTCACATATTCTTCAAAAATTAAGGCATTTTATCAGGGATCTCTCTGTTTAAGAAGCATATGTTCAACTAGAAGTTTTTTACAAGCAAAATGATAACCATAGACTTAATATGAGGAAGGAGTGGGCCCTAACAACTTGAGCAGACTAGAATTCCTAGAAGAAATGAAGCAAGAATTTTTTTAAAGTTTCAAAATATTTTTAGAAATAGAATAAGAATGTGTGCTCTTACACAGCCTGTAATATACCAAAGGTAAGAGTGCACCCACTTCTGTTCTCTCCTTGCCTTTAAGCTCGCACCACCAGAAGTGGAGTCCTAGCAGGCAGTCTGACGTGCGCAGCAGGCGGACCTGGCGTGCATAGCTCATGCCATTGATCTCCTCCCAAAAGGGTGGTCCTTCAAAAACTGGTGTCTTTCAGTTATCCTAACCGACTGTTAAAAACTTTCATTTTTTTTTACCACAAATGCTTGAGGAAAAAATTGGAAAAGGAATAAGATCTTTAGAAAGAAAAACTGGAAAAGGAATTTAAAAGCTTGTTACAAGAGAAGTATACCAATGATGCCCAAGCAAAAAACTCCCTGAAGATCAAAAGAGACAAGCAGAAGCCAATGGCCTCATGAGGAAATAATAAATATTAAAGCAAGTTTAAAAGGTGAAAAAAAGTAGAAGAAAATGTATAGTGTCTCATTGTAAAAAACAAATTATGTGGAAAATAGATCAAGAAGGAAAAAATTTAATCAGTGGATTTATCTGAACACCATGATCAAAAAGAGACCAAATATTCTATTTCAAGAAATCTTAAAAGAAAACGGCCCAGATCTCTAAAACCAGAGGGGCAAAATGGAAAAGAATCTACTAGTCACCTCCTGAAGAAAACACAAAATAAATAGCTCAAGAAACATCAAGAAAATTCAAAGCTTTCAGGTCAAAGAAAAAAATGCATCAAGTAGATAAAAAGAAAGAATTCAAGTACTGAAGAGCTACAGTCAAGATCACATATGATTTACCAGCCTCACTATAAAGGAGCAGTGAACCTCAAACGCAAATATCCCAGAAGGTATAAGATATAGGCTTACAACAAAAATAACTTAGCCAGAAAACTTATTATGTTGAAGGGGGGAAAAAATAACCTTTAATGAGATAGAGGACTTCTAAACATGCCTGATGAAATGAATAGAGCTATGGAGAAACTGAAGTTGAAACACAGGAGTGAAGAGAAACATGAGAAGAGAGATAAACTATTATCTTCTGCCCTTATATACCTCAAAAAGACCATCTACAGAGGTGCCTCCACTTTCTCCTCCTCTCACTCTTCATAATCCCTTACAATCTGGCTTCCAACAGTATCATTCCCCTAAAACTGCTCTCTCCAAAGTTACCACTGATCCCTTAGTTGCCAAGTCCAATGGTCATTTTCAGTCCTCATTCTCCTTGGCCTCTCTGCAGCCTTTGATACTGTGGATCACTCTATCCTCCTTCATACTCTTTTCTCTCCCTGGTTTTCCTCCTACCTATCACACTCCATTGCTGAATCCACCTGCAGCGATGCCCTCTAACCACAGGTATCACTTAGGGTTCTCTTCTTCTACATTATATCACTTGGAGATTTCATCAGCTCCCATGGAATTAATTATCTCATCCTAATGATTCTCAAATCTACCTATGCTGCCCCAATCTCTCTGCCAACCTCCAATCTCCCATTTCCAAATGCCTTTCAGACATATTGAAGTTGCTGTCCAGTAGACAAATTAACTCAACATGTCCAAAAGATAACTTACTATCTTTTACCCAAACCCTCCCCTTTTCTGACTTTTCCTATTACTGTAGAGAGAATCACCATCCTCTCAGTCCCACAGGCTCATAAACTAGGAGTCATCCTAGATTCTGCTCTCTCACCCCTCTTGATTTCACCTTTGCAACATCTCCCAAAATGCCCCCTTTTTCACTTCTGACACTGCCACTACTCTGGTGTCACCTTGAGTCTGGACTATTGCAATAGTCTGCTAGTGGTTCTGTCTGTCTCAAGTTTCTCCTCACTCCAATCTATTCTCCATTTAGCCACTCTAAGTATTTTCTTAAACGTAGGTATGATCATATCACCCCCTACTTAATAAACTCCAGTGGCTCCCTATTGCCTTCAGGAGCAAATACAAAGTGCTCTATTTGTCATTCAAAGCCTTTCACAACCTAGCCCCCTACAATCTTTCCAGTCTTCTTGGACCTTACTCCCTGATATGTACTCTTCTATTCAGTGACAATGGCTTCCATCTCTCTAGCTCTTGGTTCCCAGCATTCTCCCTGGCTGTCCCCCATCCTTGGAATGCTCTTACAATGGCCTCCCTAAATCCTAAACGAAACCCCAACTCCTACAGGAAACCTTCCTCAACCTCTCTTACTTTCAGTACCTTTCCTCTTTAGTTATTTCCAATTCATCCTATTTATAGCTTCTTTGTATATTTTTGTTTGCATGTGATCTCCCCCAGGAGATCATAAGCATGTTGACAGCAGGGACTATCTTCTCTTTTTATATCTCCAGTGCTTAGAACAGTAGCTGGCACATATTAGACACTTAATAAATGCTTCCTGATTGGCTGATAAGGACTAAACAAGGATAAATTGTTTACATTCAAATATGGAGAAAAGATACATGCATCTTGGAACTCAATCATTATCAGGATTAATAGGAGTCTAATTAGACATGGCCTGGAATTGGTTCTATTTTATCTTGATGTCTTAGGGAAAGAATGGAAGGAGAGGAGAAGTGACTTTGGGGGTAGGGAGCAGGGCAGAGGAAAAGGAAAGTCAGGAGAAATTTATCCCACATCTACAGAAACGTGGAAGAGAGGAGAGAGGGGAGCAGCTGACACTTGAACCTCACTGTCATCTGAACTGGTCAAAAGAAGAAACACACAGAGTTAGGTACAGAAATACAGGGAAATAGAAGGGAAAGAGAAGAAAGAGGGACAGGAAAACAGAGGGAAGGTAGATTAACACTGGATCAGTCCATCAATAATAAACACCTGACTGCAAGCATTGTGCAAGATACCAAGGACACAAAGACTGTTCTCAAGAAGCTAAAATCAGACTTTAATTATACTTAGCAGGAAAAAGATCAGAAGTCATCTGATCAAACTCTTCCATCTGAAGATGAAGTGGTTTACCCAGGGTCATAGGGGTAGTAAGAGCAGATGTTGTACTTCCGCTGCTTCATAGGACAGCTAGGTGGTTACCATAATGCATAGAGAAAATCCCCGCCTCAGACACTTAGTAGCTGGGTGACCCTGGGCAGAATGAGCTGAAGAAGGAAATGGCAAACTGCTCTAGTATCTCTGCCAAGAAAATTCCAAATGGGGTCACAAAGAGTTAGGCACGAGTGAAAAATGACTAAAACAACAACAAAAATCTAATTAATCTTTCTTAAAATGTAACTTTGAACAGGTTAACTTCTTGTTGAAAAACCATCCATCATTTCCTTAAATTTTCCACTACTCAGCCTAGGGGCAACTAGGTGGCCCAGTAGGTAAAGAGCACTGGCTCTGAAGTTGGGAGGATCTGAGTTCAAATCTCACCTCGACACTTACTAGCTGTGGGACCCTAAGCAAATCACTTAAACCCAATTGCCTTAACCATCTGGGACCATCTCCAGTCATCCTGATATACTTCTTGCCACTGAACCCAGATAGTTCTAGAGGAGAGAGTGAGGTTGGTACCTTGCACAGAACTCCCTTCACTTAAATCCAATTCAGTACAAGTCATGACATCACCCCAATATCATTGTCCGTTTCAAGAATGAAGGACAAACAACTAACTCAGGCCTACAGTATTCAAAGTCACTGACAACAAAGTACCAAGCCCTATTCTTTTCTGTCTTTAATCCCCTGACTTCTTTAACACAGTTACCCTACAATTCACCAGACTAGATGGTGCTGTTCTCCAAACACGCTTTTATTTTTCATCATTTACTGTTCTCCTAACGACTAGATGTTCTGCCTCTTCCCCTACCCCATCACCTCGACTTGCAGAACGTCCACCCATTTTTAAAGACAGAGCTCAGATAAGGAGGTAACTTGGTCTAATCCCAACCTCAAGGAACTAAAGGGTACGGAGAGCCTGGTTCTGGTCTCCACTCCACGCCACTCCTGGATTAACAGTGTGTGTAGCTCACTTAATCTCTCTGAGCCTGGTGACTCATCTATGAAAGCAGGATTTGGGACTATATGCCCTTGAAGGATTTTCTGTCTCCTATTCCTCCTATTTCATAAGGGACTTTAGAGTTCAACTCACCTTACCTTACCTTACACAGCAATAAACCATTTGTATGGTGCTTTTTATAGTTTCAAAGTTTTTTCACATACTGACAACTCTCTGCCTTATCAAAGCAGGCCAAAAAAAAAAAAAAAGGAATTATTTCCATTTTACAACTGAGGAAACAACCTGGAGAAGTGAAGTGATTTGGTAACGGCCAGGACTTGGCAGAAGTAGGACTGAACACTGGTATGCGGACTCTCATAGTAACTCTCTCCATAGATCACCCTAGCTCTTAAAACAATACTTCATCTGAACTATAGTAAAGAATTTGTGACCATTAGGATGAGAAAACACTGGAACAGATAAACAAGTGAGGGTTACAGAAGCATTTAAAAGTAGAAAGGGATGAATGAAAAAGAATCATGAAGTCATCCACAAAGCCAGTCATGGAGAGCAGAAAGCAGATAAGCACTTAAGTCAAGACATGAATGACTAGAGAATAAAGCCCAGAATGAGGAAAAAAAAGAAGGGAAAAGAGAACAGAATTTGTTAGTATATGTACAGCTTAAGGAAAACAGCTTGAATTATCTGATTGTGGGGAAAGAAATCAAAGGATACCAGAACATGAAGGGACTTTAGAGAGATCTTCTGGGGGGGGGAAAAAAGGAATATCTGGGAAGAGCAAATAAGTTGTGTGAGATCATGCACAAAAAACACAAAGCCATAAGACTTTGCAGAGCTCACAATTCCTGTTTGGGTATGAGGAAAAGCCCTCCAACCATCATTTAGCTGATCCATTCATGAGCATACTGAGCAAGGCTCTAATTTGGGAGCACTTGTCAGTGAGAGAAGTGGGTCATCAATGCCAGCCCTTTGAAAACCAAAGCTGATCTAGGTGGAGAAAGAAGCATGAGTGAAGTGTTCCATCTACCAAGAGCCAAATAACTGGCACTGCTTTTTAGTTCCTTTAGTAAAGGAATGAATAATGATATCTAAAATCTCTTTAAGAGCAGCTAATCATCTTTTAAAATAGTAGTGGTAGTTCCCTTTAAAGGGATATTTAAACTGTTTAACTGTCTGGGGCTGCTGCTGGCACAATGCAGAGAGTGCTGGGCCTCAAGTCAGGAAGACCTGAATTCAAATGTATCTCAGACAGCTGTGTGACTTTGGTCAAGTCCCTTAACTTCTGTTGCCTCAGTTTCCTCAAACAGAAAATGGAGGTGACAATAGCACATATATCCAAGGGTTGTTGTGAGGATGAAATGAGATAATAATTATAAAGTTGTGGTAAAAAGTTTTAACAGTCGGTTAGATAATGGAGAGACGCCAGGGTTTGTTTTAGGACCACCCTTTTGGGGAGGAGACCAACAGCATGAGCTACGCACACCCAGTCCGCCTGCGACACACGCGATTGCCTGCTGAGCACTCAACTTCCGGGTTGTGAGCTTAAAAAGGCAAAGGAGGAGAACGGAAGTGGGGGCCTTTTTTTTCCTGCTGCGCTGGTCTCCTGGCTGCGCTGCACAGACAGATGCAGCTGGAGTTTGACTCGGCCGGCTCTCGGTTAACAGCACGCGCTTGACTCGGTCTCTCTCCCCAAAGGTGGCCTTCGGCTTTTGGTGAGTTTTATACAGAATACAGACTAAGCCTAGACTTAAGACGATTTGTATTGTATTTCTACTTTCCTATCCTTCTAATCAACATCACCTTGTGACTACCATACAATAAAAGCTCTATCTAGAAAACCAGAAGCTTCTTCCATTTACTAGTCTGGGAGATAAATTAAGGGAAAGGTTAAGTAGGGGAGATTTATGATCTAATATCCAATTTTAGTCTCACAAAGTGCTTAGCACAGCACTGGTATATAGTAAGCACTAGATAAAATGTTAGTTGTTGTTGTTGTTATTGTTATGAGACCGGTGGACTGTATTTTACTGAAGGTCTTGAAATAATAGAAATTGTAGGAGTTAATGTCAGATCATAGGCATGGTGGCAAATCAAGTAAGGGAAAGTTTTGAACATAAAAGTGGGCCAACTTTTCATTGCTAAGTTGTTGGACTTCAGTGAAGGAGTATTTTGTAAGTTTAAATAACAGAGTACTAGTGTGTGTTGTTTATCATACTACCATGTCTAGATTCCTACTACCTATCAATATAAATCAAGGTAGCCCATGAAATAATCCGTGCCCTTCAATGTTGACAAGAGGTTTTCCCAAACTACTTTAAAATTTTTGTACCTAATTATTTTATTAAGTATAACAAGCCCCATATTTAAACATTTAACTGGTAATGAAGTTAGGATATAGCAAAATATCCTAACTATGGAATCAATTTAAGAATTAGAACATAGTAGCAGGGATATTGTGGCAATAATATAACAAGAATAACCATCTAATAGAAAAAATGTCCCCAACAAACTTCCCACAAAAAGAGCCCCCTTTAAAAAGCAACTGCTCTTTACGTGGTAGCAAGGAATTGGAAGTTGAGGGGGTGCCCATCAATTGGGGAATGGCTGGACAAGTTGTGGTATATGAATACAATGGAATACTATTGTGCTGTAAGAAATGATGAGCAGGAGGAGTTCAGAGAAACCTGAAGGGTCTTATATGAGCTGATGATGAATGAGATGAGCAGAACCAGAAGAACATTGTACACAGTATCATCAACATTGAGTGCTGACTACTGTGATGGACTATATTCTTCTCACCAATGCAATGGTACAGAAGAGTTCCAGGGAACTCATGATAGAAGAGGATCTCCAAATCCAAGAAAAAAAAAAAAAAGAACTGTGGAGTATAGATGCTGATTGAACCATACTATTTCTTTTGTTTTGGGTGCTGTTGTTTTTGTTTTCTATTTTGAGGTTTTGCATCACTGCTCTGATTTTTTCTCTTGTAACAGGATTAATGCAGAAATACGATTAATGTTATTATGTGTATATATATAGATATATAGATATATATGTATATAGATATATAGATATAACCTATATCAGATTACCTGCTGTCTAGGGGAGGGGGGAGGGAAGGGAGGGAGGGAGAAAAATCTGAAATTGTTAAGCTTTGTATAAACAAAGTTGAGAACTATCTTTACATGTAACAGAAAAAATAAAATACCTTATATGTAAAAAAAAAAAAAGCAGCTGCTGCCTTGAGTATCTCCTGTCATAGCACATGTTCTATAGCACATGCAGTGTCCAACTATTATATGGTAAAAGATTTGTGTACAGTAGAAGTCAACAAATCCCCATCAAAATCCTGAAAAATGCATACCCCCGGAGTATCCACAGCTTGAACAACTAGTGCTCTACATATTAAATGTCCACCTAGTCCCTGAAACAATGAATGGCTTCCAATTCTTACTTTGGTGTCTGGTGCACTTCGGACCACCAGTTGTAGTTGGTATAGTTGACAAGCAGAAGGATCTGACACCACAGGAGCACTAGGGAAGGATGGGTAGGAATCATGGACCGAACCAGTTCACTCAAACTTTCCAGGGTATAAAAGCTTCCATCAGAGCCATCACCTGTAAAGAGTCTAGTGGCAGCTGCAGTGATTCTCCTGAACATTCCTAGAAACAAATGAAAAAGTAAATAATTTAGGGGAAGACTTCCCTGATACTCGCTGCAATTCAATATTAAATATCTAAAGAAAAGTGGATAAAAAGATACTTTTTTTTTTCATTCAAAAATCCAAGGTGTAGGACATGGGACTTTAACAAAAGGATTCCAGAATCTTTAATGAACATTCATTTAAATTTCCAGTGAAATCTTCCTCTTAGACTTCACTAAGCAAATGAGATGCTCATCATTATATAAAGGTTCTCACAGTAGAGCCTAAGCTCTTACTATCAAAGGCTGGAAGTATAGGCAAGAGATGGTGTGAGGCTATACTTTAGAGATCGGCACGAAGACGACTGTTTGTGTCAGTGTGTGTGTGCGTGTGTGCGTGTGTGTGTGTGTGTGTGTGGACAGACACTAGTAGCTGTGTGACTGTGGGTAAATCACAAACTCTCTGAGCCTCAGTTAACTGTAAAATGGAGACAAGACCTATGGTACCTACTTTATAGTGTTGTTCTGAGGCCATTTTAAGATAATACGTAAAGCACTTTGCAAACTTTAAGGTACTATCTAATTACCAGTTATTATTATTATTAGTAGTAGTAGTAGTAGTAGTAGTAGTAGTAGTAGTAGTAGTAGTAAAGTACATAAAACAAGATAGACACATTAGCCTTTCTGTAGCAAAAGAAAGAACTTATTTCTCCTCTCATCCCGTCAGCAATACCACGAACACACTGGGGACTACTTCTGTATTTAAAGTTCCCAAAGGGCCTTGGGACAACAGTCATCAATTTCTGGCTATGAAACTGGATATTTTCACCACCCGAGGATGCTGACACTGAGAGCAGTATGACATTATATGCCAACCTCAAATTTCCACCCCCTTCTCAAAATAAAGCAACCCACGGTCAACTTGGTCAAAGAACACATGTGTCATTCATGGTCACTATGCCCTAAAATCCTTCCATACTGGGTGGATCCTATTCTTGCTGAAAATAGACAGAGAAAGACAATTTTTCCCAGAGGCCACACAGGCTGTGTAGAAAATAAAAATTCCCTAGAGACAAGAAACAAAAACATGGGGGCCAACATCATGCCATAGGCATATGAGTTTTTAATACAAGCTACCAGAATACTTAGAGTAAAAAATTTTCTGTTCACTTCGAACTTTTTTATTTCCCCACTTTGGCATAAAATAAAACATCATACCAAGAAAACAGAAAAACAACAGCACTGGAGTAATGTGCCTATTTCAACAAGCCTTCATGCCATCTTTTTCTGTGTTTTGGGTAAAACCCCTCTAAGAACTAAATGATTTCACTTGCCCACTTTTTTGTCAAAAATACAAACACAGTTTTAAACATGTTTTTATTCCTCCCCTGCTATGCCCTCAAACAGCATTTGCCCTGAGACTACTGTTACTCTCCCCTACCATATAATCCAAGCTAGATTGAGATGGAAGGATTATTCATCTAAATCAATAAAATGATTCTTCCTTAAGTAATTCACTTAAGCAACTATAAAAACCTGAGTACATTCAAAAGCTCTTTCTCTTCAGTATCTTAGGTCTCTTGCCCAAGTGGTCAGAACAAAAAAGGAAAATAATAAATGTTGGAGAAGCTGTGGAAAAATTGGAACACTAATGCATTGTTGGTGGAGCTGTGAACTGATCCAACCATTCTGGAAAGCAATTTGGAATTATGCCCAAAGGGCTGTGAAGCTGTGCATACCCTTTGACCCAGCAATACCACTTTTGGGTCTTTTCTCCAAAGAAATCATGGAAAGGGGAAAGGGAACCACAGGTACAAAAATATTTATAGCTGCTCTTTACGTGGTGGCAAGGAATTAGAAGTTGAGGGGATGCCCATCAATTGGGGAATGGCTGGACAAGTTGTGGTATATGAATACAATGGAATACTATTGTGCTGTAAGAAACGATGAGCATCTTTACATGTAACGGAAAAAATAAAATACCTCATACATTAAAAAAAAAAAAAAAGAATGATGAGCAGGAGGAGTTCAGAGGAACCTGGAGGGTCTTGCGTGGGCTGATGATGAGTGAGATAAGCAGAACCAGAAGAACATTGTACACAGTATCATCAACATTGAGTGCTGACCTACTGTGATGGACTATATTCTTCTCACCAATGCAATGGTACAGAAGAGTACCAGGGAACTCATGATAGAAGAGGATCTCCAAATCCAAGGGAAAAAAAAAGAACTGTGGAATATAGATGCTGAATGAACCATACTATTTCTTTTGTTTCTGGTGCTATTGTTTTTTCTATTTTGAGGTTTTTCATCATTGCGCTGATTTTTCTCTTATAACATGACTAATGCAGAAATAGGATTAGTGTTAGTGTGTGTGTGTGTGTGTGTGTGTATAAAAACCTAGGGGCAGCTAGATGGCGCAGTGGATAGAGCACCGGCCCTGGAGTCAGGAGTACCTGAGTTGAAATCCGGCCTCAGACATTTGACACTTACTAGCTGTGTGACCCTGGGCAATCACTTAACCCCAATTGCCTCACTAAAAAACAAAACAAAACAAAACAAAAAACCTATATCAGATTACCTGCTGTCTAGGGGAGGGGGGAGGGAGGGGAGGGAGGGGAGGGAGGGAGAAAAATCTGAAATTGGAAAGCCTGTATAAACAAAAGTTGAGAACTATCTTTACATGTAACGGGAAAAAAAATACTTTATTAATTTAAAAAAAAAACTGATCAGAAACTAAATTCTGGTAAACTATGAAAAAGCTATCAATACCTGATGCTTCCTATTTCCATCATACTCTGCAACCCCTTGCAAGTTGTTCATTCAACAAGCCATTTGTTACATACCTACTATGTATGAGGCATTGTGCTAGGCACTAGGGATACAAAGACAAAAAACCAGTATCAGCCTTTGCCCTCAAAAAGGGTAAAGTGGGGCAGGTACAAAAATGCATACAGATAGGCAGTCAAGAGAGAAAGAGAGATGCCAGCCTGGCTGGACCTCAGAGTGGGGGAGTAGCAACAACTGTGTTAAAACTTGACAAAGTATTTTCACACTCATCCTAAATGGACCATATTAATACTAGAGTGTAACAAGTTTTATGACAACTCTTTTTACAAGTCTGCAATCTAGCATCATGCAAAACAGATATTCTAGAACCTTTCAAAATAAAATAAATGTAGAAGCATAAAATTAATTTATATCCTCCTGTTTCATAAATTATCTTTTGAAGTGCTCAAAAAACTCTCAAGCACTGGTTTATTTTAAGGTTTTCTATTAAGTAATATCCTCCAAAATAAATTATACAAATACCTGTTTAAAGGATTAAAAAGTCAAAAATGTTGTTAATAAAAACCTCAGAACCTTTTTTAAAATATTCCCATTGGGGCAGCTAGGTGGCGCAGTGGTGAAGCACCGGCCCTGGATTCAGGAGTACCTGAGTTCAAATCCAGCCTCAGACACTTGACACTTACTAGCTGTCTGACCCTGGGCAAGTTACTTAACCCCTATTGCCCTGCCAAAAAAAAAAAATTCCCATTGTTTTTATTTTATTTTATTTTATTTTTTTTGGCAGGGCAATGGGGGTTAAGTGACTTGCCCAAGGTCACACAGCTAGTAAGTGTCAAGTGTCTGAGCCTGGATTTGAACTCAGGTACTCCTGAATCCAGGGCAGTGCTTTATCTACTGCGCCACCTAGCTGCCCCCACCACATTGTTTTTATATTCAAGAAGTAGAAAAGGATAGAATTTCCATCTAAGGGATTAGCAACCAATTTAGAAAGTTACCAGACTTCAAGAAATAAAACTTGAACTTCAAAAGCAGAGTGCTATTTGTCATCCTGAAAAGAGAGTAGGTACATAGCCCGTACTTCCATTGTAACAGCCACAAACCTCTTTCACTTCCTTCTTACCTCTGACCTGGCCTATCAAAACAAAAGTCCCTCTCTTCCAGGCCATCCTAGAGGTGTTTCCAGACTCAACTTCTTAAAACACAATCCAGGACTTAAAAAAACTTAAAAAACCACCAACAGCTCCCCAAGCCTCCCAGATAGCGCCCAAATTTCTCAACTTAGCATTTAAAGCCCTCTACAAATCTATCTCTAATGTATTTTTAATTTATCCCAACTACTCTTCTAGACATAACATAACCAACATTTAAAAAAGACAATTTCTTGTTTTTCAAATAAAATAAGTGGCATGTAGTTTTCAAAAAATTCTACCACTTTGCCAATTCCTATTGGAAAACAGATCTTTTATATAAACTTGACAAAACAAATTTCCTAGATTTGAAAAACACAGGGCAGAGGAAGAGAAATTATCAACCAAATTACTGAGCTATAAGAAAATAATGAAAAAACTGTTATTTTATCCCATGAGAAAAACTATAAACCAAAGGATATTATGATAATGCAATCTTTCTAGCAATTCAGAGCTAGATACAATGTTAAATCCTTCACCTTTTTCAATGCTATTAGAAGCAAGATATAGGTAAATTATCCAAATTGTAATAACCTGTATTTCCACAGTTCTCTGCAACTGACAAAGCACTTATGATATTTCGGGAAAGCCGTGTTTATAGTATTAGTCTCCTTTTACAGATGAAGAACCTGAGGCTCTGAAGGCAGAATGCCACACCCTCAGTGAAATAGCTACTCATGTGGCAAAGTCAGAAAAGGAACTCCAGTCTTTTGAAGTCTTATCATCTCTCCATCATAAGAGGCTCTCCACTTTGGCAAGGAAGGTAAAGAACTCCTGCGCATCAGTGCTAACAAGACCCAAAGGTTTACTAAGTGCTTAGCAGGTAGCTAGATAATACAGTAGCAAGAACATTGTGCCAACAGGCTGGAAGACCAGAATTCAGATCTGCTCTCTGACATATATTATCTGCATGACTATGGGAGAGTCACTTCGCCACTGTCTCAGTTTCCCCATCTGTAAAATGGAGATAATACCAGCCTCTGCCTCCCAAGGTATTATGAGGATCACATGAGATAATGTTTGTTAGGTGCTTAGCCCAGTGCCTGGCACTCGGTAGGTGCTATGTAAATGTCAGCTGCTCTCCTTATTATTGCTTCAGTGTTAGGCACTACCCAGAAAGAGCGACACAATTCAACTGCTGTCTCCAGGAAGACTATGATACGAGACATAATGGGAATAGTACTAAGTGAAGCAGAGGGACTGCTCTGGTGCCCGTACCTGACTTGAAGATGTGTATCAGGCACATCAGCAGTGTGCCCAGCTCTTGGCAATAGAACGTGTGCTGCTGCTCAGTCATTTCCACTTTCAGCTGCTTCGTAACAATGTCCTCTAGAAGAATGCCCACCAGCTGTAACAGGAATCTTGAAAAAAGAGTGAATTGGTATTATGCCAGGGGGGTGTTACCAAATCATGTGGAAAATACATATACCCTCCTCCCCCAAAATGAGTATGGACTGAGGAGGTTAATACAATAATACAGAGGAGGGCCTGGCCAAACGTAAGGGCCATGGGAATGGAACACAGGGAGGCATTTATGAAGGAGAAGTGATAGTATTTGGTGACTGCTTGAATCTGGAAATAAAGAGAAAAGTAAAACTTGAAGGTGATGCTGAAATTTCAAGTGAAAGTCACTAGGAGAATAATGGTGTCACTAATAACAGGGATATTAGGAAGGAGAACAGGTCTCATAAGCTCCTGAACTTCTGGTTGCATGTGTTATTTATGTTTATAAGTTTAGGAGAGGAAGAATGAGATTTAAAAGGTACTTTATCTATTCTTTTGTTAAAAAATTTTTATTCTTAGAATTTTATTTTCCAAAATATACGTAAAAACAAATTTTGACATCAATTTTTTAAAACTTTGTGTTCCAACTTCTGTTCCTCCCTCCTTCCCACCCCCCCACCCACAAGAACTCAAGCAATTCAAAATAAGTTATACATGAGTAGTCATGGAAAACATTCCACATTAGTGAAAGGTACTTTATCAACAAAAGACTTCATCTACAACTCAGCTATATTTGCTTCTTTCTCAAACACTCCATCTCCACAACTCTTATTTTCAAAGCAAATTTGAAACTGAGAACTGTTTAGCAGACGGCACACAATAAGGTACTTCTGTTTGTTTATTAAAGAGTATGATTTATGCAGACAGGAAATGAAGAAAGAATTTTTATGAGACTGCTGATCATAACTAAATCAATATTTTAAATCTTGGTAGACTAATCCATGATGAGATTAATTTAACAGACTATTCATTTCAGTCAAGTCATGATCTCTATAAACTGATAAACCCCAGGGTCCTAGAGAGGAAGGACTGCATGTTTTCAAATTTTGGCCTATTCTATGGCACTGAGCATAGAACTTGGGACACAATAAATACGTTATCTTTTAGTGACACATATATAATACTTATTCCTTACTCTAAAATTCCTTAACAATCTCACCTCCTAATCCTTCCATTTTAGTACAAGATATATAAAGGAACTCAATAAACATTTGTTGATTTTCTCTGATAAACTGGAGCAATACCCAAAGGACAAGAGTTAGATCCATCCTAACTAATCAAAAACTATTACCAGGGAGCTAGGTAGCACAGTGGATAAAGCACTGGCCCTGGATTTAGGAGGACCTGAGTTCAAATCTGGCTTCAGACACTTGACACATACTAGCTGTGTGACCCTGGTCAAGTCACTTAACCCTCACCAGCCCCACTCCCTCCAAAAAAGCTATTCCCATCTGAAACTACATATAAGAAAATGTCATAGAAACTGAAATGATATAAACACTTACCTGGAAAATGTTTCTTCTGGCAAACACTTGACTTGTTTCACTTCACTTTGATCTTCTGGTGTTGGCAAGCTACTACCTCCATCTCTTAATTTTTTAATCATTTGACATGAGATTAAATAAGGAGAAAAAGAGAGTTCTTGGATCCGAGAGAGAACAATGTCTTCAGTTGACTGGGATATAAGCACTCTCAGAATAGCTAGGATGCCTGATATCCACAACTGAACAGTACTCACAGATGCCTAAAGAGAAAAGAATAAAACATTACAATATAATATTATAAATATCAAGAAAAAAAGATAAGGTAAATTAGTAGATATTCTTCCCCTACAATCTTACGAAGTTATTTTCTTTTATACTATTTGCAAATAACTACTTACATTTTCATAATAACTATCATTTTCACTGAACTAACTCATATTTATATGGCACTTTCATCACAATGTACTAGTGAAATAAGTCTTATGTATCCTCTTTACAGATGAGAATGGAGACTCACTGCAGGAAAGTGGTCTACCCAAGGTCATATATCTAGTAAATTTTGGAATGAGGATTTGACTCCAGTATCCTAACTTGGGAGCATCTTAGCATACCAATAATGCAATATCTTGTATACTCACCATAGTATTGGGAGTAATGAACATACTTCGTAAAAGCATGTCTACAGGACGAAGAGATGAAGGAGCCAATATTTCAAATAACGTGTTCAATACTCCAAGGGCTTCATGAGAATCAATATGCATCTGTAAAAATCAATAATTATAAGACTCTATACATGTCAACTGGCAATGCCACAAAAATGAGTCTACAAAAAAAGCTGTCACATTATTAAAAAAAAAGCAAGAATAATTCAACATCTCTATTCTTCAAGTTTTCAATTTTCTTATTATTGAATCTGGTCCAATATGTGTCATGCCTGAATGTCAGCTATATTCCCGAAATGAAACTTTCATGAAATTCAGGGACAGATAAACTTATGAAAAAAAAATAATAACTTGACCAACCACCGTAGTCAAATTTTATATATGAGGTACATTTAGAATGAATACAGCCTACGGTAAGATCGAGAGCATAACAACAATGCATGTAGAATATTTAGCATTAGAGGTAAATTGAGCAATATATCAAGACATCCTGTTAAATGATATCTTCAACTTAGTGGTCTGTAAGGGTAAGTAACAACATTGAAATAAGTATTGTAGACAATAAACTTGTGTCAAGGAATCTATTTTCTAATTTAGACTCTGACAGTCTACCATAAATTCAGTACTTTAATTCAAATCTTTCTCCTTACTGTGAAAAAATGTTATACAACAAAGAAGGAAATAAAATTTTGGAAAATAGCTTCTGATTTGCTCTCAGAAACCTAGTTCAAATGATCAGCTCAACAATTTATAAACTGCTTTCTCAATTATTTACCACAGATCAGGGCTTTTCTCCCTTCTTGTCTAAGTGATCTAAAGACAAAAACACTATTATTTAGCTCCTGCCATACCTAAGGCTAAGTAATGTGGACAGAGAAAATGTCAAAGTAATTATATAAGCTTTTGAGTTCATCCAAATGCTCAACCACTGCTTCACACTATAAAGATTAATATTTCTTCTGTTGTCTCAGATAATAAATCAGTGGTTATCATTATGATATAATACTTCTGTTTATATGCAACATGAAATTTTACTTGATTGGCTACATTATACAAGCCAGATGTGAAGGGAAAATGAAGACTCGGGTTAATCTCTCTGACCATTTGATAATAGTCTAATGTATCACCCTTTACAAGGAATAAGCTCACAATCTGAGCAGTATTAATAAAAGGGCTGCTATTTACTTGCTTGGGACACTATGATGGTTATTTATCCTGTTTTATGAGGGGAAAATGCCATTTTGAGATCTTCTGCCTGAAATGCCCTGGACACTCTTCTTTCTCCTTTAACTGTTTGAATTTTAACCTATATTGGAAAGTCTAACTCAAATGCCATCTCCTCCACTAAACTAATGAGTGTTAAACAGTAAAGTTTCCTTTTAAACTAATATATACCAGAGGGGGAAAATAACCAATATTCTAAAGGAAGTAACAGAAGGATCAGAATGAACCTAGACATGTCTTTATTCCCTATACATAATTCTCCATCTTCTATCTGTACCTTTACACTGAACTTTCCATATGCCTGGAATGCATTCTCTCCTTGCCACTCTTGTAGAGTTCTTTGCTCCCTTAAAAATGTATTTCAGGGCAGCTAGGTGGCGCAGTGGATAGAGCACCGGCCCTGGAGTCGGAAGTACCTGAGTTCAAATCCAGTCTCAGACACTTAACACTTTTTAGCTGTGTGCCCCTGGGCAAGTCACTTAACCCCAATTGCCTCACTTAAAAAAAAAAAAAATGTAATTCAAGCAGTATCATCTACATTAAGCCTTACTTAATTCCCTAAATTGCTAGTGCTCTCAATTCCAAACTATTCTGTATTTAACTATTTACATATTATATTTATACACACATACATATATATTTATAGTGTGAATATTTATATATGCATTTGCTGTCTCCCCTATTAAGATGTAAGCTCCTTACAAATACAGACTGTTTCATTATTTGTACTCATATCTATCCTGAGGCAATACCTAGAAAAGTCAGTGCTTAATAAATAAGTGACAGATTGATTAATTAGTCAATATAAAAGCTGATGATAATCAATCACCTTTGACAAGAGAAGCAGCTCCACTAAAAAAAAAATAGACTGCATTACATGACTAATATGGAAATAGTGTACATGACTTCACATGTATAATTTATATAATATTGCCTGTCTTTTCAATAGGTGAAAGAGGGGCTGGAGGAAGGTAGAGAATTGGGAACTGAAAATTTTTTAAATGGATGCTAAAATAAAGTATAATTATAAATATATGGATATGTATTGCATTAACTCGTAACAATTAAAACATTATGAACACAAACCTGTTGTTTTGCTAACATTGGGAGAATGATGTCAGCGATTTGTCGAGATAACCTCTTCCATTTGTCTTCATTCTCCTTGTGACACTGCTGTAGGACTAAGATGAACATCTCTAATACCTTAAGAAATATTTGTGCTCAGTTAAAAATAAATCTGAACATTACAAATATTTTACTATTATACATAATTATCACATTTTTGTATTAACAATAATGAAGAAACATTAGGATATTAATACTATCAAAAATGCATGTAGTCCAAAGAGCAATGGAAAGAATCACAGGTGACCAAGCAGGCAGCCACAGATTATCAACAATAATAAACTTGCACTCACAAATTGGCTTAAAACATATCATCGGGGTGGCTAGGTGGTGCAGTGGATAGAGCACCAGCTCTGGAGTCAGGAGGACCTGAGTTCAAATCGTCTCAGACACTTGACACTAGCTGTGTGACCCTGGGCAAGACACTTAACCCTCTTTGCCTCACGATAACAACAACAACAAGTAGACAATTTTGAATGCTGAAGTAGTGTCTATGAAATTTTTTTTTAAAACTAGGAAAAAGTCACTAACATATGGGGACAATATTCAATTAATGATTTACAGAAAAATGAAGTGACCAATAAGAAAAGGAAAGGAAGGGATGCAATCTGCACCAGTAAAGAAAGTAAACTACATTGATAGAATCATGGATCCCCTGAAATACTGAAGAAATTAGTTTCAGGGAGGGCAGCTAGGTATTGCAGTGGAGAAAGCACTGGCCCTGGATTCAGGAGGACCTGAGTTCAAAATCCAGCCTCAGACACTTGACACTAGCTGTGTGACCCTGGGTAAATCACTTAACCCCCATTGCCCTGCCCAAAAAGAAAAAAAAAAAGAAATTAGTTTTAGGAGTGATTCAAACTTACAAACATATGCCATACCCATCTCCGATATTCACCCTCTTTATATTATGTGATAGCTATGAAATCAAGTTAAGGTTCTATGTCAATGTCAACCAGTTGTGATTTGCCCTAGCCAATGGTCATGGATGACAGGCCTAAACCTATTCAGCTAATCACTGTAAAAACATCACACTGATTTGAATATGTTCGAAGATAAAGTACACAAATAGTCATAACAAGTGAATCATAACTATTGAAAAATTATTCAAATTTCATGCTGCATTTCCCCAGGACTAAAGTACTACCTGTTCAAGTAAATTCCCAAACAATGCTAGCCTGGAAGCTTTGTTCACTTGCTGTACTGCTAACTGACCAACATATTCTCCTTTCAATTCTGTACTCTTCTGCATAACAGGGATCACAGTTTTAGAGCTGGAAAAAATCTCAGAGGCTACTAATTCCGACCTCCTAACTTTTACCTAAGGAAACCAAGACCTAGGGAGCCTATGTCACTTATCTAAGGTTATACAAGCAGAAAACACCAAAGGAAATATTGGAACCCAGATGTTCTGTTTGCAAAACCTGAGTTGTTTACATTGGGCCACATGCCCTTCTCTCCTCCTCCTCCCCCCATTCAACCCATCTGGGCTTTACACCGTAACTTCCCTACTCATTACTTTATCTGTTTCGCTAATTCAACTCTGACCAGGTCACTTCCCTAGTGAAAAACCCTATTACTGCCTATAAAGATAAAATATGAACTCCTTTTTTTTTTTTTTTAAAGTGAGGCAATTGGGGGTTAAGTGACTTGCCCAGGGTCACACAGCTAGTAAGTGTTAAGTGTCTGAGGCCTGATTTGAACTCAAGTCCTCCTGAATCCAGGGCCAGTGCTCTATCCACTGTGCTACCTAGCTGCCCCTCCTTTTTTTTTTTTTTAATGGAACTTGTGATTTATTTTATATAACCAATGCAAATCAATACTTACTCCTCAACTGACGGTTTTAGAGTTAGTTGCCTCAAGTACAGAGAAGTTAAAGGCTTGCCCCCAGTCACAGTCAAGTATATTCTAGAAAGAGGACTTGAGTCCAGGTCTTGGAGGTCAACTCACTGCGCACTCACTACACTGTATTGCCTCTTGTAGAATCCTTAGGCTGCACTAATGGCTATCCACAAACCAACCCTCACACTTTTCCAGACTTATTTCACATTATTCCTTTTCTTTCTTTTTTTTTTTTTTAGTGAGGCAATTGGGGTTAAGTGACTTGCCCAGGGTCACACAGCTAGTAAGTGTCAAGTGTCTGAGGCTGGATTTGAACTCAGGTACTCCTGACTCCAGGGCCAGTGCTCTATCCACTGCACCACCTAGCTGCCGCACACATTATTCCTTTTCATACAATTAAAGCTTAAGACAAATTGGACTTAAAGTGAGCTCCCATCTAATCTTATCATTCTACATCTTCATCACTTGTGCTCTTTCCCTCCTCTCTCAAACATGAGTCCTTAACATTTCTTCCTTCACCTCCTCCTCCATTATTACTACTACCACCACCACAATCTGCCACCTTCTCCCCAGAAATTCTATGGTGAGATGGGGCCCAGATGAGCCATTCATTCTCTGGACTTCATCCTACCATTCTTGTTGTTTAACTAGTTCTTCTCAAATAAGGAATTCTTTCCTAAGTAATTTATGTTTTTCATTTGTTACTTTTTTTTATAATTTAACTTTTTTCAATTAACAAAAATCTGTTTTCTTTCCCTTGCACACTATCATTAAAAAAACAAAACACCACCACAAAATCATAGTAACAAATATGCACAGGCAAGTAAAACAAATTCCTGTGTTGGTTATGTCCAAAAAATATATGCATCATTGTGCACCATGAGTCTACTGCCTCTTTATCAGAAGGTAGTAGGTAGCATGCTTCAACACCAGGGCTCTGGGACTGTAGGTGGTCACTGTGCTGATCAGAGTCAATCTCTAGTTCTTTCAAGGAATCCTTACATGACATGTTATAAAAGCCCACCTTTAAACACTCTCCAGCTTAACAGTATCTTTTCCAAAATGTGGTACCCAGCAACAAACATCAAGTCTCCTTGAATGCTCCCAATTAGACGTTGATTTCTTCCTCCTCTAAATTTCCAGATCTTTGTTTTTACCAGTCATATAGCATTGCTTGCATTATAATTTTTGTACACATTCTTTAAACTACCAAATAGGCTGTAGACATTATCACAGAAACTAATTCTTATTCATCTTTGTATTACTTGTTAAGGGCTAAAATTCTAGCTAGTCTGTCTAAAATATCTAATGAGTGGTCGCCAATAAATTATAAGCTTTAGCAAGAGTTAGACTTTTAAGCATTTATTAAGGAGAATAAGAATTTGGTAAAGAGAGAGAGAAAGGCCTAGATTCCTCTATCTATTAAAGGGAGAGCACATTTCTAGCTGCCTTCTCCACCAGCCTCTCCAGGAAAGAGAGTAAGACCGAGCGCCAGTCTCTTCCTTCCTCCTCCCACTAGCCCGCGTCACTTCCTGACGCCAAAGAAAAGACTCCTGGTCTTGCCCTCAAAGACCTTCGCTTCATGGGCGGAACTCTTCTACAGTAAGTCTCCAGCAGGTGGCGTCATTCCAATTGTTACATACTTATTCAAAGGGCCTACCATGTAACAGACATTCAGTTTGTAAAACTGACAAGTAGCATACATTACTTTTGTGTACTATGTCAATCACCATAGATTCAAAATAAATCCTGACTGACATCTAAATGACCAAAGAGGTAATTTAAAAAAAAATCAATTTAATAACACCACATGGCACATTCCTCTCACCTGATGGTACTGAATAAGTCTTAATAACATGGACACAGCCACTTCTTTTTGCGTCTCAAGCTCTTTTCCAGCATCTGCTTTGTTTGTTCCTCTTAACACAAAGAGATCATGAACTATGGGCTGCAGAGCTGGTATGGCTAAGAAAATAAATATATAAGACAAGGAGAGTATATACATGTAATCTTTTGAAAGGTAACTTTAAAAGAATTTTCCAAGAAACAAAAGAGAAATAAAACTTTGGTTTTAGAAAGTCAAATCAAAGTTTCCAAAATGGCTATTTTTGCCCCTGCTACCATGACATCATAGCAAGCTGAGGGTTTTCTAAACCAAGTACAGCTGGTTTGATAAAGGCTTTTGAAGAGAGTATTAGAATTTTTATAGTAATTTTAAAAAAAATCTAAAACAAAAGCAACAGGTTTCTATGACTTCTGCATTACCTATTTAAGTTTTAGGTAAAAAGACTGGATAACACATAAATCCAAATTCAACACAACAAACATAGATATGTTACCATTATGTTACAAATATAATTATGTAAACATGCTATTATATTAGAGAATGGATTTTCTAACACACTATAATTAAAACAATCACAACCAAATGAAATAAACTGTATTTATCAAGCACCTTTCATTGAAGATGTCAAAATACTTTAGTATTAATGATATAAAACATAATAATATGTTATTATACAAGCTTTGTTTGAAAGTAACCAGATTCATTAAACTAACTTAATAATGATACGCTAAAACCCCACAAAGTTCAAAATAAGACAACAGCAATCACAAAACTAGAGAACAACTCTTAGTTAAAGAAGATAATTTCTACTGCAACTGCTTCTACATTTCTCTCTTAGGAACCCTTTCTAATGTGTACTTTTTAAAAATTTAAGTATGGGTCTCATCTCCCTCCTAACCTATAAGTTCCTTGATGGTGGGGACTGTGTTGCTTTTTATGTTTGGCTTCCCAATACCTAATATAGTGCATTAGACAGGTAGGTATTTAATCCATATATGCCTTTGAATTGAATTCCCAAAGGGGGAATCTCATACAAGATGTGAGTCTAAGGGGGAAAACAGTGTGATTTCCATTTATTTTTTTAGGAACATTTCTCCTTAGACCAGCCCTAAGGCCAAGCATAAAAATTATGCTTAACAAACCTCTACTGATAAGTACATGGAAAGAGTAATGCTGAAAAAGTAAATCATGACTAGGACATGCATTAAAACGTTTTTCGAGTTACCATGTGTTACAGCTTTCCTCCCACTGGCCATGATGCCATCACAGAGCTGAATGATTTTAGGAATTCCAATGATCTGCTTCGAGTGATAGCGTTCATAAGACAACAAGACTAAGAAGAAAAAGATGTTTGGAATAATTGCTTCTGATTCCCTAAGAAACAAAAGACAGTCATTATTTACCTTTTAAAATTAAGAAAAATTATGCAAAAGTAAAACACAAAATAATTTATTCTTTAGGAGAAAAATATATATGTCACTTTAATTCTGTATAATATTCACCTATTTGGGGAATTAAGTATGAAGAAAAAATTTTCCTTCATATATAGTAATTTATATAAACTTGTAAATGACAATACAAATGCTACTGAAACCCTACTACCTACAAGTTGTAGCAAACATAAAGAAAATATTCTCCCTGAAGATAACTCTATCAAAAATACCTTATGTGAATAATAATAGTAACAAGTATTGAGAAGCAGTGAGGTAAAAGAGATAGTCATTCTCAAAATCAGAAAGAGCCAGGTTCAAGTCCTGCTACACAAAGTAGCTGTCTGTCCCCTGGACAAGTCACTAACCTCTTGATATTTGAGCTGACAGACAATCTAAGACTTTAGGTTGTAGAGAATGTGCCAACCTGAATTCATATAGGAAGTTTTCTCAAGAGGAGTTCCTTATATCAATGAAATAAGAGGCCTTATCTCTTATTCCTATTTATAAGCATTAATAATAATTACTAATATCAGTATAATGAAATGGTTCCCTCTCAGTAGAGATAATTTTCACAAAAAATGTTTTTTCTGAAGAAAAAAGCCAATGAGAATGAGCACTCATAAATATTGTACCTCAGAATCTGTTGGTCTAATTATGTGCTTAGAAATGTGAAAGAAAAACTAACAACATATGTAATTACAGTATCCAGAACTGCTTCCAAAGATCAGTTCTTTTGGGGAAAAAAGCATACTAGGAAAAAAATTTCTAATTATACAACAAAATGGTAAATTACTTATTGCCTTTTTAAAGAAATAGCCAATCCAAAATATTTCATAAGAATAAAAGATATTTGCATAGTGCTTTAGACATCAGTAGTTAGGAATTAAATCTGAAATCTCAAAATACTGTTATTACCTAAACTGGCCCACTTCAATGTATTCAAACTGCTTTAACACAAATCCAATAAACACCTATGGGCACAAAGATAAAAGGTTAAGCATATCAAGCAATAATATTATGATACCATAACTTATATATTTATAAAATGAACCATTTGTACTTATTTCTACATATCTATATAATTTCATTTAGGAAAATAATTTTTTTGAATGCAGAACTACTTGCAGATATACTTCAGACTTAAAACTGATCCTCATTATTGATTGAATGCTTCCTGAATGTTTCAGGAAATACTTGAATTAAATAAGTTCAAAAACAATGTGTGGTTAAAGTTTAAGAGATAAAAATATTGACTTCTATAATATAGCATGAATAGCAGTGACTTCTTAAAGATTATGCTAGCAGAATGTTTAACTCTGGGAGAGTAGAATGGTACAACTCTTATTATGGTATAGGCAGCTGTCTTGGTCTCTGTGCCATATCTGATCCAATGGAAAAAAACAAAGTGCAAGAATTCAAACAGTTTTATAATTAATTCTAATACTCTCAAGTAGAATGAATTCTCAAGGAGGTTAAAAGAAATACAAGAAAATAAAAGCCACCATCAGAGAGATTAGTTAGCCAGTGGGTTCCCTCAGGTGTTAAGTGTTCCCTAATGAAGTCCTAAAGACTTCTTTCACATTTTTCTTGCCCCAAAGGCCCATAAATGAATCCCAGCTCAATCTACCTAGGAGCAAACTTAACCCCAATTGCCCCAAGTCAGCACCATAGCTTCTTACACAACAAATGAAGAAGAAATGAAGGATGCTGTTAGAAAATATTTTACCCAATTGTATGCTCATAAAATTGAGGATTTAATTAAAATGGAGGAATATTTGGGAAAATATAAAATACCCAGATCATCAGAACAAAAAATAAGATTTTAAATAACCCAATATTAGAAAAGGAAATTGAACAACTCATAAATAAACTTCCAAATAAAAAATGAAAATGAATTCTATCATTATAAATACCCAGCTCCCATTGGGAGAACAGAAAGAGAATAATTACTTTTTAAGTGTCTACAATGTGCCAGGCAATGTGTTAAAAGCTTCACAAATATTTCATTTGATCCTCACAGAAACCTTAGAAAGTAGGTACTATTACTATCCCCATTTTACAGTTGATGAAACTGAGGCAGACAGAATTTAAGTGATTTGCCTAAGGTCACATTGCTAGTAAATGTCTAAGGCTATATTTGAATTCAAGTCTTCCTGACTAAGTCCAGTATTCCTTCCATTGTATACCCTAGTTATCTCTGATATTAAATAAACTCTTTGCAAAAGTAAAAAAGATGCTATCAAATTCCTTCCATTACATATCATCTTGATACCCAAACTAAGAAGCGATAAAGCAAACAAAGAGAATAAGTCAACATCTTTAATGAACATCAATGAAAATTTTTAACTATCATCTAGACATTTTAAAAATAGTATATACCATTACCAAATCAGATTGAAACTAGGAATCCAAAGAGTCAATTATTAGCAACAATGTTGGGAAAACTATAAACATAATAGATCATATTAATAATAAAAGATCAGTGATAAAACATACTGTCTACCTCCTGGGAGTGGTGATAGATTTAGGATGCATAATAAGACATATGTATTTCTGTATACAGTAAAGGAATTTTATTTGCTTGACTATGCTTATTGGTTACAAGGAATTTGTTTTTCTTTTTCCACAGATGTGAAATGGTGCATGCAGTTTCAAATAAAATCACCATATTATTAGTTTTATTTAATTGTTTTACTTTGTTACATAGGCCCTCTCAGAGTGAGGATTATCTGTAAATATCTCTAACATAAAAATAAAACACATCAATAAAACCTTTTAAAAAAGAAATATTGTTCAATAAACTCAAAACCCACAACTACTATGGTAGGACTGACTACTTAATACTCTTAATTACCAATTTTGTAGATCTTTCCTCAGTCCTAATTCTTCTTGACCTATATGCTGCATCTGACACCACTGACTACCTTTTCCTCCTGAATATTTACTCTCTCCTCTATAGGTTTTCATGACACTCTACTCTAGTGATTCTTCTACCTGTTTGACCCCTCTTTTTCAGTAGACTCATCATCCCTATCCTATCCCCTAAGTATAAGTGCCTCCCAAAGTTCTGACCAAGGCCCTCTTCAGCTTTTCTTTAATATTCTCTTCCTCAATAACCTCATTAGCTCCCATGCATTTTAACTAGGACTTCTATGCAGGTGACTTCCAGATCTATATATACAGATCCAGTCTTTTCCTGAGCTTTAGTCCCATATAAACAATTGTGTGCTGGACATTTCAAACTGGATGTCCCTAAGATATCCTAAACTAAGCATGTCAACTAAATTCATTATCTTTCTCCTTAAAGCCTCTCCTCTTCCAAACTTCCAATTAATTTGGATGGAACCACCATCTATCCAGTCTCCCAAGTTTATAATCTCAGTATTATACTGAACTCTTCAATATATTTATTATGTAATATTGGGAATTACAAGGGTTAATATATGTATCTTACCTTCCTATTAAGAAGTAAGCTCCACAAAGGCAGGGACTGGCCTTAACTAAACTTTTTATCACCTGCATTTTCTAGCACAGTGCTTAAAAAACATTTATTAAATGAAAGAATTACTACACTCGTTTTATACTTGATAATGATATCTTTGGATTTTAAAAATTGTAACAAATAACCAACAGGAAAAATCTTGATCTGATCTTGCAAATACGTCCCAAAATTTAATGGAATTTATTTGAAGCTTACAATGAAAACATCCAATATTTATAAGTCCTAATTGTGAAGGAAAAAAATGTAAGAAGTAGACAAATAAAAGTCATCCAAAGCATATCAAGCTAGTTACGACAAGCAATTAAAGGGTGCAACTGGTGAACCTATAAAGTAGATTTCTTCCTAACACAATTTTACTGTCACATAAAAATAATTTTTATTGAATTATAAACAGGTATAAAGTGAAGAACCTCAGAATACAAAAGTGACCAACCTGATCAGAATCCAGAAGACAGTAGTTAACTCGTAATTGAACCAGTTGTGCCAGCAAGTCCAGAACCTGCCTTTGCAATTGCACAGATGTTGTTGTGGTGTATTGTTTCAAAGCCTTGATAACAAGAGGCTCAAATAAACGAATGTGATTGTGAATAGCATTCTAATTAAAAAAACAAAAAACAAAAGCACGCATTATTTATATTGGACCCTTCAAATCAAAGCAAAGACAACCATACCTAAATTTTTGTAAGTTCAAAAACATTTTTCCTTTGAATATAAAGTAAGGAAAGAGAAAAGTATTAAAGGCTTAGAATGAATGGATAGATGAATTGATGGATGGCTAAAAGAATTCATGCATGAATGAAAAACATTGATTAAGCATGTTTTATGTTCCCAACACAGCAGAAAATGAAAACTGTCCTTGCCCTCAGGAAGCTCACTTAATAATTAGGGCAGTCAACACATAAAAGGGAGTTTCAGATACTGAGGAGATGGAAATGAAGGTGATGCAGAGGGTACAGCACAAAGAGCTGGCCATCAAGACAGATGGCCTTGTGAACCCTGTGGACGTTAGAGATTATTGCAAATAGTGCCTGACAAATGACTGTTGGAAAGATGCTGGTGGGACCAAGGATCAGGATAATAATAATAATAATAATAATAACAACAACAACAACCACGATAATAGCTGGCATTCATATATTGCTTTAAGAGTTGCAAAGTACTTCACATATATTATCTCATTTGATCTTCACAATAACTCTGGGAAACAAGTACTGTCTTCATTTTTACAGATGAAGAAACAAAGATAGAAAAAGATTACACAGCTACTAAGGGTCTGAGAACAAATTTGAACTCAAGTCTTAGTGACTCCAAGTCCAGAGCTCTAATCAGTTCTACCTGCCTACCTGGGGTACATTGGATTCTGGGCTTATCTCAGGCAGATGAGGGTTGGGGGCCAAAGGTTTTCAGTATCCTATTCAGTATTACTAGAGTAAGCAGCCAGCTCTTATTGGAAACTAAACAAAGGGAGTTTGAGACAGGGTAGGTGAGGGGTTCCCCAAGGCCTGGACTTGCTAATCCACTTAGGACTTTTAGTGTTAAAGAAGTCTCACTGTTCACTTGTGTACCTTTGAAAAAACAATGTTATGAATTTACCTTGTCTGCACGGTGTTTTGTCACACTTGTAAGGTTTGTTTTCAACTGTGTTGACACTTTTTGGAGCACATCAAACCACCTATTTAAAAAAAAAAATTTTAAACATATGAACACTCTCACACAGAAGTTATTTTTAAATTCATCAAGCAATATGTTAAAAGCCTATGTTTCTAGAGACCATTCAGGAATAGAAACAATTTGCTCACAAAAACCCTAAAAAATAAGAAATACAAACATTATTGTCACCATTATAGAGATGAGGAAACTAAGGTGATGAAACTAAAAAGTGACTGTCCTCTGACCCATCTTCAGTGCTATCTCTACTCCATACTACCTCCTTCCCCACATACCAATTTTGTATTCAATATCACAGTGACAAAATTTTATTTAAAACCAGACTTGTTGGGGCAGCTAGGTGGTGCAGTGGATAAAGCACCGGCCCTGGATTCAGGAGGACCTGAGTTCAAATCCAGCTTCAGACACTTGACACTTACTAGCTGTGTGACCCTGGGCAAGTCACTTGACCCTCATTGCCTCGAAGGAAAAAAAAGGGGGGGCGGGGAACAAAACCAGATTTGTGATTTCACTGGTATAGGTTAATTCCCAGTGAGGAATCACTCCCTCCCAATAAATCAGCGCCTACTCTGCAACTTACAGTGTTAAAAAGTTTAAGTAATTTTGTGCCATCATTTCAGTTTTATCTAACTCTTCATAACCCCATTTGGAGTTTTCTTAGCCATTTCCTTCTCCAGCTCATTTTACAGATGAGGAAACTGAGGCAAACAGGGTTAAGTGACTTGTCCAGGATCACAAAGCTAATATCTGAGGCCAGATGTGAACTCAGGAAGATGAGTTTTCCTGACTGCAGGCCCCACACTCTATCCACAGCACCACCCAAAATTTTAGTGTACCATGCACACTAAATGAGTCTTTTATCATAATGATTAAAAATATTATTATTTCTTAAACTGTGAATTATAAAACTCATGTTTGACAGGATTTACTGCAATAATCTTTTTGACCAAATCATTGAAAAGAACAAAATACATTATTTTTACCAACATAGCCCCCATTAGACTGTGAGCTCCTTGAGGGCAGGAACTGTCTCTTACACCTTCGCGTAGACCCAGAACTTACCACAGTTCCTGGCACATAGTAGGAGCTTAATAAATGTTTAATGACTGACATAATTTGATTTGCTTTTCAAATGCATACTGAATTCCAAGGCAAAATTTGCAAATTAAAATATAATATGAATGGGCTTTGGCTTATACTAAAACAAATCATATGACTTTCCTATTCTCATCTTATTTTAACTATTTAAGTAACTATCAAATACAACTAAAAATCATCATCCATATCATATATAATAAGCTTACAATAAATAAAAAGACAGAACAGTAGAGTGGTGAGATTAATGAAAACAATGTCCCAAGATCAGATGCAGATGCTGATCCTGTCACTAGTCACTTAACCATAGCAAGTGAGTGAACATCTCAGGGGAATTTCTTTCCTCATCTTTTAGAAATGGAGATAATATTTCCAACACTACTTCTTCAAAAGGTTATTGTGGAAAAAATAAAATACCTCATACATTAAAAAAAAAAAAGGTGATTGTGAATCTATAACTCACTACAAAGAGAGAGTATGGTGAAAGGAACAGAATGCTTGCCTTAAACACAAAAGGACATAAGTAAACATAACCACCTATGACACAAACTATCCATGTGACCCTGACAACTCTCTAGGAGGATCAAATTCAGGCTAGCTGCCAAATTGCACTGGTGGAGGTAGTATCATAACCAGGAGTTGCCAACTTGAATGATTCACAGACTTGGACCAAAAGTTCTATATAAATGTCAACTGCTGTTATGATTGTATGATGGTGGTAGATTTTTTTTAGTACACTTCCTATGTAAAAGACACTATATTAAGACAGTAAATATATAAAGAGGTATCACAAATGAATGGGGAGATGAAAAAATCAAAGGTATCTATTGCCATATGAAAAAATGTTCTAAATCACTATCGATCAGAGAAATACAAATTAAAATAATTCTGAGGTCTCACCTCACACCTATCAGATTGGCTAATGTTAAAAAAAAAAAGGAAAATAATAAATGTTGGAGAAACTGTGGAATAATTGGAACACTAATGCATTGTTGGTGGAGCTGTGAACTGATCCAACCATTCTAGAAAGCAATTTGGAACTATGCCCAAAGGACTATGAGACTGTTCATACCCTTTGACCCAGTAATACAACTGTTAGGTATGTATCCCAAAGAGATCATAGAAGAGGGAAAAGGACCCACATGTACAAAAATATTTATAGCAGCTCTCTTTGTAGTGGCAAAGAATTGGAAATCGAGGGAATGTCCAGCAGTTGGGGAATGGCTAAACATGTTGTGCTATTGTGCTGTAAGAAACGATGAGCAGGAGTTCAGAGAAACCTGGAAGGACTTACATGAACTGATGCTAATTGAGAGGAGCAGAACCAGGAGAACATTGTACACACTAACAGCAACATTGTGTGATGAACAATGGTGAGAGACTTGGCTATTCTCAGCAGTGCAATGATCCAAAAGAGTTTCAAAGAACTCATGATAGAAAATGTTCTCAACATCCAGAAAAAAGAACTGTGGGTTATGAATGCAGATTGAACCATATTGTTTCTAATTTTGGGCTGGTTTTTTTTTTCCCTTCTTTTTTGAGGTTTCTCCCTTGTGCTCTGATTGTTCTTTCACAAGATGACTAATGCAGAAATATGTTTAACGTGATTGTACATATATAACCTATATCAGACTGCTTTCCGTCTTGGGGAGAAGGAAGGGAAGGGAGGGTGGGAAAAAAAATTGGAACTAAAAATCCTATGAAAACAAATGTTGAAGACTATCCTTGTATGTAACTGGAAAATAATAAAATACTTTTATTTATTTAAAAAAATTAATGGGGAGAGAAAAGAAAAACTTTGAAAAACATGATAATTATAAAAGACACAATATTACTTCAAATGTCTCTATATACTAGTTTAATGCTATATTACATGGAATATTGTATTTCTACCTTGGTTTATCAGAAGTGTGCAACCCGTATACTACCACACAATATCACATAAAAATAAAGGAAAATGCAAGATATTGGAAACGGAAAATTCCTTTTAATTTCAATATATTGAAACAGCTTTCTTATACGTTTGGTTACTACTAAAGGCAAACAATAAGTATTTAAATATTATTATTTGCTCTTCCAATATCTTGTCAGTTTAATAAAGAATATGACAATAGTGCCCCAACAGCCCTACTCTAAAAAAAACTCTGTGGGACTGAGATGATTCTTGAGCCTTTGCTAGGAAAGTCCAAAGACTGATTGGTTCTAGCTTTCAGATACCTGTTAGAGTAGAAAGGACCATAAAAATTGTGGTAGGTAGGGCAGCTAGGTGGCGCAGTGGATGAAGCACCAGCCCTGGATTAAGGAGTGCCTGAGTTCAAATCCGGCCTCAGATACTTGACACTGGCTGTGTGACCCTAGGCAAGTCGCTTAACACCCATTGCCCCGCGCAAAAAAAAAAAAAATAATAATAATATTGTAGTAGGTTTTTTTGGACAGGGTCGGGTATTGGAGGAAGTGATGGGAAGAGGGGTATACTAATGAACTGCTCATAGAGCACTGACTTGGGCCAACCATTCTGAAAAACAATTTACAATTATACTCTAGAAGTCTTTAATTGTATATCCTTTGACCCTGTGATACCAAGAGCTAGCATATGGTCCAAAGACATGCAAGGCAGAAGTAAAGGTCTTATTTATGCAAAAAAAACCCCCAAAACTTCATAGAAGCATTTCATGTAGAAGCAAGGAACAGGAAAAAAGAGCGTGGCCACTAATTTTAGTATATGAATATAATACAATATTACTGCACTGTAAGAAACAATGAATATGAAAAATTCTAAGAAACTTGAGAAGATTTATATAAACTGATGTAACTGAAAGAAAGCAGAGACTTCCAGGGTGGAGCCAAGATGGCGGAGGAAAGGCAGTGAGCTCCTGAACTCATGCCACGATCACTCCAAAAAACATCCAAATAACGTCATAGGAAAATGCCTGGAGCAGCAAAACTCACAGAAGAATGTGCTGAAATCATCTTCTAACCAAGAACAGCTTGGAAGGTCAGAAGGAGGATGCTGCTGTGCTGATACAGGAGTTGAGTCCAACCCCACAGTCACCCTGACACAGATCCAGTCCCAGGAAGCCTTCACCAGAGAATCAGAACTCCAGACCCTAAGTAGCTGAAGGGCCAGTGTTGTCTGGAACTAAGCTCAGAGTCTGGTGAGTGGGCTGAGCCCTGGGCAGGGGGAAGACTACAGGGGTCTATGCCGGTGCTAAGGCAGAACTTGGATTTTACACCCCTGCTGAGAACCGGGAGGTAGGCTTGAGTAGCAGTGGCCCAGGTTGGGGAGGGGCACAGGCTCATCGGAGCTAACAACCACAACACACAAAGCTGGTTGATTAGCAAGTTGATCTGGGGGTCATCTAGGACCAGGAAACAGGCCGGGGGAGTGAAGAACCTGATTCTCCTTAAATCATACTACCTAGGACTTCTTAAGCTTAGGATACTGCAGCCTAAAAACAGTGCCCCACTTTAAGGACCTAAAAGTCAAGTAAAAGAAAGGCAAGATGAGCAGACAGAGAAATGTGAGGACCATAGAAAATTTCTTCAGTAACAAGGAAGACCATGGGGCACCCTCAGAGGAAGATGTCAACATCAGGGCCCCTATATCTAAAGCTTCCAAGAAAAATATGAATTGGTCTCAGGCCATAGAGGTGCTCAAAAAGGACTTTGAAGATAAAGTTAGAGAGGTAGAGGAAAAAATGGAAAGAGCAATGAGGGTGATGCAGGAAAGACATGAGAAAAAAGTCAACAGCTTGAAAAGTCAAATGGAAAAAGAGGTACAAAAGCTCTCTGATGAAAATAATTGCCTAAGAATTAGGATTGAACAAATGGAAGCCAGTGACTTTATGAGAAACCAAGACACAATAAAGCAAATCCAAATGAATAAAAAAAGAGAAGGCAATGTGAAATATCTTGAGGGAAAAACTGCTGACCTGGAAAATAGGTCCGGGAGAGATAATATGAAAATTATTGGTCTACCTGAAAACCATGATCAAGGAAAGAGCTTAGACACCAACTTCCAAGATATTCTCAGGGAAAATTGCCCTGAAATTCCAGAAGAAGCTAAAATAGAAATTGAAAGAATCCACCAATCACCTCCAGAAAGAGATCCCAAAAGAAAAACTCCTAGGAATATTATAGCCAAATTCCAGAGCTCTCAGGTCAAGGAGAAAATATTACGAGGTGACAAAAAGAAAGAATTCAAGTACTGTGGAGCCCCAGTCAGGATAGCACAAGATCTAGCAGCTTCTACATTAAAGGACCGGAGGGCATGGAATATGATATTCCAAAGGGCAAAGGAAATGGGATTACAACCAAGAATCGCCTACCCAGCAAAACTCAGCATTATCTTTCAGCAGAAAAAATGGGACTTTAATGATAAAGAAGAATTTCAGATATTTGTGATGAAAAGACCTGAAGTGAATGGCAAATTTGACTTCCAAATACAAGACCCTAGAGAACCATAAAAAAATTGGAGCTCAGGGGCATACCTGGGGTCATACAGTGAACAGCTGTCTTGTGTCTGAGGCCAGGTTTTGGCTGGGATCCCCCTGGATCCAGGGGTGATGCTTTGTCCACTGTGTCACATAGCTAGATGATGACATCTTTAGGGTTAAATTGAGGGGTGAAGGGAATTAACTGGGGGAGGGGGAAGGACAGAAGTGAAATCCTACATGAAAGTAACAGGAAAAGGCTTATGGAGTGGGGGAAGAGATGGGAGAGGAGCAGGGCAGTAAATGAATTTTACACTCATCAGAAAAGGCTCAAAGACCTTAAACTCATCAGAGCTGCCTCAAGCAGGGACTAACACACACACACACACACACACACACACACACACACACAACTGGGTGGAGTAATCTATTTAATCTGGGCAATAAATGAGCCTAACACTCATCAGAATTGGCTCAAAGACCTCAATCTCATTAGAATTGGCTCAAAGAGGGAATAATGTATGCACCCAACTGGGTGGAGTAATCTCTCTAACCCAGCAGGAAAATAGGAGGGGAAGGGGATAAAGAGAGAGGGGCAAGAGAAGGAAGGGCAGAGTGGGGGAGGGGACAGACAAAAGCAAATCCCTTTTGAAGAGGGATAGGATGAAAGAAGATGGATAATAGAATAAATATCATGGGGAAGGGAATAGGATGGAAGGGAAACAGTTAACAATAGTAATCATGAAAAAGAGAAAAGGGGGAAAATTTGTACAAAAAATATTTATAGCAACTCTTGGTGGAGGCTAAGAATTGGGAATCGAGGGAATGTCCATCAATTGAGGAATGATGGACAAAGCTGTGTTATATGATTGTAGTGGAATGGTCTTGTGCTACAGGAAATGACAAACAGGATGATCCCAGAAAAACCTGAAAAGACTAATGATCATCGATGTATAGTGAGTGAAGTGAGCAGAGCTGAGAGGACATTGTGTATGTATTGTTCGATGAGCAATTGTGAATGACTTAACTACTCTCAGCAGTGCAATGATCCAAGACAATCCCAAGGAACTAATGAGGAAGCTTACTATGCACCCCTATAGAAAGAACTGATAAAAAGAACACTTGTGGATTGTACATATATAACCTGATTATGATCTTGTGGAGGGGGGAGGAAAGGGAGGGAGGGAGGGAGGGAGAAAAATTTGGAACTCTAAATCTTATGAAAATGAATGTTGAAAACTACCCTTACGTGGTAAATGGAAAATAAAATAAATGTTTGTTGCTAAAAAAAAAAAAGAAAGTAAGCAGAACAGGAAAAAAAAATAACATGTTGGTTATAATAATGTAAAGTACCACAATAACATAAAGAAAAACATGTAAGGACTCTAATGAATGCAGTGTCTAATCATGATTTCAGAAGGCTGCTAATAAACTCAAGGTGTGTGATGAAGCATGAATTTTCAGACAGGGACAGTGTATTGGTTTGTTTTGTTTGACCACACTTATTTAGTAGGGGTAAAGGTTCTATTTGGGAGAGAAGGCAGTCATTAAGAAATGACAGTAATATAAAAAAGAGAATAAAAACTTTTTTTTAAAAGATCTGTAACGGGGGCAGCTAGGTGGTGCAGTGGATAAAGCACTGGCCCTGGAGTCAAAAGGATCTGAGTTCAAATCTGGCCTCAGACACTTGACACTTACTAGCTGTGTGACCCTGGGCAAGTTACTTAACCCTCACTGCCCCACCCCCTCCAAAAAAAAGATCTGTAACAAAAATTATTTGAAGATCAGCCTAAGTTTAAAGAAGATTTTAGCAAAGAAAGAGTTGGCCAAAATTTGATGACATCTTTTAGCCAAAGTAATTCATGAAGACTATAAAACAAATATAACAACGTACCTTCACCAATAAAATTGTGGATTTCTGATGTATGACAATAACTGTACAGAAGAACCAAAATGTACTAGGAATAAGAAATTCAGCATTCAAGTCTCAACTCTAATACTTACTGGCTATGTGACCTTAAGAAATTCACCTCACCTTTAAGGATCAGTTTCCTGCACTGGAAAATGTAAATAAAAGATACTTGTTCTACTTACCTTAGAGGATCCCCGCTCCCCTTTCCCCCTGGAAAATCTAAGTAATTATTCCATTATTCTTATAGCATATTGTGAAAAAATTGTTGTTACCCAGAAGTATCATGTTCTTGTTCTGCTTGGACCATATTCCTCAAACTAGCATCAGCCAAGGCCTGTGTAAAGTGCGTATATGGTGCCATGAAGCAATAATGATAAAGGCCAGGACGCAAGCTAGAAGAACCCAAACGCTGGGCCTTTCCTTGAGATTTGCTGGGTTTGGAAGATAAGCCATCATACTGTGATGCCAAGTTTGTCCCAAACAGAGTCTTCAACAACTAAAGGAAAATAACAGAAACCACAATTAATACTTTCTATAATATTTTCAGTCACGACACCTTAAAGTCCCTCTCCTCATTCCAAAAGTATCCAAATCATCCCTGAGTATATTATACCAAAAGATCATTTACCTAGTTATTAAGTCTCTTTTATAAAAAGATCAACAAAAAAAGCTACTCAAACCTTGAATTGAGCAGTGAAACTCTATGGAGTGGATTTCACTTTCACCTTAAATCAAAATGTGAATGTAAGGACCTGTTCTTTTCAATAAAATTTTTATATTATCAGGCTTTGGTGCAGCCTTATCTCACCCCGCAGTGTGAGGCTAACAGAGGAAGTGTATAGAGCATTTGTTCTCAGCCAAAATCAGCTATGCTGAATTTTAGTGACCTATAAACATTGTTCAATCAGTAAGTATTTATCAGGTGCCTATTATTACCAGGCACTACGAAAGAACGAGAGGCAAAAGCAAAACAGTCTGTGACCTGAAGGAGCTTATAGTCTATTGAGGAGACAACATGTACAAACAGAAATAAAAGAGATAGAAGGCGATTTTAGGAGGGAAGGCATTAGCACTAGAGGTTTCTCTAATCTTTAAACAAGAGTCTCACACAATGTCCTTTACTCAGCTTCAATTAACTCCTGGTTAATATCCTTAAAAAGGCCTTAGGATTATAAGCCTTTAAAAAGGTGTAACACAGTCAGGTCAAAATAAACATGATCCAAGTCTGGCATTTAGTTGTCTACCCCAGCCATCTTTGTGCCAACTGCCTTGCAGTACAATTTTCATCAAATGGACTTCCAAAGATCATGGCTAGAGAAAGTTAATTGGGGGGTGGGGGTGGAGTTAGGTGGTGCAGTAGATAAAGCACCAGCCCTGGATTCAGGAGGACTTGAGTTCAAATCTGGCCTCAGACACTAGACACTTACTAGCTGTGTGACCCTAGGCAATTCACTTAACCCTCACTGCCCCATAAAGAAATGCTTGCTGAATGAAATAACTGAAAGTAAAATTCTAATTTGGGGGCCGCTAAGTGGTGCAGTGGATAAAGCACCAGCCCTGTATTCAGGAGTACCTGAGTTCAAATCCAGCCTCAGACACTTGACACTTACTAGCTGTGTGACCTTGGGCAAGTCACTTAACCCCCATTGCCCAGAAAGAAAGAAAGAAAGTAAGTAAGTAAGTTAATCTACTCAGCTGTTGAACTCCTACCCTCGGAAAAGGCTGTCCTGACTGGTGAGTAAAAGCAAACTCATTTATTCTACTCTATTTAGCCAGTCCTAGACCAGACCGTGCTTCACATCTTATCGAGCCGTCTTTATTTCCACCATCTACACATCCCACCCAGAATCCTCCCTCCTGCCCCCAAACACAAACTTTCCAACTCCTGCTTTTGTCCCATTCCACTAATGAAAACAGGTTTTAAGCCCAAGCTTTTCAGCCAAAAGCTACTGGGGAAGCATATCTTTTGTACCCACCTGACAATCAATTCCCTCATATGGTCCCATTCCCCAAAATAGTAGAACTAAAAGCAACTAAACTACCAGTATGTTGATAAAATACTGGGTAACACAGAATAAACTGTGTTCAACATAATGGGGTGGGATGAAGAAAAAAGAGTTGCAGCTCTTTTAAATCTCCTAAAGCTAACAGTAACCAGAAGGCTGATGGCAAAGAAGAGCCCAACAGACAGAAAGAGAAAGGATGGGGATCAAAGCAGATAAGAGATAGTATTTAAAAAAAAAAAAGGACAAGGAGAAGAAGAAAAAGAATGATCAACAATTGAAATAGTACAGGGAAGGTGGGGGGAGGTGGGGTGTTGAATTAAGCAAGACCAATTCATTAACTATTTTTTAAATAGTTGTTGAGCTTTGATCAAGCCCAAAATTGCTTTGTTGCAGTATTTACTCATTAATCCTACTTTTATCTTCTGATGATAAGTTGAACAAGTCTAATTTATCTTCCATTTAAAGTGAAAATACTTAAGATACTGAAGTACATATGCCCTAAGTCTTCTCTCCACCAAGCTAAACATACTACTTCATCCAACCAATCCTCATATAGCATGATCTCAAGGTCCTTTGCCATTCTGGTCACATCACTCAAGATGCTCTCAGGCTCATCAATGTCCTTCCTAAAATATGGCACACAGAAATGAATGTGATATGATCTGATCATTACAAAGGAAAAGGAGACTATCAGTTACCTTGTTATGGACACAATGTTTCCCTGAATGAAGTCTAATGATCACCTCAGCTTTTTTTGGCTACTACATCCAACAGCTGATTCACAAGTATTGTCTTGAAATTCCCCAGAGCTTTTTCCCCACAAACTGTTGTCTAACCATTCTGCTCCCATCTGATAATTGCAGCACTGGTTTGTTTGTTTGTTTGTTTGTTTTGGACTATAATAGAGGGTTTACTTTTAAATCTCATTTGATTAAATCCAGCACAATTTTCCAGCCTGCCATAATATCTTCATATCCTGACTCATTCATACAACATATTATGTATGCCTTCAAGCTTTGTGTCAACTGAATATAATCCAAATCAGGATTACTAAAGAACAGCAAAACTGTTGTGACATAGTGTGGCTTGGGCACTGGTCTGTAAGTCAAGAAGACCTGGGTATAACCCTAGGTAAGTCACTTAAACTTTGTAATTCAGTTTCCTCATCTGTAAATGTGAAGGCAGAGAATTGGACTCAATGATATCCAAGGTCCCCTGCATATCTAAATCTGTGAACCTATGATGTTTTGGATATAAGTTTAACCTCTGTGTGTAACTTGTTTATGTGTTCATACTCTAGTCTTAATTTATCTTATTTAGAATATTATTTTTTCCCAAGTTACACATAAAAACAATTTTAACATCAAGTTTTAGAACTTTTGTGTTCCAAATTATCTCCCTCCCTCCCCACCCCCCCTTAAGATCACAAGCAATTCGATATAAGTTACACGTGTGTAGTCATGCAAATCATTTCCACATTAGTCAGGTTGTGAAAGAAAACAGACAAAAAAACTTAAGAAAATGAACTAAAAAAAAATGCTTCAATCTGAATTCAGATTCCATCAGTTCTTTCTCTGAGATGAATTGCATTTTTCCTAAGTCCTTCAGAGTTGTCTTAGATCATTGTATTGCTGAAAACAGCTAAGTCATTCACAGCTGATCATCTTACAATATTGCTGTTACTTTGTATACAGTACATTTCTATGTGTTCATATTCTAGCAGAGTTTATGGACATTTAAGGATTTAGGTATTGATTAAAAGATCAAGTTCATGAGTTTTCTCCCTTGAAGGCCAGTTGGCTTTGCTGTATTCTACACCAACGGGCTATAAATAATCACTAACCATAGTCAGCTGCCTCAAAAAACATAGGCCCTTGGTGTCAGAGGTGAGACCAAATGCATAACAAATAATATATCAAATATTAAAAGCCTATGTGCAAAGACTAATTCAAAAGAGCTCCCCACAGTGTTCATACATACGTATATATGTACATGTACACACACACACACACACACACACACACACACACACTCTCTCTTTCTCTCTCTCTCTCTCTCTCTCTCTCTCCTCCCCCTCAAGAAGGATGCTTAACTGTCCTTCCTTGTCATGAGGATTTTGATACAGGTGGAAACCTATGATGAGTGATTTATTGTTCTACCTCTTTGCCTTCTAGGGCATAACTTTTTCTAGTTAATGACACTCATCCTAAATTAGGAGTTCCCACCCTATGGAGCATGCACCTGGAATCCAGGTAAGGTTGGAGGCTAAGAAGTAGAGTTGCAAGGGCACTTACCACACATGTATAACAGGCACTGTCATATTGATCTTTAACTCCAACAATATAAGTACTATGATTCAGTAGAATAAACATACCTTCTGGAAACTGAATATATAATATCTCACAAGAGGTATTAATATTTTTCAAATGTATAAAGAGATGGTACTATAATTAATAAAATATATTCATTTAAAAGTAATAAAAGCTTTTTATTATAGTTTCTCATTTAATGGACAACACAATACAACTATTATACTGGGTCTATAAAGATGAAAACAACACAATCCTTACAAAAAAGCTTACAATCAAATATGGTAAGTATGTAAGTATAGTAGGATATATTTTGGGCCCACTGTAGGAAGTTTTTAGGAGGTATAATGATGGGAACTGCCAGAAATAAGATGAAAAGGATACATGAAAAAAATAATCAATAAGTAGATTCAGGTAAACTGCCATTTTAACTTGAGAATGTCATGGGAGAAAGAGGAAAAAATGATATGTGATTTAATGGTTCAGAAGACAGGAAAGAATATAAAGGGCAAAAAGACTAGTGGTCACTGTAAAAAACAATTATGAGTAGAGAGAGAAAGAGAAAGAGAGAAAAGGGAGGAGGGAGAAAAAAGAGGAAGAGGAAACAGGGATGGGGGAAGAGGAGAAGGGGCAAAGAGGAAGGGAAGATAAGAATGCCTATCAGTAATTAGTAAAGGCTTTACTATGATTATATTAAAGTATAGACAAGACAGAACACAAATGAATGTCATAAATATACATCCAATCACAGAAAAGAAGAATGTGAAATGAATAACTAATAAAGCTTAAGAAAGCAGCTTGGAGTGAATGAGTGAACTGCAGAAATTGAATATCACTAACTTTTCAAAGAACACTTGTCTTTGTTAAAAGTGGTAACTACGGGGCAGTTAGGTGGCGCAGTGGATAGAGCACCGGCCCTGGAGTCAGGAGTACCTGAGTTCAAATCCAGCCTCAGACACTTGACACTTACTAGCTGTGTGACCCTGGGCAAGTCACTTAACCCCAATTGCCTCACTTAAAAAAAAAAATAAAGTGGTAACTACTATTAAGGCCACAAACTTTTAGGGGGCTTAGCCCTAACAGAATCATAATAGCTAATATTTTTATATAGCTTTAAGGATAGCAAATGGCTTTACATAAATTATCCCTTCTGATTTTCACAACAAATGTGGGAGGTATTTTACAAAAGAAACTGAAACTCAGAACAATTATATGACTGGCCCAGGGTCACAGAGCTACTGAGTGTATGGGCAGGATTTGGGACTTGGGTTCTTTCAAGGTCCAACCCTGTAACCATTGCATCAAGCAGCATCTTAATCATGTGCCTAATAGCAGAAAATTCTCTCCTACAAATATTAATTATACAACTTCACACAGAAAAAGAATTTAGAACCCCTTCCCAAAAGAAAAGAATTTAGAACCCATGCATCACAGTTGTCTAACAATCATAATCCAAATAGTAAATGCAGTAGAAAGCCACAGAGAAATGTGGAGGTGAGAAAAGTAGATAATCATTTCCTCACCTGTTGAACACAAACAGTAGCCATTGTAGGTTCTCTATTGAAACAGGATTTCAGGTATCCCCAAGATTTCTTCAACACACAATATACCCCCCCAAAAAAATTAAAAAAAAGCATCAGATGTCATAAATAACGACTATTATCTGTTTATTAGGATATTCAGCACGAATCAAGGGCCTAATCTATTTTTTTGCATCAATTTTACTGGCAAATCTCATGGGCATGCTGTTAGTCCCCACATCACCTGCTGGACTGAATACAGTCTACTGAACAACAAGTTTCAAATGTGAAATGTATCTAGTATATTAAATGCAGGAAAAATGTGAAATGAATGGTGATTCCTTCAAAGACCAAAAAGATTAAGAAAAATCTACAATAGAGAGAGCACCTTGTACATAGTAGTTTTTTAAAACATCTGATGACTGAATGATGATAGTTTGATTTTAACACTCAGATGGCTCTGCTATTAATTTGGTTACATTATTTTTCCAATGTGTTTTCTGACCACTTGAGAAAACCAAAAAGGGAAGTGAGTAAAGACAACTCCAAGGGCGTTGTAATAACGTGATATACTTGAACTAACATTCATACCTGTTCAACTTGCCTACTTACCTCAATCCACCACACCCACTCAATTAATCAAAAATGTGTAGCTGTTATTTTTGATTTCTCTCAATGTAATTTTATGAATCCAAAAGTTAAATATTCTTTTGTCTTAAAAATCCATGGTCTGACTATCCATAGATACTATCTGAACAACTGTGACTGGTTAAAGACCCCCTTTTCAGGATTGCATTTATGACTTTTAAATTCAAGTAAGAGTTGCTCCGATCACAAATGGTCTCACAAATAAAGTTAGTTCTCTTAAAACTAGTCTATTTTTAATTCTTAATCCTGCCTCTGTCTGGCTATGTGACACTGAACAAGCTGCTTAACCTCTCAAGGTCCTAGGTAATCCTCTAAGACAGGGCTTCTTAAACTTTTTCCACTTGCCCCTTTTCGCTGCAGAAATTTTTATGCGATCCCTGGGTATTAGGTATATAAAGTATGTATACAAATCAAATATTCACTGCCGAATATTTTTGCAACCCAAATTCAGTTATGTGACTACATACGGGGTTGTGACCCCCATAGTTTAAAAGAAGCTTGGTTCTAAGACTATAAACTGTAGAGAAGGTGGTTAACTGCATTCATGAAGGGAGTCCTATACCAACAAAATCACAAATCCTGATTTACCCTTTCTTTGTCCCTATGAAGATTCTTTACAAGTATTGTTGTGAAAAACTAATCATAGCTTAAGGCACCCTCCACTCCCAGGATTCAGGTATTGAGATTCAGATACTTATGTGAACTTTTTAGATTGAGTTGCAGATGTGGAAACATGGTCCTCAACCTCCTTTCTAATAGAAAGAGTCAGGAACACATCAGCAAATACCCCTGTTTTAGGACCCCCAACCAGCTTGAAAAGAACTATAAGTAGTAGTCTAACAATAGAGGTTTCTATGTAATGAGTGATATTAGGAAAGGGGCACAATAGCAGATTACATTTAGAAGTCACAGATCAGGGCTCACTTAAAAAGATAATTTAAACGATCAGAAAATAACATAAAAAACACTTGCTCAGAAAAGCCCTAAGATAGTAGGGATATTATTCCCTCATACTATAAGGACAATGATTATAGGAGAGTTATTAGAAATAAGGATACTCTACATCACAAAGAAAAATTTTTACCTAGAAATTAAGTTTCAATCCCCTAAGACCTAAATTCTGTATTGATGAATCCAGGTGACCATACAGTCTTGTATAGAGAGAGGAGCAGTATGGTATAATGGAAAGATGGCTAGATCTGTTCACATATGATTGACCATGTGGGAGGCATAAATATGAGGAGTGTCTGTTTTCTCCAGTTCATTTTTTTCTAATTGTTTTTACTCATCTGGAAGGCTGAATATATTTTGAGAAACTCTAGAAAACATTGTGCTATGAGCATTTCAACAGAAAGATCTGAAATAAGGCATGGTTTATTAAGAAATTAACTACATACCTTGCCAATATCCTGCAAGGTTGCTAGTTCAAGAATCTGTGAAAGGACATCCAAGGCAGCACGAAGAAACCCCCCAAACTTTTCATTGGTATTCTGAAGATCCAATGTAACCTTAGAAGGTAGGGATAAAGTAGTATTATTTACAGGGAAATATTAAAACTAAAAAGCAGTAGGGCATCAGGAAGACCTGGATTCAGGTCCCGCCTCTTACATATGCTGGCTGTGTGGCCAGAAACAACTTACTTAAATTCTCAAAACTCTAGGCCACTGTGTATGACATTAAGTTGAAGAGAAGATATTAGCCTGCATACTTTGGTAGTGGGAGTTTTCTATGCCAGTGACACCACTGTTCCAGCCCCTATCCCCTAATAGTCAAAGCTCTCCTTCTATGCCACAAAAATGAGACCTGAAGTTCTTTATATGACCCTGGACAATTCATATCATCATTCTGGTGTGACAGTCATCCATCATCTGTAAAATTAGGTTGACCCACCACTGGGAGAACAAATGATCTCTTATGATCCATCTATTATTTCCTAAATGTCACAAAACTCATATATAATAAAGCTGAGACTAAAACTCATGCCTTCCCATTCCAAGCCCAATGTTTCCCATACACAGCTGCTACATCTCCACAGTAAAAGCTTTTGATACAAAGTTCCTTAAATATTTACTGAGGGGGATAACATAAGAATACCATTATTTTAAAGAGACTATACCCCACAGCTCCTGCCCCCCTTTTATTTAAAAGAAAAGATTCTTACTAATAGGCCCTAAGCAACATTCTCTAAGTAGCTTGGAAAAGGTTGTAATTGATACAAAAATGTAGCCAATACTTTCTGATCCCTACAGCAATAATGAACAACTTTCATGAAGTTCAGACATACTAGATCATGGCTGAAACTTCTCTTTATTCATTGTTGCTGCTGTAGAGTTTGTTTTCCCTTTTTGCTTTTCAAAAATCCCATTACTGGGGCAGGTAGGTGGTGCAGTGGATAGAGCACCCGCCCTGGATTCAGGAGTACCTGAGTTCAAATCCAGCCTCAGACACTTGACACTTACTAGCTGTGTGACCCTGGCCAAGTCACTTAACCCCAAAATCCCTCGCCAAAAGAAAAAAAAAATTTAATCCCATCATTTTCAAAGCTGCAATTTAAGACTTTAAAGGATTTTGTATTCAGAGTATAAAGCAAATCTCATTGCTGATCAGTCCAAGGACCCAACTGGTTTTTAGCCTTTTAAGAGGAAAATAGGCATAAAGGTCAGAAAATGTAACAGAACTTTATATCAACTAAGAGTCAATAAAACCCCACAGAGAGAATAATTTAATTTAGGATGTTAGTGAAAGGGCTTTATGACAACTACTTAGGCATTCAAAAGACCACCACTTATCTACCACTAACTAGAAAAACAATCTCTAGATAAGTTACTCTCTATTTTTACATTTGTGATACAGTGATCTTAAGATCACTCAGTTTACAGTCAGAAGAGCTGGATTCTAATCCTAATACTAGTCATCTAACCTTGGACAAGTCACCATATGTTTGTACTTCAGTTTCCTAACTGGTAAAATGGATCAGTAGTATTCTATTTTACAACACTGTTGTAAGAAATAATATATGTAAAACCTAAAACGCTATTAAAATTGGAGTTAGCATTATTACCATATGATCCTGGGATTTCTCTGTATACATAAGACTGAATACAACAATAGGGTTCTCATATTCTGAACTACAAACAACCAGAAAGAAAGCTATGCATTATACCTTATAGTTTAGCAATGATTAGCTTTTAAAACATCATATAACTTGAGATAAGAAGGAAGATGATAAAAACTTCCCAATGATGATGATTTGCTTGTTATAGCAGGTCCAGAGGGGTCAGAAGACCTAGGAGCTATTAAAAATAATACAACATAAGGCAAAGCACAAGTGTAGAATTAAATCAAACATAAAGCCTTTATTTTAACTTCCTGAATAAATACAAATGATGACCAGTCCTTTTTGGAAGGCCAGCCCTTTGGTGAAGTAAAGAAAGGCTGGGTTCTCTGAAGTAAATTACATGCAGGGATGGCTTCTTGCATAGGCCAAGTGATATATATTGGGTCTTTTTTTAAAGATCAATCTAACTAAGCATAGTATGGCATGTCACTAGGTTTGTGGATGAATTAGCAACTCATGAAATCATTAGCTAAGACAGAAAGGGGTAGTGATCTGCATCAGCATGAGCAATTACACAGACAACAATGGAATCACATATCAGTGAAATAATAACTAAACACCAAGAGAACTAAAGGAATAAAATAAGGGGTATAAAAACATACATTGCCATCTAAAATTAATTGTACCCCACATTTCATACTTACAACAAATTTATCTATTAGGTACTTAAGGTGTGCAATGCCATGTGCTGGGCACTATAATCTAATCTCAAAAAACAGTAACTTAAATAAAATGGCCAATTATAAACCTAAAATAAATTATGAATGGAAAAAACAGGGCTATTTTCCAATACATAATCAAATTGGAAATTCTAAGACTGAGCTGTATAATCAGGCAGCTATACAAAGACTTTCACTGTGTCCCATGAATACACACTTTTTCCTGACTCATTAATCCTTTGCATAACCAGGGTCAAAGGGCTTTGGTGATACCTCATTGTCTTGCAGATTAAGTTGCTTCTATATTATTATTTATTTTATTTATACATTAATACATTTATACATTATTCATATAAGAGAAGCAGTGAAATGATGCAATAGATCAAGTCCTAGTCCTAGAGTCAGAAAGACCCGAGTTCAAATCAGTCCTCAGACACTAGTTGTGTGACCCTGGACAAATCAATTAACCTTGCTTCACTCAGTTTCCTCAACTGCAAAATGAGAATAATAATATTATCTACTATCCAGAGTGTTGTAAGGATCAAATGAGATAATATTTGTAAAGCATTTACCATAGTGTCTAGCACTACAGCATTATTAGGTGCTCTGTAAATACTAATCATCATTAGCATTATTATTATTAATCATAAAGTTGCACTACACAAAAATATATATTCAGGTAGACAGTTTTCTCCAAGATAACATTCATTTTTCATAGAGAAAAATCTTAACAAAATTTAATAAATACTGGGAATCAGTGGTATAACAGACATGGGATTTACTTAGTAGATTAACTAAAAAGTCCTTTAAAAAATATTATTGATATTTCCCCAAACCATAAACCTAAAAATTCCTAATTCGAATGTTATTTAGTATTTCAATTTCCACATTTTAGATGTTTACATCACTATAATGAGCAAGTTACAATTTTACGAGTCATATTCTGCCACCAAATACCCTCTTTACCATACCTGGGCTAGCTTCATTGCCTTTTTTGGGACTCAGTGGTACAGAGCTCTGCTCTCCTGGTTCTTTTTCTTTTCCTTTCCGACGGATTGGACTTAGAGAAGGTGGGTTGGTTAGAGAAGGTAAGGCTGCCTAAATCAGAAAAACAAGAATATTATGCCAACATGGTAATCTTTAATCAAGTAATTAAAAGTTTTCAAAATCTTAACTTTTACTTCCCAAAAAGACCATACCCAATAACAACTTAAAATTCATCTTTTAAAAATCACAAGTATTCTATGGACTATATTAGTAAACATTTACCAAAGAAAAATCAGAGAAATTAATGAGAGGAAGAAAAAGATTCTCCACAAATATAAAGATAATATAATTGGTCTTATTTCTCTATTGCTGAAGTGCAGAGTTATTTAAACTTTTTTATCTTGGGCCTCTTTAGCTTTCTGGTGAAGCCATTCAACGGTGAAGAAAGTTCCATTTTAAATGGATAACACAAAAAAACACAGGATTACAAAGGAAATCAAAGTTAGACTAAAAGATGAAAATCCCCCCCCCCATCTTTAAGTTTTGTAAGCTCTCAAATGCCTTGAAATCTATCCATGGACCATGTGAGAGTCTGTGGACCTCAGCCTTACAATACCCCCTAAAAAAAAGTCCCATTGGTACAAAAAGTATTTTATAGCAGATCTTTTTACGATGTCAAAGAACTGGAAACGAAAGTGGGGGAAGTACTCACTAATTGGGCAACGACTGACAAATTATGGTACATGAATGTGATGGAATACTATTATTCTGTAAGAAATTTTGACAGAAATGGTTTTAGAGAAATTTGGAAAAATTTCTATGAAGTGATGTAAAGTGAGTAGAAACAGAACAATTTATACTAGAACACCTTTGTATAAGTGAACAATTTAGAAAGTCTTAAACTTTCAAAGATTCAAACTTTGATCAACTCAACGATCAACTCCAGATCAAGGAGAAAAAATTTAAGTCACTGGACTACCTGAAAGGGGAGAGGGAGAGAAAGACAGAAAGACAGACGGACAGACAGACAGACAGACAGACAGACAGACAGACAGACACACACACACACACACACACACACACACACACACACACAATACAGATACCCTGTTTCATGAAATCTTAAAAGAAAGCTGTCTCTTAGAAGCAGAGGGCAAAATAGAAATAGAAACTATTAGTCATCTCCTGAAAGAAACTCTAAATGAAAAGTCCTAGAAACATTACAACTAAAATCCAGAACATCCAGTTCAAAGAAAAAATACCAGAGGCATCCAGAAAGAAAGAATTCAATATTATTGTTTTGTAAGAAATGATGAAGAAGATGATTTCAGATTAACCTAGGAATACTTCTATGAACTGATGCAGAGTGACGTGCACAGAACCAGTGAACAATTTATGTAATTAAAGTATATATTCTGATAAGAATAATGACAAACTGCAATTAATAATAACATTTATATAGCACCTACAATGTTCACTGCACTGAGAATTTGGGAATATTATCACATCTGATCCTCACAACAACCCTCAAAGGTAGGTACTATTATTATCCCATTATAGAGATGAAGAAACTGAGGCAAACAGAGGTTAAGGAACTTGCCAACTCACAGAGCTAGTAAGTATTAGAACCTATATTGGGGGAAAAAAAAAGAAGCTATATTGGAATTAAGCCCAATGCTCTATCCACTGTACCTCCTAGTTGCTGAAACATGCTACCTACCTCCAGATAGAGAAGTAAAAGAATTAAAGTGGAAAATGAGATGTGTGTATATGTGAATGTATATGTGTGTGTTTCCCTTGTAGGACAAGGCCAGTGAAAAAATTTGTTTTGCTTGACCATACATATTTGTATGGTAGCATTTGGGTTTTTTCTATCTGAATAGGGGTGATGGTAGAGACAGAAGAAAGAATTCTGCTGATTGAAAAAAAAAATTTAATTTTTTTTAAATGCAAAGAACCCCCCCCCCACCCCTGGCAAACCTTCACTTAATACAATATGGGAGAAATCAATTTTGCCAATCTGAGGAAGGAAAATTTTCTAGATGCTTACATCCCTACTTTTCAATTAATTCCTAAACGTAAATAATTCTAGATAGTATCAATCACATTGAATAATCTAGTTTGGGAATACATGAGACTTATTTGTAGAAAAAAGTGAAAAATGACCATTTAAACAGTTGATATGATAAAAAAAATGTGTATTATTCAGAAAATCATTTCACCATCCTGATTTTCAGTTTTCTTCTCTCTAACATGAGGAGGTTGTATGAGATAGTTTTCTGAGGTAACTTTCTAGCTTTAGCTCTAAGATCCTGGGGTACTGCACAATACCTCTATCACAGGCATGTTACAAAGAGAGCATTTTGCAGATGAAAAAGCCTCAAATAAACAGGAGCCATTTCAAATAAGAATCACAGGTCAAAAAAAAGAGACAGAGGGGGCAGCTAGGTGGTGCAGTAGATAAAGCACCAGCCTGGATTCAGGAGTACCTGAGTTCACAATCCGGCTCAGACACTTGACACTTACTAGCTGTGTGACCCTGGGAAAGTCACTTAACCCCCATTGCCCCGCAAAAGGGAAAAAAAAAAAAAGAAAGAAAGAAAGAAAAAAGAGACAGAGGGACAGCTAGGTGGCACAGTGGATAAAGCATCAGCCCTGGATTCAGGAGGACCTCAGTTCAAATCCAGACTCAGACACCTGACACTTACTGGCTGTGTGACCCTGGGCAAGTCACTTAACCCCAACTACCTCACCAAAAAAAAAAAGAGAGAGAGAGAGAAAAAATATCTCCCTCAGCTTCTTCGAAGTAGGAGACCATAAGTATTAAACACAGTCTGAATGTGGAAGATGCAAGATATTTTTGATACATAGCTTAGTTTTGCTGAATTAAATTTTCTTCCTCTTTGTTTTAAGGAAATATATCAATGGCAGAATTTAGGAAAAGGGATCCACTGGGACATTTAGGTGATGTAAAAACAAATATATCAATTAAAAGTTTATTGTGAGTACTTTTTCATCTTGGTAGAGACATAGAAGTCTATTGGTACAGTATGTTGATTATGTTTTTCAATTTCAGTTGCTAATACAGTCATACTTAACAGTTTTTATTTGTTACAAAAGAAGATTCTATAGGGAGAAGAAATACAGGGATATGACCAGAGTACTAAATATAAAAGTCATCAATAAAATCTTAAAACAAAAAATAATATTAGGAAGGGATCTTAAATTTAGTACTTTTATCAAATTAATTTTTCATTCAATGTATTTCAAATAGGATCAAAGATTTAGAGCTGGAAGGAAACTTCAAGCCCACATCTAGTAAAACTGCCTTGTTTTACCTATGAGGAAATTGAGATCCAGAGAGGCAAGGTGACTGATCCAAAGCCACATACATAGTAAGTGGCAAATCTGGGATTTGAACTGATTTCAAACCCTCCATTTTTTCCACCATATAGCACTGGGACAGAAGGAGTAAGTCATGTCATAACTGGAAAACAACCATGTCTTTACAAAATATGTTATTGTGTTTGACACTGTAAGAAACATACCTTTATTGCTGGCCCAGGAGTAACATCATCCAACACATGAGCACAGATGTTAATGGCTTTCAGCAGATGAGAAAAGAGCTGCTCTACCATCGTAAACCAACATGCGTCTCCCAAGGCTGGCCACGGCTCTTCTTGTTTCGTGGCTCCTGGATTGGTTTCATCTTCTGCAGTCCATGGGCTTTTCAAAGATTTGGGGGCACTAGCTGCAAGCACATCAACCTTGTTACTTCACTATCAAGATAGGAACCTGTTCTGTCTGCAATCCCAGAGAGCTATCACACAGCCAATATCTGGCAGAGGAAGGACTTGAACCCAGATTTTCCTGACTCTCAAGTCAGGCTTCTAGACACTATTTACACTGGAAGTGCCTACTTGTGGTTAAATGAGTAGAAAAAAGGGAACGGGGTTAACTTAAAACAATCCTTACAGAATGATTGCTACAACATATGTAAACATATAAATAAGGTTTGTGGAGATTAGAAATAAGTCTGAATTCTTTATTAAGGGAATGACCTCATAGTTTCTTTTATACACAAAAAAAACTGTGAAAGCAAAAAAACCACACACAATGGATAAAATGATTCTGGAGAAATCTGACTGAGATGACTGCCTAATTTCATTGTAGAATACCTGCAAGCAAATTCCCAGCTAAAACGATTGCATCTTGATGTGCTGACAGATCCAGGGGAAACCAGGCCGAAGACAACAGGGTGAGAATTGTTGTAGCCATTCCAGCTGTGCAGCTCTTCCTCGACTCATCAGAGGGATTCAGCAGAGGAACCCTGAAAGCACAAATTTCACAGGGTCACACAACAGTATCTTCTAAAGCAGATAAGATTTCCTTCTCTTTTCAAAACAGAGAAACCATACAGTTTTACATTTGTAAAAGGAAAACAAAATGGGCATTAAATGTTCCTAAAAACCCCAAAATTACCATAAAATATTTAAAAATAAAAGATCTAATTTAATTCAAAAGAGGGATATCACCTATATCTTTTTTTTTTTTTTTAAGTAAGGCAATTGGGGTTAAGTGACTTGCCCAGGATCACACAGCTAGTAAGCGTTAAGTGTCTGAGGCCGGATTTGAACTCAGGTACTCCTGAATCCAGGCCCGGTGCTCTATCCACTGCACCATCTAGCTGCCCCCGATACCACCTATATCTTTAAGGGAGGGACTGTACCTTGCCACAGTTTTTAAGTTACAACATTCTACTCCTGTAACATTAACACTTCAAAGAAAACAATTATTTTAACTAAATAAAGTGAAGTTTAATAACAAAGCAACTGGTCATTTCATATAAAACTTAAAATAGTAGATGAGAAAATACATGCCTACAAACATGAAATGTCATAATCCATGGCACTGTATTTCACTACAATAACTACATAATTAAGCATGCTTTTTGGAACATTTCCTCACTCAAAAGTCCTCCCTGAACCAAGTAAATAAAAAATGATTGCTAACTACTAAAAAAATTGTAAAAGGTTTAAATGAGCTTGAAGCTATTAGGTACCTATAGTGATGGAAATCAACTGTTAAAGAAATGACTAATAGAGTTGAAGTACTTCCTAAATTAGGGATCCAACGTGAATAGTGCTTGTTGTCCTAATTCATATTAAAATACTTTTAATTTGCATGCATGATATAAATTCCCCTGATAATGTCTCATTGTAGTTTGGGATGTAGCCTTTAAGAGCTAGGTTCAGAAATTCAAGTTGTGGTAAGAACAACTAGGTTGAAAAGATTTAATTCAAGTACAAGATAGGCAAGAGAATGTACTTGTCAAAGGTAGTTCTAGCTAAGTGCAAAGGTTAACAGCATACAGTTAGCCACTGGATCATTCATTTTGTGGGGAGAAGGAGGTGCCTCCAAAGTTATTGGGGGGCATGATTTGAAGCAGCAAGAATATCTAAACTAACAAAAAAATGGATTATTACTGTATTATCATTTACATCGGGTAGAATTGTCTGAATTAGAAAAGTAATTCTGTACACAATAGAAAGAAATGATTCACCAAATTCAACCTGTAAATCACATCAAGTCTATGAAAAGATAAATCTGAGAATCACACATGCACTAAATAATAATCTAATATTCTAAAACAAACAGAAGATTAAAAATACCTTTAAGATTTACCAAGTGGGGTGATATCCACATTTTAAAGATGAAAAAATGGGTGGGACTCAGAAGTTAATTGGTCTCCCCATGGTCATCCAGCAGTTAAGTAGCAAAGTCAATATTTGGACTTAAGTTTTCTGACTCTAAGACCATTGCTCTTTCTCAAGTCTATCCCCCAAAAAAGTAGTCAATAGCCATAGATCTTCGAACAAACTGCACCTTTACCAAAGATCTATGTAGGTAGTTTTCAACAGTTCATTTCAGACAGGTGGATTTTTAAAAAATTTTAATGGCTTACAGACTTACCAGAAAACTATGGACCCTGATATCTAAGTGAAAATTTACTGCTTTTGTAAGCATACAATCTAGTAGCCTGTAGAATGTAGGAAGAAACATACCCACAATGCCATCCTAGACTCCAAATACAGACTGGAAAGGCAGCAGAAAGAAGACACAAAGCTTCACAACAGCCAAACTGAAAAACAAGGGGAAAAAGGTGTCTATGAAATACTTGGCCAGAAAACTATACCTACCACAAAATAAGAAATGAACTTTTTTTTTTCATTTTTTTCTTCACAAAAATCCCTACATGCAATGAAAATTACAGAGACATTAAGAATGCCCATCATCAGGGCAGCTAGGTGGCACAGTGGATAGAGCACCGGCCCTGGAGTTAGGAGGACCGGGGTTCAAATCCGTCCTCATACACTTGACGCTTACTGGCTGTGTGACCTTGGGCAAGTCACTTAACCCCAACTGCCCCACCAAAAAAAAAAAAAAAAAAGAATTCCCATCATCAAGAATTATTTTCTGCCTTAATATGTGTACTTATTTTGGAAGCAAAAGCTGATTAACAGAACTACTTTTCAAAATGAATAGTCGATTATCATCCAAGTAAATAGATACAAACAATGGTACAGATCAAGCAAAACCATGAAATATTACTAATACTGGAAAAATAGTTCTTAACTTGCTTGTGAAACTATGTACCTAATTGCCACTGGATAGCATTTTAACAAAATAGTACTAGCTTGAAATGGTAGGTCATTTGGATTTTCAACAGTCCCATCTGATCTTTATAGAAATACTGAAAAGGAACACGAACAAGTAGCACCTTTATTACAGTGCATCAAATATTACATATGGAGTCAGAAGACCTAATTGTGCTACCTGCAGCAAAAGTTGTTGTTTGTCCTTCATTGTGGAAGAGAACAATGACATTGGGGTGATGTCATGACTTACAGTGAATTGGATGTAAGTGAGGGAGGGCTGTGCAAGGTCACCAAAGCCAGTCTCTCCTCCAGAGCCATCTGGGTCCAGCAGGATGACTAGTGATAGGTATAGATGTCTGAGGCAACTGGGATCAAGTGACTTGCCCACAGTCACAGATAGCAAGTATCAAGTTTCTGAGGCCACATTTGAACTCAGATCCTTCTAACTCCAGAGCCAGAGTACTATCCACTGAGCCACCTAGTTGCCCCTGAGACTTGGTTGTCTCATCTATAAAACAGAGTCCTTTTCCTCATGTATGATTAAATTCCCTTCCAGCTCTAAAAAACAAAAGGGAGGACCAGAATGGTGAAGCACTTTGCCTAACATCACACTGTTAGTTAACAGCAGACCCTTATGTTAGAATCCAGATGCCCTTTCTTCTCTTGGATCAACAACTCTCTCTAAATAATGTTACCCTAAAAGAAAGCCCTGACCCAGGTGAACCTCAGCACTATCGAGTTTTTCTCTTCTCCTTGTCACTCCACACTATATAGTGCACACGACATCAGCAAATCATGCAAAATACCAGCCTCATAGGCCTCTTTTAAAATTTTCTAGTTCATAATTGGGAGAATGGAAAACTCTAATCAAATGATTACAATTAGCTCCAAGGCCTCATAGGTAAAAAGGGTAATATTATTCCCACTTCATAGATAAGGAAACTGAAGCCCAGAAAAGTTATAAACAATGTCCAATTCTGTATGATGAAGTCAATATTAAGTGCTAATGAAATTCTGTTCAAATCAAAGTCAATATTAGCACCAAGCTATCAAAAATAAAGATTACATTTCCCTCTATTCTGTTATCACCTGAACAAGCTGGGGCAATGTGCACTGTAAAATGGGGTGTTTGCTGCTAAGTTTTTCTCAGACAAAAAAAATTTGGGGGAAAAAAAAAATGGTGTAATTCTTATTGAACCTAAGTAAACAGTGATCAAATTTGTCAGGAATGTACTTAAACAGAGTAGGTCAACATGAACTGTTGTGACATCAACAAATTAACAGTAAATAGTGGCCTCTACAGGATGCTATGGTGAATAAAGAAAAACACTTACTGTAAGTGCTCGTGTAGTTGATGTCGTCAGTGCATGGGAAACTGCTGCAATAACTCTAGAAAGGTTATTTTCCATTGTCACATCAGTTATATTTGGGAGTAAGTTGTAGCCTCTGTATATTCTAAAAAATAAAAATACAAATGATTAACTTTAAAACACAAAATTATTGAACAAAGTTCAACAGAGAACAAATTCTTGGTTCATTTTTTTAACAACTAAAACCAAAATTAATATTTGCTTATAAGTTGAAATTATAAATGGTCTCTGAAAATGGTATTTATGACTCAGGGATATTGGTGGCTCCTATTAGTCTATATTGCAAATGGTTAAATTACCTAAAAATATTTGAACAACTACATGATATCAGGTCTGCAATGTCTTAGCAGGTATCTCAGACAATATTCCATTCTCTCATATGCCCTTGATACAGTCAGATAAGTTCCAAACATATGGACAAAATTCACAATTATAGCAAATAGGCAATAATAGCTTTACATTTTATTTTTTTTTTTTACAATGAACTGGCAAGTTATACTTAGAAGGCTTTATAGCCTTCCTCTCATTTGGCTCTCACAATCTTATGAGGAAAAAGGAAAAATATTATTATTCTCATTTTACAGATGAAGACTATGGCTTGCTAAACATCAGTTAAGGGATATAAAAGACAGCATCTGAAGCCAGATTTTACCACCCACCCACTATTCTTTTCACTATACTCCACTGAATCCACAGAGTAAGCTAAATTAAACAGGAAAACGTCAAAGTTCTACAATAAGCTTTCAGAAATTACCGAAGAGAAAACATGTATTACTTTATTAGACAACTTTCTACTGACAAGGTTTTCTGTATTTAGCTAAGTTAATCCTGAGAAAACACATATCACTAAGACCATGTGTTTCCAACTTCATGCAACCTGGCAGTTTCTTCTCTGCTAAAATGACCTTTAAGAAGACTCACAATGAAGAAATTAAAAAGTATTTAGGAGATAAAAACTCGATTTTTAAAAAATAACACTATCCGCTGATAACCAAGTTTAATCACACAAAGTATTCAGTTTATAACTTGATGTTTAAGAACAATTATATTCTAAACCTGTCAAACAGTCTTATTTGAAAATCATAAACATGTCAACATTTTATTTCTGATTTCAGTCAACTATTCATCCAGTATCTTTGATAAATGTTTTCTTCTGACAAAAACACACAAGTTCTAAAAGATGAGAAAATACAAATAATTTCAAAGAAAGTTATTTTTAAGGAAAATATTAAGAAGGCAAAGAAATTTTTTTCAAATTTTAAAATTTAGTCTTTTAAGAAGTCATTTAAGAATAATGCCTGTCGGGGCAGCTAGGTGGCACAGTGGATAGAGCACTGGCCCTGGATTCAGGAGGACCTGAGTTCAAATCCGGCCTCAGACACTTAACACTTACTAGCTGTGTGACCCTGGGCAAGTCACTTAACCCCAATTGCCCAGCAAAAAAAAAAAAAAAAAAAGAATAACGCCTGTCACTCCATTTGACAAAGGTTTTATTCAATTAAGAGAGAAATACAAGTAATTGCTTAAGTATGCAAGTCATTTACTACTCAATTTTTTGCAAACCTATCTCTTGGTAGCAGGCTGTCATGTTACAGAAATAAAATACAGCTTTTAAAAGGCAGAGGTTTAAAAAAAATAATGATATCCTTAGTAACGCCCCCTTTTGCAAGCCTTTCTTTGAAAAAAAATCAAGCTGTTGAACAGAAATATGAAACTTCATAAAAAAACATTCCTCTGCATTCTTAAGTTATAGCTTTACCCCAAATACATCTTGCATGAGAAGCTAAGAATAAAGTTGACATGAGAAAAAGAAGCTTCAGAACTGTACAAGGGCCCCAAACTCTGGAGCCTAGCAAAGACCTAGACTTCAAGGGAAAGTCAAAAAGACTTCCAATAATTATAAGGCATGGGTTTATTTTTTGACCACATAAGCTCTAAATCTGAGCCCTCTTTCCTTTTGAACCTGTATATGTTGGCAGGAAAGTGTGTCCCAGACATTTGAGGAGATGTCACTGAACGTCAATACTTGATACTTTTCCTGCAAATATATCTCTGAAAAAGCTAATTGAGTTAACTGGTTAATCAATATGGGGGCAATATCAACCGATTAAAAGATATTGAGGTACACCAGATGGGAGCTCATAAATGATAGTATTAGAAAATCCAACAGTGTCTTTCCCCTGAAACCCTGAAGAGAAAAGTAGTGAGGTACCCTCTGAAGATTGAATCAAGCAGAGAGGTTAGGGAAATAATCCCAGAAAGCACCATGAGAATGAGATAATATAATCTGTTTGAAATTTTGGATAACTGATGACTTCTCAAGCAAACCCCCAAAATCCTACCAGGTCTATCCTCTAAATAAGTATATGGTCTTGAATAATGAGGAAAACATTTACACTGTTGGTGCCAAAGGAGCATGGGTTAAAAGACAAAATGCTATGGTGTCTTTTGCCAATGTACACAAAGAAACTAGGTCCAAGAAGGAAACAGGAATACAGGGCAGTTTGTGGAAATAAATGCTCAGTAGAAGATGGAATGATATATTTGGGAAACAGGTAATAATAATGTATTGCCATAAACTATCTTGCACAAATCACAAGCACTTAGAAGTTAAAAAAATAAATAAATCATGGTCACATTCTAGGAGGCAATGGGATGCCCAGAAAAGATGACAGACTTTAAAGTAGAAGGGCCTATAATTCAAATCTCAACTCTAACATTGCCCTGGTGATTTTGACTAAACCAATAACTGGGGTCGGGGAGAAGGGGGGGGGGGTGCATCCTCAGTTTTCTCACCTTTAAAATGAAGGAGTTAAACTACATGGCTTCTAAGAGCCCTACCAGCTCTAAATCTGTGCTAAAAAATAAAATAATAGCTTATACTTATATATCACTTTAAGGTTTATAAAGTTCTTTCTTTACAAGTTATTTCAGTACAGTCTCACAACTCTGTGAGATAGGTGTTATTATAATCCCATTTTATAGGTGAGAAAAATGAAACCAAGAGGTTACATGATTTGTTCCAGGTCAGACAGGTAATAAGTGTCTGAGGAAGGATTCCAATTCACAGCTTCCTGAGTGCAAATCCAGAACTCTATCCACTATGCCACCTAGCTGCTTCAGTGATACAAAATTAAAAATCTGTGGGTGATGACTATCATTTCAAAGGAGTTATGGGGACACTTTTATGCCAAACGACATGATTTTATATTTGGAAGGAACCTTGGAGGTCATCTAGTCCAAACCCTAACCTACCCTGATCAGGAACCATTTACACAACATTCCCAAATGGTCATCTAACCTCTATTTCAAGATGCCCAGAGATACTTAATTCATCAGCTCTAGAGTCATCCAGTTCCACTGTAGGATAACTCAAATAGTGAGTGAGTGCCTCTAATACAGAGAGCATGAATAACTGCTAACGGGGTAATGAACCCAAAAAAAAGCTCACATTTACATACTGCATTATAATTTAATTCAAGTAGTATTATCCCTATTTTATAGGTGATGAAAGAAAGGTTCAAAGAAGTAAGAGGCATGGTCAAAAACCACGCAAGAGTCACTGAGCTGTAAAGCAGGACACAAGCCCTGTTTATTGGACTCCAGATCTGGTACTCTTTTCATGCTGCCTTTCAATTCTAAGTCTTTCTCTTCCAAAAACTATCTTTATTAAAAAATCCTAAATATAATCATCCAGTAAGGGTTGACAGACCACAGACAAAATAAATGTCAAATACTGTACCTGGTGATGGTGCTGACTGAAAAGTGAGAGGGAGGCTGAGTCTCATGCATTAGAAGTTTCAGGTAGACACTGCTTTGGTCCCTTGCTACAGCCACAACTGGATCGGTCTGTCCTTGGTCACAATTATAAAACAGCTTTGGAACAAGCCTTGAATACAATAAGAAAGTGAAAATCATGAAAACAACAAAAGCATTTATTAAATAAAATGTGCAATACTAATGTCTATATTAAGACCACCCATGAACTCATGCATACAAAGCTATTAGTTTCAAGATTCTGTTCATCAATGGCCTTCTTAAGCAGACTGAAAATGTAAAAACAAATCAAGGTTGTTACAAGTGACAACAATACATTTGATAAAAACTGGCTGGGCTTCCTAAAGCTCTATCAAGGACTATCTCTCCACCACAGCTTCCAGTCTTACAGAAAAGCCACAGGTTTCTATGTTCCTATTTTATAAGGTTGTTTTGTCCTAAGGCTCCTTGTGCATTTGTATCCCATCCCAAAATAAACCCAACTTCAATGATGGTAGGCTGCCTTAACTGACTAGCTCCACCACAGCTAATCATTATTTTCTGCACATAGAAAATTAATGTGTTTGCTGAAAGAATGAATCATTAAAACCTATTTAGCTTAAGATAATATTTATTTATAAACTGTGATGAAATAATGGGATTTAGCAGATACTCAAAGACCCACCTGGAGATTAATCAAGACTGATTGAATCAAGTGAGAGTGATTGACTGCTGATTAAGCCTACTTCAAGTTAATTGGATTGTAATCACACCTGGCTATCCCTTAAGAAGGTATTGTTCTCAGAAACTAGACTGTGAACTCAACTTGAGAACACCTTCAAAGACAATGGATTTGGATGACGCCAACCAATCACCTTGAAGCAGTGTGTAAGGACCGCCTCTGTTCCAGACCTATAAAAGCTTCCACAATCCACAAACAGCTTGGAGGGGGAGTTCCTGATTAAAACAGGCTGGTGAAGGAGTTCCTGATTAAAGCAGGCTTGTGGAGGAGGACTTCAGGAAGAACCCAAGCAAGCTGGAACTCTAGGCTAGGTAGGACTTCTTTTTCATAACCTTCTGAACTCTTTGTAAATATCTGTATGTTCTAATAAATGTTTAATGCCCAAAGACTGAAGCCTTTTAATTTTTGGCGACCACAATTAAGATTTTAAACATCACAAAACATCAACAGACAGTTCTCTCTAATCACCAGTCTCCATCCTCTGTACCTCTGTTCACAAAGTTTCTCACATATGGAGTATCTTCCTCATATCAGTTACATTTCGGCTTTTGAATCACTGCCCATTTTTCCAGGCCACCTTCGCTAATTCAAATGACAGCTCCTCCATGAAAACTTCTCTGATCCCTAATCTCACAGCACATTATACTCCTTTTCTAGACTTAGCATATTCTAACCTATATGGTATCTCATAACACATACCAAGGCAGTGTACATGACTTAAAACATTACATCATAAACAAATCAGAAGAGCAAGGAAGAAATTACCTCTCTGATTTATGGATAGAAGAGTTCAAGACCAAACAAGGAATAGAGAAGTTCATGGGAGATAAAATGGACAATTTTTATTACATACAATTAAAAGATTTTGCACCAAAAAAAAATTTTTTACAGTAAGTTTCTCCAATAAAGGACTCATTTCAAGATACATAGGGAATTTATTTAAATGTATAAGAGTCATTTTCCAGTCGATGAAAAGTCAAAAGATATGAGTAGGTAGTTTTTAGAAAAAGAAATCCAAAGCTATCAATACTATATTAAAAAGTGCTTCAAATCACTAATAATTAGAGAAATACAAATTAAAATAACAAAAAGGATCCGCCTCAAACCGTTCAGATTGGCAAAGTTGACAAAAACAGAAAAGACAAATGCCAGAAAAGCTATAAAAAAATATGTACACTATTGGTGGAGTTGAGAACTAGTCTAGTTATTCCAGAAAGCAATTTGATATGAGCCCTAGGTGTACACTTCAAAAAGATTGAAGAAAGAGGAGAGAGAACCACATATACAAAAATATTTTATGTCAGCTCTTTGTGTAATAGTAAAGAACTAAAAGCTGAGGGAGTATCCATCAATTGGGGAATGACTTTACAAATTATGATACATAAATGTGATGGAATACTATTGTGTTGTACAAAATTATGAAGTTGATAGATTTAGTAAAACCTAGGAAAACCTGTATGAACTTATGCAGAGTAAGATGAGCAGAACAAGAACAATTTATATAATAACAATAGTATTATAAAGATAACTTTGAAAGATTTAAGAACTTTAATCAAAGCACTGATCAGCAATGATTACGAAGAATTCATGACACATCCTTCCAACCTCCTAACAGAGAGGTGATGTACTCAGAGCACAAACTGGACAGAGAGGGGGAAAGAGGTAGAGAGGAAGAGGGAGAAGGAGAGGGAGAGGTGGAGAGGGGGAAAAGGGGAGAGGAGAACAGGGGAAGAGGGACAGGGAGAGGGAAAGTTTGGATATGGCCAAGTCAGCAATTTGTTTTGCTTAACTACAGATATTTGTCACAAGGGTTTTATCATCCTTTTTCAAATTGGCAGAGTTGAGGTGTAAAGGAAAGAAGATGAACTTTCATTAACTGAAAAAATAAAGCTTGAAAAAAAATATTATGAAGCTATAAAGTGCAAGTTTGGCCCAAAAGAAGAGATAAGAGAAGATACATCCCCTCACTCCCTTATAGAGGTAAAGATCATGGAACGTTTCATTTAACAACAGACTTTTTCAATGTGTTAATCAATTAAACTCTTTTTTTTTCCTTCTTTTTTTTTTAGATTTTTTTTTTTTTTGGTGAGGCAATTGGGGTTAAGTGACTTGCCCAGGGTCACACAGCTAGTAAGTGTCTGAGGCCGGATTTGAACTCAGGTGCTCCTGAATCCAGGGCCGGTGCTTATCCACTGCGCCATCTAGCTGCCCCCTTTTTTCCTTCTTTTTAAAAAAATTGTTATAAAGGATGGCTTACTGGAAAGGGGATATTTATGGGGAAATCTGGATGACATAAAAACAAGACATCAGTAAAGATACATATTTTTGTTGTTGTTGTTGGGGTTTTTTTTGGAGGGGCAATGAGGGTTAAGTGATTTGCCCAGGGTCACACAGCTAGTAACTGTCAAATGTCTGAGGCTGGATTTGAACTCAGGTACTCCTGAATCCAAGGCCAGTGCTTTATCCACTGCGCCACCTAGATGCCCAAGATACATATTTTTTAAAAGGGAATGGTACTCTGTGTGACCCTGGGCAAGTCACTTAACCCCAATTGCCTCACACACACAAAAAAAGAGTATGCATGATTTGGGGGCAGCTAGGTGGTGCAGTGGATAGAGCACCGGTACTGGATTCAGGAGGACCTGAGTTCAAATCCGGCCTCAGCCACTTAACACTTACTAGCTGTGTGACCCTGGGCAAGTCACTTAACCCCAATTGCCTCACTTAAAAAAAAAAAAAAAAAGGAATGGTAATGGTAATGGTAATGGTACCTAACAAAAGTGGAACAAATAAATGAATGATGATGATCACCTAGCTACGTGAGTGGCAATTTCTTCCTAAATATTGATAGTAAAAGCAAGGGACTTGTGACAGGTTTTCCAATCACATCCAGTCCACCCATCATAGCAATATTGGAATAGTGTTTCCTAAACAACGATCAGGTTACAATTCTGCTCAAAAAATTTCAGCATTTCCTACTGTCTATCAAGTGCCTGACAGTCAAAAATATATACAACCTAGCAAAAAAAACTATTCTTTAAATTTCATTTCATGTTACTTCCCTTCACATACCCTGTACTACATTACAACCAAACTAGGTGCACCAACCCCCCCATCCATTCATACATGTTCTATAATCAAGTTCCATGCCTTATATTATTCCTTTACCCCAGGGGCTCTTAACCTAGGGTCAATTAACTTGTTTTTTAAATCTTCTGATAACTGTACTTGAACATAATTGGCTTCTTTTGTAATTCTACATATTATTTCTGCACTTAAAAACATATTCTCAGAAGTCTACTGGTTTCAGCAGTCTGCCCAAAGGGTTCAGACACAAAAATGGTTAATCCCTGCTTTAAACTGAAATTCTTCATTCCCTCTCTTCACTTGTTGAATTTCTACCATTTAAATACAATTAAACTGGCAGCAAGGTGGTGAAGTGGATAAATCACTAGCTCTGGATTCAGGAGGACCTGTGTTCAAATCTGACCTCAGACACTTGACACTTACTAGCTATAACCCTCATTGCCCTGAAAAAAAAAGTGTAAATAGTTCCTTTCACTTACTAGCTGTGTGACCCTGGGCAAGTCACTTAACCCCAATTGCCTCACTAAAAAAAAAAAAAAAAACCTAAATACAATTAAACCATTACTAGGCCCATATCCCAAAGAGATCACAGAAAAGGGAAAAGGACCCACATGTCCAAAAACATTTATAGCTGCTCTTTTTTGTGGTAGCAAAGAATTGGAAATTGAGGGGATGCCCATCAATTGTGGAATGACTGAACAAGTTGTGGTATATGACAGGAACACTATTTGTGCTGTAAAAAATGATAAGCAGATGGATTTCAAAAAACCTGGAAAGATTTACATAAATTGATGCTGAGTGAAATGAGCAGAACCAAGAGAACATTGTACACAGAATCAACAACATTTTGTGATGATCAACTGTGATGGAATTGGTTCTTCTCAGCAATGCAATAAGCCAAAACAATGCCAAAAGACTTATGGTGGAAAATGCTCTCCACATTCAGAAAAAGAACTATAGAGTCAGAATGCAGACAGAAGCAGATTAATTTCCCTCTTGCTGTTGCTCTTTTGTTATCATTCTTGTTTATTTTTTCTTGTTTTTTTCCATTTGTTCTAATTAATGTGGAAATATGTTTAACATGATTGTAATGTATGACCTATATCAAATTGCTTACTGGCTTCAGGAGAAGGGACGGAAAGGAGGGTGGGAGAAAAATTTGGAACTCAAAAAATATCTTTACATGTAATTGAGAAAAATTAAAAGAAAAAAATAAAAAATAAATTTTTTTTAAAAAGTGAGAATTTGTTCCGACTTGATCGACATACTGGGGAACATTTTGAGCTTAACTTAAAATAAAATAAAATAAATACAATTAAAATATCGTGACATCTACAAAGTTTTGTGATCTCATGTAAGTCATTGCTCAGGAGTCATACAGCAATTCCTTTGACTTGTCTAATGCACATATGCAATACTGCAGATTATAATAGGTTCTCCTACTGAATTGTTTACCTCCCCCACCACTTATCAGAGCAGTTTTTTAGTGTGAAGCTATGACTTCATTAGTGTAAGGAGGTTCCTTCTGTAGGAATTCCTTCCAAAAATACAAATCAACAACTTATTAGCAACTTAAAATTTTACAGGGTTTGCTCAGATCCCTATGATCACCCATCAATGAGATAATTTTTTCAAGGCTTATTATATGCCTAGTACCATCCTAAAATTAGCTAACATAGTCATAATTTTTAAAAAAGAAATAAAAAAAACATAGTAAATGAAAATAAAAATGTGACATAGATATAAATATATCTATATATCTATGTATAAATATATAAATATGTGCTAGAAAGATGAAAAATAATCAAAGTCGACATTAAGGAACTAACAAAATTATCAGGAGGATAGAGCATCTAGAAAAAGAAACATGTTAAAAGAGACAAAGATGGAACAGCTAGATGGCGCAGTGGATAGAGCACCAGCCCTGGATTCAAGAGGACCTAAGTTCAAATCCAGCCTCACACCCTTGACACTTACTAGCTGTGTGACTCTGGGCAAGTCACTTAACCCCCATCACCTCACCAAAAAAAAAAAAAAAAAGAGTGAGAGAGACAAAGATAAGGAAAAAGGAAGAATTCAAAGTACTTGAGGAAAACTGGATGACAGTGAGATCATTTTCAGTTGAAGAATCAGGGAAAAGAGCATGGAACACATGGCACATTAAATAGCTTTGCAGGAAGAGATAAAGAAAGAGTAATTCTAGGCAGGAAGAACACCCACCCCCAAATGTATGAAGACAGGAAAGGGTCAGACAAGATGATTTAAAAAACAGTAATTCAATTTTGTTGGAAGAGAATACAAATGGGGAGTAGTATGAGATCAAGTTACAAAAGCAGGTCAAAACAGACAATGTAGGGGCTTGAATATCAGGCCAAGGGGTGTGGATATTTTTTCCTCTAGAAAATAGGGAGCCACTGAGGGTTTTTCAGCAAAGGAATGACATGGTCAAAGCTGTACACTGAAAAGATGAGTTTGGAAGCTGTGAACATGATGGATTAGAGAGAGTTAAGACTAGACACACATTACATTATTACAAGGAACCTAATGAGTTTTTTCAATGTATTCTTCAAAATTCCTTGAGATGCTATCTCAATTAGATGGATTGAGTAGTTCATCCCAAAGAAAAGTCCATAAATGGTCTGAAGATGATCATCGGTTCCTCTGAACTGAGCTTTTAAATTTGTTTTGATTATGGCTCACATCTTTGAAGTTCATACCTTATTAATGAAGATGCAGCAACATGTCTCACCCGAGGATCTTCATCTCCAAGTAAGTAAATAACAACATTATTGAGCACTCGATCTTGCAGTTTTAAGAGCTTTAGAGAAAGGATGAAAAAGATTAAGCAATAATCATACTTCACAGTTATGGAGGACCTTCAACATTTACAAAGTATGTTTCTCACAACAATCTGGGAAAAAAAAAAAAGCTCCTAGATCCTGAGATGCTCTGAAATGCCAAGGGACAAGTAACTTATTGGCTCACATAAATCTAGATAAAGGAAAGACAAAACACTTAACATTTTTAAAAGAAACATGATATGCATAAGTAATATTACCAAGGGTCAGTCAAGTTTCCTGTGAGGAATGTTATTGTTACAAATGAACAAAAGGCTACTCAAGGTTATAATAAAGTTTCATGACAATACAATGAGATGAGGGGTTTTTGGTCACATATTAATGAAGTTACTAGTAAACTGAATTAGTTGAAGTAACATTATTCAGGGCATTATGTTTTATCATACAAAGAATCACTGTGACAAACTATGAATTTGTGATATAATCATATGAGTACAGTTATCATTCATATATAGCAATTTACAGTTTGTAAAATATTTTATAAATGTTACCTCATTTTATCCTCACAACAACCTTGTAAGGTAAGCGGCATTATTATTGCCATTTTAAGGGAGGAAACTGAGGCTGACAGAGGCTAAGGACTTATCCAGGTTCACATAGGTAGAGTAAGTGTTTGAAGCAGCTTTCATACTCAGGTCTTCTCAACTACAAACTCATTGCTCTATACTCTGTACCTGCCAGATATCAAATAGTTTCAACAATGAAAATAGGATCACATTCTTCAAATATAACCTAATAATGTGGACTCAAAGAATTTAAAAACTAACAATAAGTCATCTGATTCCAATTCTTGTAAAGTGAAAAAAAAAAACACACATTAGAAAGTCATCTGCTTACCCCCGTGTAATGATGAGATCCCTTGTGTAAACGGTCTGCTTTTGCCTCCAAAAAGCTAACTAACCTTAAAAATGAAACAATAACAAAGAGTTAATGAGGAAGAGAAGACTTGACAACTAAACTACTGCAGGTAGCAACTCAAAATGACATAAAGACTCCTTGTTTTAAAAAATTAACTCAGAATTAGTTATAAGAACATTAGAGGTTATCAAGTCCAACTCATGGCCAAAGAGCAATCCTTTCTACATCGGCATCCAGCCTACACTTGAAGACCTACAGTAAGAGATAACCCACTAATGTCTTTCTTTTTTTTTTTAATGTTTTATTGTATCTTTATTTTGTTAAATATTTCCAAATTACATTTGAATCTGGTTATGGCAGCACTCCTGCCTGTGAGCTGAATGTTAGACATCTCTGGTACTGGGGACAGATATAAAGTCTACATAAGATACAGCCTCTGGCCCCATGTATCTCAAATACATAGCTAATATATGTGAGTAGGGTAAAGATGGTCAGAGGAGATAAGTGTGGTATTAAAGTCTTGATGCTGCAGCCAAAATCTTGAGTCCTTGTATGGTGGAAGGAAAGGTCAGTAGCCAGCTTAACGCACTAACTTCTAAAAGAATACATTTCATTTATGGAGGGCTCCAAGTGACAGAAAGTTATTCCTCATATCAAACTGCTTCCATAATCCCAGAGGCAATGTAGCACCACTTACTTCACCTCTTTGGACCAGTTCAAAAATACATAATCAGTATTCTAAAATCTTTGCAGAACTGGACAAAAGAACAGAACATATTAAATAAAGTTTCCTTTCTCAAGAGAAAGGAAATTTCTTGAGGGAACTTTTAAAAAAAAAATATAAGAACTGGGGCAGCTAGGTGGCGCAGTGGATAGAGCACTGGCCCTGGATTCGGGAGGACCTGAGTTCAAATCTGGCCTCAGATAATTGACACTAACTAGCTGTGTGACCCTAGGCAAGTCACTTAACCCTCGTTGCTCCACAAAAAATAAATAAATAAAAATAAAATAAAATATATAAGAACTGAGACATACGCAGAGCATTAAATCTAATAAAGAGAAAAAATTGCATACAAGGAAAAGTAGGTAAATAGAATTCGGTCTTTTCCCTTTTTATAAGAAAACTGAATTCTATGGGTTATGAGAAGTCAATCAAGTATAGCTACTTTTGCTCAAAAAAAATTCTAGGCAAAATATTAAAATCTTCTTTAAAGAAAGTCATAACTTATGGCAAAGATGACAAAAGATTGAATAGTCAATGTCAGAAGGATTACGGGAAGACAGGCAGACTAGTGCATTGCTGGTGAAGCTGTGAATCAGTACAACCAACTCGGGATTACAAAAATAAAGTGGTTTTAATATCCATACCATTGGACCCAGAGATTGCATTACTAGGTTTATACCATATTGATTTTGGGGGGGGTTGTTTGTTTTTTGTGGGGCAATGAGGGTTAAGTGACTTGCCTAAGGTCACACAGCTAGTAAGAGTCAAGTGTCTGAGGCCGGATTTGAACTCAGATACTCCTGAATCCAGGACTGGTGCTTTATCCACTGTGCCACCTAGCTGCCCCTATACCATATTGATTTTTTTAAAAAGTCCTCATATACGACCAAATGTTTAAACAAGCACTTTTTGTGAAAGCAACTGGAAACAAAGTGGATACCCATCAACTGGATCATGGTACATGAATGTACTGAAATATTTACTGTACTACGTACAAGAAATGACAAATGGGATGAACACAGAGAAACAGAGAAAAATATTTATGTGAACTTTATAAAGTGAAATAAAGAGAAACAAGAAAACATAAGTAATGACTACAAAAATATGAATGGAAAGAACAATCATACACACACAAAAAAAATCAAAAGTAAATGTTACAAAACTATAAAGAACAAGTATGTCTGGAAAGAAAAGCTATATGGAGCAGAGATGGCAGAATAGCAGGAAGCTGTGTAGCCAAGCTCCTGTCCACAAAACTCCTCTCTATAGATCTAGGAAATGTACCAGAATAGCTCCTGATGGAGAAATCCAGAAAAAGTGTCCTTTGTCAGCCTCAGGTCAACACAGGGGGACAAACAGCTAGATCTGCTGACACAGAGGGCTGACCTGAGGTAGAAAGAAACATGCCAGGCATGGAATACCATAGAACCCAAGGAAAAGCTGTGCACCAGGACAAAAGGAGGTCCAGTACCCAAAGGGGGAGTTACCACCAGACACAAATTAGGGTACTGTGATGTAGACTGGTGCTAACTGGCAACTCTGTTGACCTCTCCCTTGTTTTGAATCACAGGCCTGCACCCAGGGGTAGTTTCCAGCAAGAGAGGCCCTGGGTGGTACACTGAGAAAGGGGGAAGTTCAGGAGCCAACAGCAACAGCAGCAGTTTGGCTCAGATCCCAGGTGAAGAATGGGATCTCATTTCTAGAACCCAGATCAGCCAGCAAAGGAATAATCCAAATAAGAACCCCAGACCAAAGGAGAGTCTGCAATTCTGTTACTCTGAATCAGCAGAATTTCCTAGCTGGCTGACAGGGATTGAGTCCAACAATGTCTACACTTGCTCCGACCCAAACCAGGGTCAGGAACTTGCAGAGTTCTGACTAAGGGAGAAGGGAACAGACTTTGCCCTGAATCATATTACTTTGGAAGTACTGAAAGCTTACATGTCCCAAGCCTGTCCCTTGATACTCCAAGAAAGAAGCATCAGTATCAGCCCAGACCTTCCTTCAGAGACCAGCCCTAATAACACCAATCTTAAAGTCAGGAAGTAGGCTGGAAGAATAGGAAAATTAAAAAAGAACCACATCATAATGAACTTATTAGGGTGACAGGGATACTTAAGAAAAAACATAGAAGAGAATGATTCCAAAACATCTACAATCAATGACTCAGAAAAGTTGAAACTATTTTTATAAATGGAATAAGAACACTTGAAGAAAAAATTGGAAAAGAAATGAGAGTTTTAGAAGAAAGAATTGGAAAAGGAATTAACAACTTGGCACAAAAGGTATAAAATTTTGCCCAAGCAAAATCAGAATGGAACAAATAGAAAGAAGCCAATGATTCCATGAGGCAATAAAAATATTAAAACAAAGCCAAAAGACTGAAAATATGGTAGAAAATATGAGATGTCTCACAGCAATGTGGCAAAGGCAAACAACTTTGAAAGAATTAGTAACTCTTATCGGTGTAATGACCAACCACTATGCCATGGGATTGATGATGAAACATGCTCTCCTTCTCCTGATACAGAAAGAAGGACTCGAGTGCAAAAAGAGAAAAATTCTTTTTTGGACAAAGCCAATGTAGGAATTTGTTTCATTGTACATTTGATTCATTACACATGTTTCTTATGCAGTTTGGTTTTCTTTAGTTCTCGAGTTCATCAGGATAAGGAGAGGTGTTAGGGTAAAAAAACAGAATTTTGCCAATTAAAAAAATTAAAACATAATTTGAACTCTTAAAAATAATAAGCAATAAAAGAAAAAGAAAAAATAGAAAAAAATAGAAAGAAGAAATGACACTGCCACCCTTTTCCTATGCCAAAGTATAAGTTGCACAATGTACATATTTTCAAACTCTTGTTTGATGTGTTGATATATGTTGATCAGTTATGTTGATTTTTTCCACTTTCTTTTCTTTGCCATTAAAAAAAATACCATTTGTTATATGGCACGGCACTTAGGTAGAGGAAGGAAAAGGAATACTCGGGAAATTTGGGTAATATAAAAAAACCAAGATGAAGATCAACATACTGATAGAATTATGATAGCTCTTAATGCACATTTAACAAATGGATTTTACATTTTTATGTCAGATTTACTAGAGAAGTGCACTCACTGTATATTAGTGAATCAACAGACTGCTTAAAGCAAAATCACTTACCTAAAGTCAATTTCTGCAAGAGTATCCAAAAGTTCTGTCCTTACCAACCAGTAGGAACTATTTCTCAGAGTCAAGACATCAATGATCAATTGTAATCCTAATTCACTATAACAACTGCTGCATAAACTCATGACACAATGCTGAAAAACAGAAGTTTTCAATGTTTATACAGCTCCATTTATGACAATACACATCAGCAGTGTGATGGTCATATTCACAATACAACAAATTTAAATACGAATGTGTTGGGATAATTTATATATAATTTATATACCACATATTTGGATGAATAAAATACCTAGTAAAAATTATCCTGGCAAGTCTAATTAGTAAAGGAAATATTAAAAATATTAAAAAATTATGTTTGCTATCTTCACAAAGTCTTTTCTCCTTAGGACTCATCATGTGTTATTGACCCAGACTAACAATCAGAGCTTTACATTTGTACAAGTTCTTACAATAACAAAGAATCCCCTAGACCAGAGGTTCTTAACCTGGAATCAAAGAACTTGTTATTTTAACATTCTGACAATTGTAGTTCAACATAATTGATTTCCTTTGTAATTATATTTTATGCACTTAAAAACATCATTCTGAGAAAGGTTCAACGGTTTCACTAGACTGACAAAACTTTCATGACATTAAAAAGGTTAAGGACCAATGCCCTGAGGTAGTTTCATATCAAACAGAAATAGATCCATGCCATATACTGACTTAGAAAACCACAAATAAACAACTTGTTTATTTTGTTCATTTCCCAATCACATTTTAATCGAATTTGGCACTTCTGCCCTAGAAGAACAATATCATTTGACCCTCACAATAATTCAATAAATTCTCATTTTACAGAAAAGAAAATTAAGATATAAAGTAGTTAAACTATTTATTCAGAATCACAGCTAAGAAAGGACAGAATTAAGACCAAACTCCGTCTTTGGGGATCAAAACTCATGGTCTTTCTAGTAAACAATGCTGCATACCAAAGATAGCAAAGAGTGATCAGGCAATGAGAAACTCTCAAATGATGAAGCCCTACTGTAGACAATGGAACCTCTTCATATACAAAGGAAAGGGCAAGAAGAACAAATGCTCACCCTCACAGCAGTACAAGCCAGCTTACAGGTAACAGAAGACTCATCTTTCAAAGTTTTCTGCAATAAAGGGATGCAGTCTACCAGGGAAAAGGTATTACCTAAACAAAAAAAGACAATAATAAATGTTTTTCTGCAAATCTAAATATAAGAGATTCAAGGCAATTTTAAAATGAAATATTTGGTGTAAATAATAACTTTAGAAGTCAACTTTCACCTGTTGAACTTCTGACAACTGTTAACCAGTTTTCCACACTGAAGCGAGATTTATTAAGAATGGAATAGATAATGGTCCCACAAAGGATAGCAGTAGCTCCTCGAATCTGTGGATCTCCATGATTAATATAGTTCAAAACATCTGAGACATATTGATCCTCTGTAGAAATAAATCATACAACTATTATATATATAAACTTCTTTACCATCAAATTTTCAAATCTAAAGCTTTTATACACAGAGAAAAAGTTTTTGAAAACACAAATTTTTAACTCTAGCCCAAACCTAAGAAAACTTGAATAAGAAAGGCATGTGAATTTGAAGGGGCTAAAATTATTGATGATTTTAACTTATAAAAAGTTAATTAGAATGCAGTACACAAAAGTGGCATAGATTTCTCTGAATCACCTATTCAAAACACTACATATTTCAAACATAATACATAATCTTCCAAGCTTTGTTTTCAAGAAGTCTTATTATTTTTTGTTTGTTTTTACGGGGCAATGAGGGTTAAGTGACTTGCCCAGGGTCACACAGCTGGTAAGTGTCAAGTATCTGAGGCTGGATTTGAACTCAGGTCCTCCTGAATCCAGGGCCAGTGTTTTTATCCACTGCACCACCTAGCTGCCCCCTGTTTCCTTTTTTTTTTTTTTTTTTTAGTGAGGCAATTGGGGTTAAGTGACTTGCCCAGGGTCACACAGCTAGTAAGTGTTAAGTTTCTGAGGCCGGATTTGAACTCAGGTACTCCTGAATCCAGGGCCGGTGCTTTATCCACTGCGCCACCTAGCTGCCCCCCCGTTTCCTTTTAAAAATTATTTTTCTCCAATATTCTAAGTGACATTTTGGATGAATGCAGAAATTCAAGATCACTACCATTTACACTTTTCAGACGCAGATACGACTGCTAGAATATTACTCAGTTACAAGTTACTAAAAAATTACAATTATTCTTCCTACAACTATCAAGTGCCAGGACTTCAAATACCACATTATTTTATAGAAATAGGATACTTCAAATGTTTTATGAAATAAGGAAGGATTGAAGTAGAAAAAGAAACTCTCAACATACCTGGCTGTTCCATGGTCTCCAGAGGTGTTTTGTAAAGTTTGCTAAAGAAAGATTCAGGATGAAGGGCCACAGCTGCTCCAACACAACTTACTGCCAAAGCCTTCACACTTACCCTTACATCCCTATCTGGAACCAATGCTGCAAAAAGACAAAATGCACCTCATTCAGCTTAAGAAAATTTTGTTTCTTAACATTTTAATTTAATTTTATTTTAAGAAACAAAACTATATTCATTAAATGAGTATTCTTCCCTGGCATTCTCTCCCCTCACAAACCAGTGACCACTGGACTCAGACCCAGCCATCTACTGAAACATAAAACTCCATGACAAAATCTAGCCCCTTTGATCCTGCATATACACTTCTTAAAGAATGGGAATGAAGAATGAGACTCCCGAGTGGGTGACTGCTAAGAGAAGCTCATGCTCATTTCCCCTCATTTCTACATCTGCCATAGTCTCAAATATTTAAATGGACCTGTGACTTAACTTATTTGGAAGTTCTGCCCAGTGATAAAGATCACCACCTCTCTATGCTTGCCCATCCTATGTGATTCTTGCCTCTGTTCTTCCATATGTTCCCCCCACCCCACACCAATGTGCTTGGGACCTTCCCTGCTTCAAAATACCTCAACAGTTACATGCTGCAGCCTGCTGACACCACCATGTATCTTTCAATTGACCTCTATGTGATATTCATTTATAATACTTTAGAGACTCTTGAATTCTATGTCTCCTTGCCATACAGCTATACCAAGAGAATGCTGGTATTCAAAAGAAAGGTCTTTTGGCCTCATTTCTCAAATACATAAAAAACTGAGTCAAAAAAATAAAAGTAATTTCTGAATTGATAAATGGTCAAAGAATATGAACAGGCAGTTTTCAAACAAAGTAATCAATGCTATAAATAATCATATGAAAAATGCTCTAAATCACTATTGACTAGAAAAATGCAAATTAAAACAACTCTGAAGTATCACCTCACACCTATCAAATTGGCTGAATGTAAATTTAAGCATACTTTTTTTTAACTTTATTTTTCCTGGTGTTTTGGGTTTGGGATTTTTTTAATCTATGTTTTCTTTTACAACATGGCTAACAAGGATATATGTTTTGCATGACTGCACATGTATAATCTATATAAAATTACTTCCCTTATCAAGTAAGCGTGATGGGAGGGGGGGGAAAATTTGGAACTCAATTTTTTTTTAAAAGAATGTTAAAAATTATTTCTATGTGTAATTGAATAAAAATAAAAAATATAATTACAAAAAAAAAAGATGTCTTTGCTTTCATTTTTTAAAAATGGGGTTATTAAAAGGGTTTTGCAACTTTTTGTCTTGTTTAACTCAAGGCCAAAATCATTGTCTACATGTACTGGATGTTCCAGATATGCCTACTAATGGACAAGCTTTATAAGTTGTCCATACAAAGACAGGTTAAAAACTGGGCAATAAACATTTTTTATCTACTCAGGCTTTCTTGTGTGGATGTTCAGGTCAAACTCCTTTGAGAGATTATAGATTTCTCAAAGGAGGCTCTGTAATGTTCTGGGACTGGAAGCAATCAGCACAATGCTATCCACAAATGAGAGTACCTAGAGAAGCTCAGCAGCAGCAGGTAATCACTCTATATGCTATCATCAGTAGAGAGCATACATTTCCCTGTTTTATGCACTCCCTACCATTTATCATCAGTGAGTAACTAAACAGGGTTATTTTGTAAGTTATATCTTTTAAGGAACCCTGTATGATTTTGATATATTGATAGAAGACATCTTGTCAAAAAAAAAAAAAAAAGCCTGTATCACCTTTTAAGCACTGAATCAAATCCTTTCTCGTAATCAAGAATTAATATAATGAGCTCTTATACTCAACAAAATACTATTGAATATCACTTAAGAAAGCTAGTTAGGGGCGGCTAGGTGGCGTAGTGGATAAAGCACCAGCCCTGGATTCAGGAATACCTGAGTTCAAATCCAGCCTCAGACACTTACTAGCTGTGTGACCCTGGGCAAGTCACTTAACCCCCATTGCCCCACAAAAACAAAAAAAACAAAAAAAACAAAAAAAAAAAAGAAAGCTAGTTAGTTCCCTAAAAATACCCTCACCTAAGATTTCCCAATAGATGACTCCCCTTAAAGATTCTGTATAGATGAGAAAGCTGGCACATAGGTCACTAGTTATTGAAGTCCTCTCAATCACCTTTTAAATATTAATAAGGTCTAAGATTTTTCCACACCTTTGTTATCTTCCCATACTTCAGATAACAGATGTATTGATCCTTCAACAACTTAAAAGTCAGCTCTAGCATAGATCTACCCTACACACACTTGGTCCAAATTCAGCTTTCTTCCATTGCTGTTCTCTCCACTGGCATTTCACTTCAGGTATAAAAATATTTAAGAATATAAAGTTACAGATAAGGATCATGGTTCCACTGTCTGTGGTGGAAAAAAGTTTGCTCTAATAATTTTTGTAAATCTTTTCCATTTTAATTATTAGTATTACTTATATTAGTTGTGTATCTGGCAAAGCTTTTTTTAAACTGGTTTTGCTTTCTTCTTCAGAAGAACATAAGATTTTGCAAACAAGTTTATATTCTAACATGCTGTGCTGCTGCCTTTGCAATTTTCCCTCCAATTATTTAAAAAATTATTCTGATAAAAAGAACATATGCTTCATAAAACTCTCAAAAAGCATGACACAAAAAAAGTGAAGAACCCTAATTTGGAGGGTCTTAAGATATTCATAAAATTTCTCTACCTTTTCATCCTCAGCAAGCAATGCTAGTGCGTAAATTGCAACTATTTTTTTGGAAGTCTTTTTCCAAAAATATATCATTAGTTTGTTCATATGGCAATCTTAAGTCCCATGAAATCATTTTTTGTTGCCTTTCGGGCATACAATAAAAGCAAATCCATCAAATCCTTTCTTTGCTTCTACAAGGAATATGGGTGAGCTGTGTTCCCATGTAGCCACCATGTCTTTTGTAGCAAGAACATAGAAATTGATAGGACTGAGCTTCTACAACGATTTGTCCCCTTGGCCATATTAATGAGACCTCATGTGTTGAGTATGAATGATAAAATTAAAGTTGATGATGGTCTAAAAGCCTTCTTTGCTCTTACCTAGAAGTCTACCACCACCATGAAGATGTTTAAGGCAATACATAAAGTGAGGGCCATTTTGTGCTGTGCTTCATTTCAGGGGCTGCCACAGTCTGTGTGCTGATGAGCCTCTCTGTGCTCACCAAAGCTGGCCCTTGAATACCAGCTGTGGTCTCGGCCAGGACCATGCTTCAAACCTCTCCAGCATCATGGCACCTGCCAGAACTTGTACTCCACTGGCATAGGCTTTGAGAACCCAGGATCACCTCCATTCCACAAAGAAGGATAGATAACAGTAGGATTCTGCCATAGTAACTTATAATTAAACTTACCACCTTTTTCTCCTGTGAGCAAAAAGGAAGCAGATAACAACCGAACACAATGGACTAGAGGTGCCAAATCAGCATCAGTGAAGTGTCCAATATCTCCTTTTATTCTAGAAGGCTAAAACAGAGAAAAATCTATTTTTTAATCTACCTTGATAAAACAAACCAACCAGAAAATATTTTTGAGCACTGTGTAGAAAACAAAGTAAAATCTAAAATGATGTCCTCAAAGTGCTTTTACAAACATAAAGCAAAAGCACCTGAGAAGTTAATTCAAAAGTTTAACTGATAGGTTCAATTCTTACCAATCAGTTTAGAACAGCACCCAGCAAATAATAAGTACTTAATAAATGGCTGTAGACTGAATACAATATAAGAAAAAGACATGAGGGGTGGCTAGGTGGCACAGTGGATAGAGCACCGGCCCTGGATTCAGGAGTACCTGAGTTCAAATCCGGCCTCAGACACTTGACACTTACTAGCTGTGTGACCCTGGGCAAGTCCCTTAACCCCCACTGCCCCACAAGAAAAAAGAAAAAGACATGAGACTATAAATGAGTAACTGTCAAACAAATAACAGACAGTAAATGGCAGAGTAGTTTAGAAAAGAGAAAGATCACTAGGGAGTAGTCTAGAAAGAAATGGTATAGTGGGGCAGCTAGGTGGCTCAGTAGATAGAGCACTGGCCCTGGATTCAGGAGTACCTGAGTTCAAAATCCGGTCTCAGACACTTGACTCTTACTAGCTGTGTAACCCTGGGCAAGTCACTTAACCCCAATTGCCTCACCGAAAAAAAAGAAAGAAAGAAAGAAATGGTATAGTAAGAAGGATATGTCTTTATTTCTAAAAGATGGGAAGAATATGGTTAGGCAGAAAGGAAAAAGGAAGGCTTTCTAGTTAGGGGAATAATAGAAACAAAAGCAAGGTGGTAGAAAAGCTAGAATATGTATTGTAAAGTAGTGAAGGTATAAATCATGATATCTGAACACAAAGAAATTTTATTGTACTATAAGAAATGACAAAATAGTTTCAGAAGAAATTAGAAAGGTCTCTAAGAACTAACACAAAGTGAAATTAGCAGAACCAAGAAAACAATTTATATAACCACCTTAGAAAGAGAAACAACTCTGAAATATTTCAGAACTCTGATCAATCAATGAAATGATAACGCACTATTGTAAAGAAATGAAGATTAAGCATATTACCCACTTGCAGAGAGAAACGATAGTCTTAGAAAGCAGAATGAAATGTAAATATTTGAACATGGGCAATAAAGGAATCTACTTCACTTGACAATACATATTTGTTACAAAGGTTTTATTTTGTTGTTGCTGCTGCTACTGCTGTTTAATCAGGAGAATAAAGGGAAATGAAAAGGAAAATAAAAGCTTTTTAGAAAAAATAAAAAAATTCTATTTTTAAGAATTTTTAAAAATATTAAAAAGGAAATAAATTAACGAAGGTATTAGACACCATCCACCTTTCAACAGTTTGAAATCATTATATATTTTTTTGTTATCTACCTCACCTTGTTTTCATGATCACTTGGCTCCACAGTTTCATCTTTTGATAAAAATCGGTCAACACTGCTGTCAGATGGTTGTCTGCTATGTCCTGTGTTTTTCAGGAGATGGGGCTGCTGAAGTGCTTCAAAGAAAAACACTGATTAACAAATAAACCTTACCAGTAGCTTACAACTAAAATACAAAAATACATGCATGCACACATACAAATATAACCTAAAAGAGTCTTTAGTCCCTTTGAGCTCAGCTCCTACATGGGTACTTTTCTGATACCACCCCCCACTACCTCCTATCCAAATTACCTTGTACTTATTTTGCAGATATTTGCATATACGTACACACTCTCTCTCTCTCTCTCTCACACACACACACACACACACACACACATATTGCCCTGGTAGAATGTAACCTCTCTGAGACCAGGGATGATTTCATTTTTGCCTTTTTTGTTTTGCTTTGGGTTTTGGGGGGGGGGGGGTTGTGGGGCAATGAGGGTTAAGTGACTTGCCCAGGATCACACAGCTAGTTAAGTGTCAAGTGTCTGAGGCTGGATTTGAACTTAGGTCCTCCTGAATCCAGGGCTGGTGCTTTATCGACTACAACACCTAGCTGCCTCCATTTTTGCCTTTTTATCCCTGACATCTAAAACAATGCCCAGTACATAGTAGGTCCGACTTGTTGATTGACTGACCACAGAATAAATAAGTCATGAAACATTAGTCCCAAAAAATTTATTCCTGAAAAACATGGAAGAATAATACAAAATGTCTAGGTTTTCTCTGTTTTTGCTCTTTTATCAGTTAAAATTAACATACCAATGGTAGAGTTTCTGAAATTGTCTGGAGCCTCATCAGGGAGAACATTTGATGATTCATCATCTTCATCCTGTAATTGTCCAATGTGCATTCCTGAATACTGGCTTTCAGCACCATCTAATACCTATATTGTTCAAGAAGATAACTTCAGAATTCAATACAATGATTCTTAATTAAAAATCAAATATCTCACAAATATCCACAAAGACAAATCAGTTTGAAAGTTCTCCTTATAAATTAGACAATGTTGTGTAATGGAAAGAACACTGAAATAAGACATAGGTGACTGTCTGGATCCAGTTCTATCACTAAATAACTATGACACTGGACAAGTCACTTAACTTACTGGAATCTCCATTCCCTCATCTGTAAAATTAGGAGAATATCTGCTATACAAATACAAATTTATAAGATTTTTATAGCACTAAACAAATAAACTTAGTTAAGATGAAAAGGAAGATCAAACTCTTATTTTTCTAAGTACCACATAAGTATTCTGACACTAAATTCAGTACTCTTTCTACTGCATCATATTGGAGCTACTGCCACCTGCCACCAGCAGCTGGTGAGAAAAGAAATTGGAAGCCATCAAAAGTTGTAAAATTATGAACTACTATGATTATAAACTGGACTAGTTTTGAACTTCCAGATGAGGATGATTACTTAAACCATATTTCTATCTAGAAGGGGGGAAAATCACTTCAAATACTTTTGAGTCAAAAATACAAGAGCTTTAGGACAAATATACAAAAACACACAAAAAAAACTTTAGGTGTACTTTATAAGTGAAATTGAAACTCTCCCAATCTTCAAGTTTACAGTTTTACTCTTTTAACTATTGAGCTTTTTTCTTATGGTTATTTCAGACTCTATATTCAATTCATCTCTAGATAAATATATTTAAAGTTTTTTTATTAAGCCAATTAATTTTTTAAAGTAGGCTTTATAATGGTTATAAAATGTCCAACAATCAGTTCTCCCTATTTATTCAGCCACCACATAGATTATTTTATATTATTATATTATTGCATAGATTATTGCAATGGCATAATTTCCTCAAGCTTCTCTCCCCAAATGCATACTGCTGACAGAGTGATTTTCACTGACTGCAGTTCTAACCATATCACTACTTAATAAATTACAGAAGCTCCTTACTGCTTATATAATCAAATAACAAATTCCTCTATTTAGCTCTTAAAATTTTATTGGACCTAAGCTATCTTTCTAGACTCATTAGCTATTCCTCCCCATCCTGCACTCTGTTCCTGACACAAATAATTTCATCTGACTGCAACCCATACCTGTAGTACTCCTCGTCTCCACCTCATTAGCGCCTATTCTTACCTCAAGACACAAACTCACTCCCAAACTAACTTGTTAACTAAATTACTTTTTATTTATTCCCTTTACACTTATTCTGTATACACTTATTTAAATTCTTGTCTCCCAGGAGGAGAGCTCCTTTCAAGAAGAGATTGCTTCATTCATTCGATTTGTATCCCCAGTGGCACACACATAGTGCCTAGAACATACAAGGAGTATGATAAATAGTCATTGGTTCAATGATCTGAAAGACAGCATGGAAAGAGCAATGGACTCAGAAGCAGAAGACCAGAGTTTAAGTTCTGACTCTATTTCTGACTAACTCTAATATAATATAATATAAAGCACATGATTTCTCTTTGCAAATCTCAATCTTCTAATTTACAAAAGAAGACTAATACTATGTAGACATTCTACTTCACCAGGTCCTGTAAGGACATACTTTGAAAATTAAAAATCGACCTGATATTACTGCCTTCCCATGGGTCTTATAATTGGTTAAGTTTAGTTTATTAGAACATTCATCTTTTTAGGGAGGTTTAACCTACTTGAGTTAAGTCATAACAAATAAGCATAATAAATAGTAATGAATAAAAAATAAGTAAATAAGGGTAAAAAATAAATAAAAAAGAACTCCCTATGTAAATTGTTAAGAAATTAAATGAGTTTATGATTTTAAAAAAAGAAATTAAATGAGTTGCTCTAAGAGGTTGATGTATTCTCCAATTAGACAAGGGTCTTCAATAAAGGTTGGGTAGCACTTGTCAAGAAAGTTACATAAGGGAATCCTACTCAGAGATAAGATTAGATACCCATGAAGTCCTTTCCAGCTCTGAGACTCTGTGACTTCTCCCTCTGGATTCATCAGGTCAAGGACCATATCATATTTTACATTTCCCTGGATATCTAGCACAATGTACTACTTATAACAGAATGTTAACACTGAAGTTGAGTCATTTAGTTTTCTTAAAATCTGTAGCAAATTATTGCTGTAATAAATTATTTTCTATAATTTAATTTAAAATCTATGAAAATTCTGTGAACTAACATCTAATTAAAAACAAAAGATATAATACACATTTCCAAATGTTATCAGCAATACTGACAAAAATTTTAAAGTTAAAAAAAAAAAAAGGAAAACATTTTCTTCTAACTAATGTCAACACTCTCCCTAAAAGAAATAGGCTGGCATCTAAAAGAACAAAAAGTGACTTGGTTGAAATGCAAACACTACATAAAGCACCTTTTATTATTGTTTTTATTGAGTTTTTTCCTCAGAATAACTTAGCCGATAACTTTACTCAACTTGTTAAAATCTTGTTGAAACTAAGAATGACAAGCTTTTATTCAAAAGCAAATAACTTAACTATTTGCCTCAGTTTCCTCACTTGTAAAAAAGAGAATAGCACCAACCTCCTAAGGATAAAGTGAGATATTTGTAAAGTGTTTTGCAAACCCTAAAGCTCTACATAAATGCTAGCTATTAGTAGCATTATTCAGCTGACCTCCAATTAGTATAAATAACTTTGCTAAGATACATAACCATAGCCTGTATTCCTACTTCCCTCTTATTATGTTATTATGAAATAAAAAAATTAAGTAGGGTACAGTATCCTCATTTGGATCTAGAGTTAGAAGGCTCAGATGCCTAGTGTTGCATAGGTGTTAGGCAGCAAAGTCAGGTTCAAAGCCAGGTTCCTAGATCCTTGGACTGAAAATCCCAGTCCTTCCAATATATTATGCTGCCTCCTATTCTAACTACATTATATGGATGAATAAAGTGAGCTAAGTGATGTTCTTGGCCCATGCTTTGTGCAGCTTCCAGGTGGCACTGCTAGAAGTCTTCTGATTCTAAGTCTAGCTCTCTCAACATGGGGCCATGTGTAACTCCGTGTTCCCCTGTGCAATCAAATACAAGAGTATTCATTTCGCTTTCACAGTTACAAGTCAGAGCCATTCACGTGCAACATACTGTAAAAGAAAACATTTAAAAACAAAAAGCAATATGCAAATGACAATTTATTCAGGGGGTATGGCCATATTACATTTGGCCCATTCAGATTCCATTTTTTCACTTAACTTAGATCCATGAAGGTCTAAAGAGTATTTTCCTATTAATACATAACACAGTCCATTTTTAGTAGCACTCATCCAATCCAAATGATTATGAAAGACAATTAGAAGTGCATCATCTACAGAACAAAAATAAGTTGATTTCTCAGTGAAGGTATAAAGTAAGGCCAAGCTCTAAAAGTTATGATCAGCTGACCTTTTTACTGTAATTGACTGAGGCATCCATGAAGGAAGTGCGAGAAATGTCAGACCCCAGAGAAGAATACTGGACCTCCCTGCCTCCCCCTCTTTACCCATTGCACACTTACAATTTCAGAACTGTCTGAAGGGGTCACAGCTGAATCTGGACCTTCTGTGGTTGTCTGTGAACTATCACTAATTGGTGATGAAGCCTGGGTCCCATCATTCATGTCCATAGCAGGGTCAGATGGGACAGCACTGATTTGGCTTGAGCTGCGACTAAGCATATCCTCTTCATCCCCATCTGTGGCTGCACTTGTCAAGTCACAGCCAGTCAGATCAACAGGGTCTGACTGTAAAGTATGTTGTGATCTGGGCTGTTCAGTGATGATATCATGACCTGTGGAATCAGCAGCCGAACTTGTAGAGACAGGAGTTGATACACCTGACGAAGAAGCCAATTCACCTGTGATTTCACTCTTCATTGAGGCTGAAAGAAAAGAATGCTACATGAGGTTCTTGTGACACTGTTTCCCCCCCTGATCCTCCTGCAAATCACCCTGATCACTCATTTTCAGATCCATCAATATGCCATGTCCACTCCCTGAGGATGTATTCCACCTTGGGTTCTCTTCCCCCTACATTCTCTCAGTGGGTCACTTCATTAGCATCTATGGGGACAACTGTCATTTTCATGCAGATTTTTCCCAGCTCCACATATCTGAGCCCCAGTCCCACCTCAGCAACTTCCTTTTAGTCATCTTGAACTTGAAGACCAATAGACATCTCAAACTCACTTATGTCCAAAATATAATCATCTTTCCAAAACACATCTCTTCTTCCAAATTTCCTTATTTCTGTTGAGGGCACCATCATCCTTCCAGGAACACAGACTGGCAACCTTTACATTTCCCTTGACTCCAAACCCCACATATCCAATCAGAAGCCAAATCTCATCCTTTTTATTTGCAAAACATCTCATATATTTGTCTGTTTCTCTCCATGCACAGAACTACTAGTCCAGTTCAGGTACCTGGCACCTCTTGTGTGGACTGCTGTAATAGACTCTGAATTGGTTTCCCTGCCTTGTCTTCCCACATCAATCAATCCTACACAAAGCTGCCAAGGTGATTTTCCTAAAGTACAAGTGTGATTGTGTTATCCCTCCCACTCAAATCAGTGTCTGAATTCCTGTGGCATTTAAAGCTCTTCACATAGGGGCAACTAGGTGGCACAGAGGATAGCCCACTATCCCTTAAGCCAGGAGGATCTGCATTCAAATTCAGCCTGACACTTACTAGCTGTGTGACCAAAGGTAAGTCACTTAACCCCAAATGCCTCAAAAAAACAACAAAACAAAACTCTGCACAATCTTTTAGTCTTCTTATCCTTTGTCATACTCTACAACTCTATGGGCCAGACCTTGCAGCCTCTCTGCTATTCCACATGTAATGTTGCATCTCTGTCTTTGCACTGGCTGCACATTCTCCCTGAAATGTACGCTTTCCTTCCACAACTCCACCTCTTGGAATCCTTGGCTTCCTTCAAAACAAAACCAACTCAAGCAACAAGCTTCTAAAGGAGGCCCTTTGAGTCAGCTCAGGGGCCAGTCTTTTCCTCCAAGGTTAATTAGTATCTTGTTAGGATTAATTTGTATCTACTGAGTATGTATCACACCCACCCACACGTGTATATACCCCTGGTTCTCTCTCTAACTAGAAGGTCAATTTCTTGAGAGCAAGAACTATTTTTGTTTTTGTTTTGTATCCCCTGGACTTAAGTGCTTAACAAATCCTTGCTGAATGACTGACTGGCTGCCTGGTTCTCCACCTATCTGTCCATTCACTCCTGTTCAGTTTCCTTTGTTGGTTCTTGGTCCATGTTCCACCAGCTAACCCTGCTGTCTCAAAAGGTTTGGCCTAGTCCCCATAATTTTATGTATTTTATTTTATGTACTTAAAAACATTACTATGAGAAAGGGAAAATAAGTTTGACCAGACTGATGAAGGGATTATGAAAAAAGTTAAGAATGTCTCCTGTACTGGATGACCTCATCACCTTCCATGGGATCACCTACATCTATGCAGATGCTTCCCAAATCTCCCTCTCCAGTCCTAACCTGTTTTCAGAGCATTAGTCCTCACCACCAACTTCCTTATGGATATCTTGAAACGGCTGTCCCGCTGGCATCTCGAACCCAGTATGTTCAAAACAATTCATTACCTTTCCTCCCAAAAGCAACCCTCTTCCAAATTCCTCTACTAATATCAATGGCACCACCACTCTTCCAGACACCCACCACCGGCTCATCCTCAAATCCTCACTCTCACTTACCCTACGTATCCAACTTATTGCCAAATTCTATCCATTCTACCTTCCCAGCATTTTTCCTTTATGTCCCCCAAACCTAGTTTAAGATCTCCTCACTGCCTTCCTGAACTTATGCATTAGCCTCCCAGATTTACCTGCTCCAGTCCTTGCTCCACACAGCTGCCAAGGTGGTCAGCGCACATCACATACAAATCCCTGGCCCCTTCCTCTCTACCTTTGCAGTCTTCTCAAACATGACTTCACTCTATAACCTCTACAATGCAGCCACACTGGCCCATGGCATATCTTTGCTGACAACCCTCTCTAGTAGCTCTCCCCTGTGCCTGGAAGGCTCTGCCCTATCCCCTTTGCCACTAGTTTCTTTAGCTTCCTTGAAAACTCATCTCAAATCCCACCTTCTACAAGAAGCCTTTCCAGAATCAAAGCTATCTATAATTATATAAAAAATGCTCTAGATCACTATTGATCACAGAAATGCAAATTAAAACAACTCTGAGGTATCACCTCACATCTATCACAGTGGCAAATATAACAAAAATGGAAAATATCAGTTATGGAGGGGACGTGGGAAAGCTGGGATGCTAATCCACAGTTGGTGGAGTTGTGAAAAGATCCAACCATCCTGGAGAACAATTTGGAAAGGACTATAGAACTCTGCAGACCCTTTGATCCAACAATACCACTGCTAGGTTTATATCCCAAAGATAGCTTCAAAAAGAGAAAAAGACCTATTTGTACAAAAATATTTATAGCAGCTCTTTTTGTGGTGGCTAAGAACTGGAAATCAAAGGAATGCCCATCCACTGGGGAATGGCTAAACAAGCTGTGGTATATGATGGTGATAGAGTATTATTGTGCTGTAAGAAATGAAAAACAGGATGATTTCAGAAAGGCCTGGAAAGACTTGTATGAACTGATATATAGTGAAGTGAGCAGAACCAAGAGAACATTGTGCACAGAGACAGCAATACTGTTTGAGGAAGAACTGTGAATGATTTAACTATTCTCAGCAGTACAATGATCCAAGACAATCACAAAAGACTATCGATGAAACATACTCTCCACCTCCAAATAAAGAACTGGTATTGATGGAACACAGACTGAAGCCTGCTATTTTTCACTCTTTCATTTTTTTTCTTTTATTCATGTTTTCTTGTACAAAATTACTAATATGGTGATGTTTTACATAATCATACATGTATAACCCATATCTGATTGTTTCCTGCCTCAGGGAAGGGGGAGGGGAGGGAGGGAAGGAGGGATAAAAATTGAAACCCAAAACTATAAAGAAAATGTTTATTACTTTAAAAAAAAAGAGTCCTTTCCCTGGTCCCCTTAGCTGCTAATATGGTCCTCTCTCAGAATGCCTTCCATCTACCCTCTGCATATCTTATGTATACCTAGTAATTCCCAAGTAGTCTCTACTATTAGAATGTGGGCTCCTTGAAGGCTGTTTTTCTTTGTATCCCTAGCACTTAGCATAGTGCCTGACAGAATAAGATCTTAATAAATATTTGTTTATTGGAAATTGAGGGGATGTCCATCAATTGGGAATGGTGTAATGTGGTATATGATTGTGATGAAATACTATTGTACCAGAAGAAATGATATGAGGGCAAGGGGGTGTGTTCAGAAAAAAAAATGGCAAGAGTTATATGAACTGGTACAAGGTGGATAGTACCAGGAGAACACTGTATGCAATAAGCTCAATACTATATAATCAACAACTGTGAATGACTTACCTATTCTCACAAATACAAAGATCCAATTCCAATTTCAATTCAAGATGAAAAATGCTCTCCACATTCAAAGAAAAAATTGATGGAGTTGGAATGAAGATTGAAGCAGTTTTTTACCTTTTTTTTCATGTTTTTCCCTACAATATGACTAATATGGAAATATTTTTGCATGACCACACACGTATAATCTATATCTAATTGCTTGCTATCTCAGGAAGGTACACAGGAAGGAGGGAGATAATTAGAAACTCACACTTTTTAAAAATGAATGTTTAGGGGGGCAGCTAGGTGGCACAGTGGATAAAGCACCGGACCTGGATTCAGGAGAACCTGAGTTCAAATGAAGCCTCAGACAACTTAACACTTACTAGCTGTGTGACCCTGGGCAAGTCACTTAACCCTCACTGCTCTGCAAAAAAACCAACAAAAACAAAAACAACCAAAAAAAATGAATGTTTAAAATTGTTTTTAGATGGAATTGGAAAAAAATAAAATGCTCATAAATAACAGTTTAGTGATTGGTACATTTTGTTGTGGTTGGGGAAGCTAGGTGGTGCAATGGATAGAGTGCCTGTCAAGAAGACTTATCTGTCCTCAGACACTAATTGTGTGACCCTGGGCAAGTCACTTAACACTATTTGCCTTATCTATAAAATAAACTGGAGAAGGAAATGGAAAACCACTCCAGTATCTGAACCAAGAAAACTCCAAATGGAATCAAAGAGTCAGATACAACTGAAACAAATGAACAACAACAATGTAGCTATGTAACTAGTTATTTCCAAGTAGTCTCCTCCATTAGAATTAGAGCTCCTGGATGGATGCTTTTCTTTGTATCCTTAAGATTTAACATAGTGACTGACACAGAGTAAGATCTTAAACATGTGTTTAATAATTGGCAAATAAGAAGTGTTTCATTATTGTCAACTGCCTGATTGATTAAAGAAGAAGAATTTGAATCATATGCCAGAACGATACAAGTGGTAAAATGCGCCAGAAAATTCAGATTAACCTGGGGCAAATTATGTGGAACTATATTTTAATCTCAGTATTACCAGCAAACCTTGAACCACTTCTCATCACCTCTCCATTCAAACAAAAACATGAGCTCTAGTAATGTGAAGTCATTTTGTAATGGGCATATATCAACCATTAGAAGAACAGGAAATATCATTAAACAGAGAGACAACAAGGGACCTCAAGTTGAAAAAACAGCAGGATGTCCACCGACTATTGAAATTGTACTAGATAAGTCTACCCCAGAATTTGCTGTATCAGGAGATGCATATAACAAATTCTTCCCCAAAAGACTTAAGCAAGAAGAAAAGGAAATGTAAGTTAATATTTTAGAAAAATAGATTTACCGCTCCTCTCTATTAGCATGGGTAACAGTTGATAAAATCAGTGTACAACAATCACAATAGGGGATTTAAAATGGAAAGTCAGATAACCAACTTCTAAATAAAACTAAAATGCTAAATTACCTGCAAATGCTGAGCTGCTAACTTCAGATCTTGATTCTGGATCATCTTCTAAGCCTTCTTCTTCTCCTAAGAGCACTTTACCTGATAAACAATGCAGTAATGAAATATAATTAACTTCAACAACTACTTATTAAGTACCTAAGTGTTAGGTACTATGCTATGAACTAGGAATATGATTTCCCCATGGTAAAAATTTCTCTTTTAGTTTGGCTAAAAATATAATAGGCTTGGGGTGGCTAGGTGGCACAGTGGATAAAGCACCGGCCCTGGATTCAGCAGTACCTGAGTTCAAATCCGGCCTCAGACACTCGACACTTACTAGCTGTGTGACCCTGGGCAAGTCACTTAACCCCCATTGCCTCACCCCCCCCAAAAAAATATATATATAATAGGCTTTTTGAAACAAAAAATGTACATTTCTAAATCTCAAATCATGGGAAGATTGAATTCACTTCTTCATACTACTTTAATGGTAACAAGAGAATATTTATACAGAATTTGATGGCTTATAAAGTGATTTCCTCATGGTGCACGGTACTCACATTAACTATATTTTTTAAAACTACATTATAGTCATAAAAAGAATATTGGGGGCAGCTAGGTGGTGCAGTGGATAAAGCACTGGCCTTGGATTCAGGAGGACCTGAGTTCAAATCCAGCCTCAGACACTTGACACTTAACTAGCTGTGTGACCCTGAACAAGTCACTTAACCCTCATTGCCCTGCTCCCCCCCCCCAAAAAAAGAATATAGAGCCTGGAGAGAGGAAAACCTGGGTTCAAATGTTTAATTTTGGATTTCCTATAAGACTCTAAACTATCTCTTCCCCTTCATTAAAGAAGACTGTAATAAGGGATCCTAAAATGGAATTTCTTCTGTAAAATGGGGATAATTGTATTCTCATAACCAGGCTGTTATGAGAAAAGGATTTCTTAAACCTTAAAGCACTATAGAAATTACACCACTGCTACTATTAGTAATGGAAAAAATATCCCTAAGACATTTAAGGAGATCTTAGGATACTATTCAAATCAACACCAATTTAGAGAAAATAGTTTAATACCACAGTGCCCAACTAAGAGAGTATGCTTTCTTAGAAAAAACCCTAAACTAGTGTTAAATTTCTGTGTAATGACCAACCCTGGCCACAGAGATGATATAAACAAATGATATAATACATCATCTACTTTGCTTGAAAAGTGAGGGGCTGGGCTTTCAGACACTGATGGTTTTTTCATCAGTTGGTGTTGCTTAACTGTTTTTGCTTTCCTACAAGGGAAAGATCAAGGGGATGGTGTGGAAGAAGGGAGTAAACATGGAATCTAAACAAAGAACATCAATAAATTTTAAAAAATAAAATAAAATGTGGATTCACTGATAAAATGATGAAATTTCTTAGCCCTACAAATGTGACTTCTCAAGAGTTCTTTTCACCAAATCAAATTTTATAATCTCCATATATTAAGTTGCTTTCTGTCAAAATTAAGTCATAACAGCCAAAACCTACTTATCTTCAGAACTGAAATGTGAAATTACAATTTAATGTGGCTTCAGATTTCATGAAGTATTTAAAAATTTTTTTCAAACAGTTCTTAACAACAAATTATTCTTCAGGAGAAAACATGAATCCAAATATATACTCAAATCTATGTGTATTATCATTATCATCACCTAGAAGTAAAATAATGATAATGATAATAATAAAATCTGACATCTGTATAGACCCTTTGGGTTTGCAAGATATTTTATATATTATATAATCATTCATTTTATACATTTACCACCTTAGTACTTAAAGTACATTACAATCTCCTTAGCAGATACTGTTCAAATAATTGTAAGAATTCCTTGCTTTAAAACTACTTTACGAAATGTTAATAAAAAAGAGGCCAAAAGTACTACCTTTTTAAAAAAAATACATGTATATATATACAAAGAAATGAACAAAAAGAGAAGAGGAATACAGAGGAAGTAATAAAGATGTCACAGATGCAGAAATTTACTTTTAAGAGTAAACAGAGGGGCAGCTAGATGGCACAGTGGATAGAGCACCGGCCCTGGAGTCAGGAGTACCTGAGTTCAAATCCGGCCTCAGACACTTAACTAGCTGTGTGACCCTGGGCAAGTCACTTAACCCCAATTGCCTCACTAAAAAAAACAAAAAAACAACAACAACAACAAAAAAAAAAGAGTAAACAGAGGGGGTGCAGTGGATAAAGCACTGGTCCTGAATTCGGGAGTATCTGAGTTCAAATCCAGCCTCAGACACTTGACACTTGCTAGCTGTGTGACCCTGGGCAAGTCACTTAACCCCAATTGCCTCACCCCCCCCCCAAAAAAAAAATCAACATAAAAGGAGGCAGCTAGGTGGTGCAGTGGATAAAAGTGCCAGCCCTGGATTCAGGAGGACCTGAGTTCAAATCCAGCCTCAGATATTTGACACTTACTAGCTGTGTGACCCTGGGCAAGTCACTTAATCCTCATTGCCCCGCCCCCCCCCAAAATCAAGAGTAAATAGTTGTAAATATAGATTTACTTTATTGTGCCATTTAGAGTTAAAAAGAATAAATATTTTTAAACATCTTTAATACTTCAATGGCTTATGATTTCATCAATGTGCATACTTCCTTTATCAAGAGCTTCCATGGCCAAAAAAATTGTCACCCTGTGGTCAACCTGGTGATGAGCCTCTCAAGAAAGAATTTTTAAAACTGAATAAACTAATGCATTATTATTTAAAGGAGTATGACACATCTTATGGTAAATGATATATAACTATATAAATAAAACATTATTAAAGAGAAAAATGTAGAGAAGCCCCAATTCAGGTGATTACAGAAAGATTAATGGTCTGCTAATTGTGGCTATGATTTCATTAAAGCCACAAGTCATTCAACTTGTCAAATTGGGGGGTCCAAAGCAGAAAATTCAAGTTTTTAACAATATTAAAAGACAAATTTATATTATAATGTCTTTTAAATCCTATGAAGAAAATTATTAGGATAGTTTTTTTATCCTACCCATTTTGACAGGAACAATGAACTTAAGCCAGATCGAATACTACTAGTCAAGCAAGCTCTAATAGTGGTTTGCTAATTACTCATCATTTTCTAGCTAATTTCACAGCTCATCACTACAGGAAAAAGTAATTAAGCTATGACAAGAACTAGTGAGTAACAAAATGATGTAGGTGCACTAGAGAAAAAAAAACCCTTCGATTTCCAAGAAAATCAAGAAAAGAAAAAATATACATTAAAAAAAAATGAAGGGGTTCTAGTAAGTGTTTTTAAGGTATGCCAAAGAGTAACAGTAAATCTTTCAAACTGACAATTAGATGGCACAGTGGACTGAGTGCCAGGCCCAGAGTCAGGAAAACTGGAGTTCACTCACTTGCTGTGTAATTCTGGGCAAGTCACTTAACTTCCGTTTCCTCAATTTCCTCTACAGTAAAACAGGGATGGGGCAGCTAGCTGGCACAGTCGAGAGAGCACCGGCCCTGGAGTCAGGAGGACCTGAGTTCAAACCTGGCCTCAGACATTTGACAGTTACTAGCTGTATGACCCTGGCTGGGCAAGTCACTTAACCCCAATTGCCTCACAAAAAACAAACAAAACAGTAAAACAGGGATAATAACAGCACCTAGCTCTCAGCATCGTGAGGATTAAATGAGATAATAATTGTAAATCATCTAGCACGATGTCTAGCACATAGTATGCAATATGTAAACGTTAGCTATTAAATTATTAACCTCAAGAATTTCATGTGACAATGGTGCAACAGTTATGAAATCTCTGGATTACTAACTAATGGAAAAAACTCTTCTGAATCCATTCCCATCCTACCATGCACAGACCCATCATTAAAATAGTGACCTCCCTCTCTGGAAAATAAGACTCACAATTCATCATATGAAAAGCATCCTGCCCTACACAACAGTCATCTAATAATTTTTTTCGATTAACAAATGAATGAAGGAGAAAAAAAAAAGAATGTCATTCTTTACAAGATTTCAAAATAGAAGATGAGAGAATGTCCTTCAAATAAAAGAACATTCATACTGAACAAGAAACTGAGAATGGCATTTCAAATATTTATGACATGTTGAAGCACATAGATTAGATGTGCATTAGTTAATACATTCAAATTAACATATTTTGCAAAAGATTTGGTACCTGGTATACAAAATATGGCTGACAAAATGATAACAGGGCTCTAGTTTAACAAAAATAGTAGATGTTTAGAGTTTTAAATAGGAAAAAAAATTTTTTCAAGTATTCTTTATCTAAATAAAATGAAGTTAAGGGCGTAGAAGCATACATGCTAAACATTATTATTTAGTTCCACAAGAACATTGCCTTAAGAGAAATTATATTACAGAGCAGTTATTTTCAAAATAACAATGCTAAATAAATGGGAAATAATGTTCCTGGGAATACAAAAGTCAGGCTACAAAAACTCCAAATAGACTTTTAAAGCAACGTGAGACTAAAACAGGGAATACAAATTTCAGGCCAAAGCTGAGCAAAGGGGAAACAGTAGACCCAGATCACTAGGCTAGACAAAGGCACCCAGGAATAACTGGGCTGAGCAGAACTGACTTATGACAGGATTCTACTTATAATGCCTTAAATTAGTTCATTGTTTATTTTGGTCAAAGCTATAGGCACAAATTACTCCAGGTATGCCTGTGCAACACAGAACCAAGCAGATTACCTATAACATTAGAAAATTTTAAAATAAGCAATCAAATAAGCAAGACAAATCTGCAAAACTATTATGGCCCAGTTATCAAGGATTTCAGCAATATTTTTAAAGGTAAAAAATATTACTAAGAATAGACATGGAAACAAAGTCCAATGTATTATGAAAATAGAGAAAGAAAATAAGTCATGGAAACAGAGTCCAATATAATATGAAAAAAAGAAAACAAGATCACACAAGACTCTGACTTTTAAAAATAATCACCTTTTTGTTTTCTTGAAAGAACAGGGCTGCATGAAGACCCCCCTCCAGCTGCAAATCATAGAGAGCAAAAGATCCAAAGTAAGAAAATGAGCTGCTGAAATCAGGAAGGAATTTTCAATAGCTTCAAAAAAGCTGGATTTCATGCAAATTAGAATATAGAAATATATTCTACAAACTGTGATTAAGGATATAAATCAATATTATTGTACTCTAGTTTGAAAATCTCAAAATTACATAAAAACATAATAAAGTACTGAATACAAATTACATGTGACCCAAGATATAAAACCAGCTAATTAATTACATGACAGAACAATTTCACAAAATATCAAAACAACAGGATATTTGCTTGATCTCCAACAGTTAATTAGGTAAATATGATAGGAATAAATTAACTGGAGAATAAATCCTCTTTGGTTAAAAAAACATAAGTTCTAACAATCTTCCAAATTAATTGTTCATGAAGGCAAACATTCCACACCTAAGACCATATCTCAATATACAGGACTATACAGAATAAGTGCTATATAAATATTAGCTGCTATTGTTTTTATATAGTTCACCACTCTAATGCTGAATTAACAATGATATGTGCATTCAAATTATGCAATTATTAGAATTCCAGTCAGTTTTCTTCTAATTTGCCTAAACTTGTCAAGACAACAAAAAATGAAGAGTATAAATGAACAAAGTTTGGTTATTGTTGAGAGTGATAGATATGGGTTTGATGGAAATATTTTATGCTGACAGCCAGGACCCAAGATGTAAGACTCCTATTAAAGAGAGGCATTTCCAGATTAGAGATTTTGTTTTTTTAATAGAGTTATGCCTCAAAGAAAGGACTGTCACACTGGAATGTAACTAGACATCAGAGACCTAGGGCCAAAGTCACTCAGAGGCAAAAAATCCAGAACAAAGAAACAAGACAGGGACAGGAACTTCAGGTACAGCAGGAAATCAGAGGTCAGGAGAGCATTTCTGATGTGATTTGATAAGAGATAAAGGAGACCATTCGAGCAAAATATAAGTTCCTTAAGGGCAGAAACCAATTATTTGTAGTTGCATCCCCAATTTGTAGCACAGTGCTTGGTTCATAATAAATTCTGGTTGAACTGCAATGAATTGCTGAGTAGACAGGACAGGAAGTTTTCTAGTATCTTAAGATTTAAAGCCAGCAGGAAGGTTATCTAGTCTAACTCAATTTTATACATGAGGAAACTGAAGCCCAAAGAGAAGTGACTTTCCTAAAGTCAAGAAGGAAATGGTAGACCTAGGCTTTGAGTTGGAGATAATGGACTACAGAGACAGTGTTTGTTTCCCACTATTTAATGTCTGAACACTCCTAAATTCCCATAACTCAAGGTGACAGCCCACATCCCCAAGTGGTTTAAGCCACAAAATGGCTTACCTATATTACATAAAATTCTTTATTAAGGGAAGCTAGAAATTCCACCAATCAAAATTAAAAGCTCCTTTTGGAATCCAAATACCCCTGAAAAAAGTAAAGGCTACTGATTATTAACATTCTAGCATAATAAATGCATTTGGTCAGATTGCTTTTTCTCCAACACCTAGTTAAGATCAACTTTATTAAGACTATGTAATACTTTATTTTGGGAGCAGAACAAAGTAATTTTAAAATGTAGGCAACCTTAAGAGTTGGGAAGTAAGGTGATAAAGAAATAGAGATGACATTAAGGCACAGAAAGGGAAATGGGAGTGTTGCAAAGAAAAACTGAAATGCTGGCCAACATCTCTGTCTCCAGCTCACAGAGATTAAATACTCACTTTGTAAAACAGGTTCCCCAAATAATTTGAAATGCAATTTGAAACCCAAAGAACCAAACTTACAAAGGAAATGTCAACTTACTTTTTTATAGCCCTGGGACATACATCCTGTCTACTAAGGGCTACAGGAACAACTATATAAATCTCTATAGAACAAAAGAAATGTTGCTTCTAATACAAAACATTCTGATAGCCCTGTGAACAAGATATAGTGCCAGCACTATCTAAATGGGTAGAGTTAAGTTGTTCTACCGGTAGCTGATGATATTGAAGCATAAATTAATAATATCAACACATTCCCATCAATCAACAAGCCTTTATTAATAAGCACCTACTATGTGCTAAGCACTGTGTGGGCACCAGGGATATAAAAGTGAAACAGTCCCAGTCCTCAAGGAATTTACATTATATTAAACCCATTTAAAGATTTACAAAATCTAGGTCATTTTGAAAGAAAGGCAGCAGTAGCTGAAGGGAAGGAAGAAAGGTCTCATATAAGAAATAACACTCCAGCTGAGCTGTCAAGGAAATAAAGGATTCTAAGAAACAGACATGAAGAATAAGTATATTCTATCATTGAAAATGCTCAAAAGCACAAGATCTGAGATAAATGTTGTGTTTAAGGAATAGCAAGGTCAGTTTGGCTACACACTAGAGTATGTAAAAGGAAATAAAATACAATAAGCCTGTAAAGATAAGGTGAAACTAAGTAACACGGTCACACACTTTTGTTAAGCTGACATTTTTATAAAGGCAGCAACTATAAATAGCCATGATACTCCAGTCTTCTGGAATTATTCTTCGTAAGTCTATCAAATCATTAAGACCGTGTCCGCAAAGTTAACAAGAGTGGCATGGGAATTTTATTGGGATTTTAATGATTATTAAATTATATAGTATACTAGATTATGTTATTTAAAGTTTAAAGCAATCCTAAAGAAATGAGATTTATGTCTGAAACTTATTAAGAAATATTAGAAAGTACATCGTGCAGATATTAACTGAAAATCTTAAGCTTTCCAAATAACTTACCTATAAGTTCCACAATACTCCCACTCCGACTTCTGCTCCTACACTCCTCTTTGGTCACATTGACCTGTCCAATACCACCTGCAGTGGTCAGGGCCTGAAGAAGCTCAGCTGGAGGCGTTTTGAAAAGTTGCTGTAATAGTTCTAATGCTCCAGTTACAACATTATGGTCCTGGTGCTGGGTGTAGTGCAAAGTCAATTCATATACCTAAGAACCAAAAAAGCCATACTGGAACATTCATTCATTTGTTTATTTGGGGTATGGGGGGGGGGGAGGAGAAGAGAGGTCAGAAGAGGAAGGTTAGTTTTATGTTCATGAGTTTCAATTAACCAAACTATAAGAGCTGAGAGCAATGTGGATAATCAAAAACCTTTAACTCAAAGTAACTTCTTGTTATATGAATATTAGGATTGTTTCAGATAATACAATTAATTATCTAGTTCACTACTAGTATGAGTGTTAAATAAAATTATTATGAAGAAAAATATGTATCTCAAAAAAAATTAACTGTTTTATTCCTATGGAATAACTAGCATCCTGTAACATGGAAAAAGGGAATAATAGATTTTAGAGAATCAGAAGGGGTCTTTAAAGATTCTTGTAGTTCAGTCCTGTGGTTTAATTGAGCAGGCAATCTATACCCAAAGAAATCATGGAACCATGGCATTTCATGGGTGGAAGGGACTTCAGTAACCATTTAGTTCAAATGATGCTTGTAAAAAGAATTTTCTTTACAACACATTCAAAAAGTAGTCATCCAAGCTTTTCTTGAAGGAAGGAGGTGTCTCACTTCCTTCTAAGGCAGCCCACGACATTTGTGGATGTCTCTAATATTTAGGAACGGTTTCCTTATATTTAGCCTATATTTACCTCTTTGCACTTTACACCCAACTGGTACTGTTATCTCTATAGTCTAGCATAGAGGCTGGCATACAGTTGGTCCTTAATAAATACTTCTTGATTGACTGATCCTTAATCTTAGTCACATAACTAAAAGCTTTCCCTACTTGGCCATTCATACTTTATATTTTCAGAGTGATTTCAGAATTATGTTTACCTGGATGAGTTGGTCTATAGAAGGTGAAACTTCAGCTTCTTTTCGTGTGACACCAAAGCTCCCTTTCAAACTCATGTCCTTGACTTGCTGTTGGAGCAAGGGGATTAAATACCTCAATGTGAGCAATACTCCAAGAATAAAAAGAGTAGAATGCTCCTCCTCAACAGGAACTAGTAAGCCTACAAAATAGTAAGCAAAGTTGTTAGCATCTAATTAAAAGCTTAACCATCAAACAGTTTTATGTCTCTTTCAAAAGGAAAGTGACTTCCAAATACAGAAATAGTCCATTTAAAGGAGAGCATTAATAAAATAATATCCCTATTATTGATCTTTGTTTGTTTGTTGGGTTTTCTTTTTTTTGGTGGGGCAATGAGGGTTAAGTGACTTGCCCAGGGTCATACAGTAAGTCTCATGTGTCTGAAGCTGGATTTTAACTCAGGTCCTCCTGAATCCAGGGCTGGTACTTTATCCACTGTGCCACCCAGCTGCCCCAACATCCCTATTACTGTAAAGAGCAGTGGTGTCAAACTCAAATAGAAATGGATTCCCTAGGGCCTTACAATGACTTCAAAAAACAGAAATCAACAATATCTATGTTGTGTTCTGTTTTTATTTTGCTATATATTTCCCAATTGAATTTTAATCTGATTGGGGCTCAGGAGTTTTACAGGTCCCCCATCCACCCACAAATTGACATCTTTGATGAAGAGCGCCACATCATGTGCATATAACCTCTGACTAGACTCAAAGTAAAACCCATTCACAGTATGGGGTCTAGACTTTTCATAAAGGGGCTCTACCATATTTTTAAACTGAACAAGAGCTTCAAATATTCTCCACCTAATATGCCCTTCCCCTCTGCCTTCCTTCCCACCCTTTCATTAGTTTTTTTTTTTCCTTTTGGTGAGGCAATTGGGGTTAAGTGACTTGCCCAGGGTCACACAGCTAGTAAGTGTCAAGTATCTGAGGCCGGATTTGAACTCAGGTCCTACTGAATCCAGGGCCAGTGCTCTATCCACTATGCCACCTAGCTGCCCCTTTTCATTAGATTTTTTTTTCCTTCCCTCTGTGTAAAAACTACAGAGCCTCTAATATGCCTTAAAATGTTATTTTCACCTTACCTAAAAGTACATTAAGTAACCAGGTATAAAAATACTGTGTCCTCCTTGAATGTTGGCAGATGCTCACTGCTGATCCAGCTGCTGTTCGCCGTATTGTAGGAGAACTTGACTTGAGATTAGCTATGAAAGCTTTTAATAAAACCTATGGTGACAAAATTACAAGAAACTAGAGAAAGTCAGATCAAGACAAAGGAATCTTTATTATATATTTACAATTTTCCTGAAACATGATCGATCTATTTCATCTTTTCTTGAATTTATAACATCAATATAATCACACTATTAATGAAAAATATATACACTAACACCCGTTTTTCTTACATCTTTATTAACTGTTAAAGCTGAAAAATGCCATGTGTCATTTGGTCCAACCGCTTTATTTTACAGATGAGGAAAGAGGAGGGGAGGGGGAAGGAAGTGGATTTGCACAGGCAAATTAGTGTCGAAGAAGTAACAAAAAACAATTATTTACTCAGAGCTTAAGTCCATCAAAATCTACACAAAAACATTACTTTCATAAGAACCTGCTACTGCATTTGAAATGTAAACAAATAACCATAATTTTATGTCATAACCATTATAAGAGTTAAGAGTATGTAAAGCCAGGCAATTCTAGATTTTAAATAGTCATAAAGAAATAAATGCACCAGAAAAAAATGAGTCAAAATGGTGTCCACCTATATAATAACTACCAACTAAACTGGTGTTGTTAATTGATAATGTCGAAGTCAAGCAATTTCTTTTACAGGGTCTGAGAAAGGAAATGAGTATTTATTAGACACTACCATGTGCCAGGCACTGTGCTAAGTGTTTTGTTAATATTATCTCATTTGATTTTCATAGTAGTCCTGGAAAATAGGTGCTATTATTATCCCCATTTTACATTGGAGGAAACCAAGGTAGACAGTGGGTGATTGAGTTGCCCAAGTCACACAGCTGGTAGGTATCTAAGGCCATGTTTGAACTCAGGTCTTCCTGACTCCAGGCAAATTACTCTATCCACTGTGGCACCTGTCTCTAGGTATATTCAATGAAATCTCTGCTAAATGCCTCATCATGGCAGAGAGCTGACCCTGGGTTTTCAGGTTTTTTAGTCTGTTCTAGAGGACTACAAATTCTAGCAGGGCCTACTAAACTGGAAAGGTTCAAGAGATAAAGTGAATGTCTGTCAACTGAGGCCCAGCCAAAATATCTACAGAGAGGTGTATCAAAAAGGGAAATGATCAAGTGACAATCACATGAAGACTTTTTTTGGTCACAGCACCTCAGGAAACCATATATGTTAAGGGTGGAATTGGAATTAATAACAGTCCAACTAACATTTATTAAGTGTCAATTATGTGCCAGGCACTGTGCTAATGTTGGAATACAAAAAGCACGAGGTCATCCTTACTCTCTTTTTTGGGGGAGGGGGGAATTGGGGTTAAGTGTTTTGCCTAGGGTCACACAGCTAATAAGTGTTAAGTGTCTGAGGCTGGATTTGAACTCAGGTCCTCCTGAATCCAGGGCCGGTGCTCTATCCACTGCACCATCTAGACTTTAGGCAAGAAAACCAACCAGTAGCCTATTGCAATAGTCTAGGCCCAGTTGGGAGGAGTCCTGGACAGGGATGGGGCAATGGTGAAGAACAGAAAGGAGCATATAGAAGAGGTGTTAACCAAGGGAGAAATGACAGGAATTTGTGATTAAGTGGACATGGGGCAAAAAGAGGGAAGTAAGAGAAGTAAGGAGTCAATGATGACATGTAGGTTGAGAGCCTGGAGGACTAGGAGAATGGGAGTACCTTCAATAATAGAAAAGTAAGGAGGAAGGGAGAGTTTGGCAGGAAAAGTAATTAGTTAAGTTTTGGACATGTTGAGTTTCCGTTGTTTATGAGGCATTCAATTCAGATGTCCAGTTGGAAGTTACCAATAACCAATAGACAATTCAAGACTGGAAATCAAGAAAAAGGTCTGAGCTGGATAAAAACAAATCTGAGAATCATCGGTATAAAGATAAAGAGTTGAATACATGGAAGCTGATAAAGATCACCAAGTGAAATAGTGCTGATAGAGAAGAGATCCCAGAATAGAGCCCAAGGGGCCATCTGCAGTTACCTGCAAGCAGATCCTGCAAAAGAGATTAAGAAGGTTCAGTCAGACAGGCAGGAGGAGGATAAGGAGATAAGCGTCATAGAAACCTAGAGGGAAGGTAGTATAAAAGAAAGAGGGTGACTAACAGTTTCAAAGGCTACAGAGGTCAAGAAAGCCTGAGAGGAGAGGAGGCACCTCTTATAAACAGCCTTCTCAAAAAATTTAGACCACAAAAGGCAGGAGTAATGTGCACAGAAATTATCATGGGAAGGATAGATCAAGGGAAGCATTTTTTTGAGGATGGGTTAGACATGGGTGTGTTGCAGGCAGGAAGGGAGTTGACAGAAGAGAAGGAGAAAAGGGAGAAATTTAAGATAAGTAGGAAAGTGGGGATACAGAAGGGGCACTCTGATGGAGAAGACAGAATGGAATGAGCTAACCTGTATGTGTAGAGGGTAAACGGAAAGGGCCACTCCTATATACGACACAGGGTTGACGAAGAAAAATGGCAAGAGCAACCATACACTAAAATCATGGATTCCTCAATACTAAATAAGTTCTATCAAGAAAAAAAAGTGCTATGAGGCAGCTAGGTGGCACAGTGGATAGAGCACCAGCCCTGAATTCAAGAGGACCTGATTTCAAATCTGGCCTCAGACACTTGACGTTTACTAGCTGTGTAAAGCCTGGGCAAGTCACTTAACCCAACTGCCTCACCCTCCCCGCCCAAAAAAAGAAAAAAGTGCTTAAGAGGCACACAAAAACAGTTAACAATAGACAGGGGGGCAGCTAGTGTGTGCACTGGATAGAGCACTGACCCTGGAGTCAGGAGTACTGGGTTCAAATCCGGCCTCAGACACTTAACACTTTACTAGCTGTGTGACCCTGGGCAAGTCACTTAACCCAATTGCCTCACTTAAAAAAAAAAAAAACAATAGACAGGGGACTCTCTCAAAAGTTATCAATAATTCTTTAATTGCTAAATGTGATGCTCTTAATTCAATTCTTATCCTTTTCAACCTATTTTTCTTCATTTAAAGTTAAAGATCACCTACTCCAGGGGCAGCTAGGTGGCACAGTGGATAAAGCACCAGCCCTGGATTCAGGAGGACCTGAGTTCGAATCTGACCTCAGACACTTGACACTTACTAGCTGTGTGACCCTGGGCAAGTCACTTAACCCTCATTGCCCCTCGCACCCCCTCCCCCCCAAAAAGAAGATCACCTACTCCTCCAAAGACTCTCTGGGTTTCTTGATACTGTCTTCCCCTGGTTTGTATCTTACCTGTCTGAATGGTCTTTCTTAAGTTTCCTTTTCTGGCTCATCATCTGCAATCACACTCACCCTGTGGGCCTTCCCCAAGGTTCTGACCCTCTTCTATATGCCCTTTGATGATAGCCTTATCAGCCTATAGTTTAACTATTAGCTTCAGCCAACATTAATAATTACAATTAGACATTTCAAACTGGATGGCCCTGTGGAAACACTAAAAATGTCCTTTTTAGTTTATCGAGAAATATTAGAAATGGTATAGCCCTGGTCTAAAATACCGATTTCCAGACTCCCAGGTTTGAAGGCAGGTTATGACAAAAGGCCTTTTCTTAAGGAGATATATTAGGATGATAACCAAAACCTCAAACAAAAAATACCTCTTGTCTTGTTTAGATCATTTCTTTTCAAAACCCCTGAAGTGATTGGGCTATTGATCCATCTGGAAGCAGTCTCCCTCTTCCCAAACCTCTGACCTAAGGATCTATGACCCATCGCCCTCCACTGAGAAATGATTAAGATACTGATATCTAGGGAGCGGTTCACTTTGTTCCAGGAAAACATTTGAATGACTTGACTGTAAATGGTGCAAAGGAGGAACAGGGTAGTTATTATTGTTGTAAAATGTTACAGTTTGAAGTAACTCTATTTTAAGATACTATGAACTTTACCTTGTTCAAGATTCTTCTGCTATCTCGAATCACTTGAGGTCAAGTCAAGTGTTGAAAGAAGGTGAAAATTAGGTTAAGGATCGGGGGAGAGATTTTTACCAGTTTGGACTTCTCTCTCTCCAAACTAGAAATGGCTGGAATACTGAACAATGATAAATTAAACTGTTTCTGGCAAACTTTTGCCTAAAACACAGAGTATCATTATTATAATTTTTTTTTCCTTCATCACATTGGAGATATCTTTAAACAAACATGTCTCAACACAACACACACCACACAACACACACATACATATATATAAGAATATTTCATGGGGCAGCTAGGTGGCGCAGTGAATAGAGCACCGGCCCTGGAGTCAGGAGTACCTGAGTTCAAATCCGGCCTCAGACACTTAACACTTACTAGCAGTATGACCCTGGGCAAGTCACTTAATCCCAATTGTCTCACTAAAAAAAAAAAAGAATATTTCTTTTTATTATGTGCATACTTATAAATGTACTTGTTATCTCCTCCATTAGAATGTAAGCTCCTTACCTCCTCACCAGTAGGGAATGTTATTTTTTTTATATTTTGTATCCACAGTACCTGGCACATAGGAGGCATTTAATAAATGCTTGCTGATTGACTGGCCATCTCATCTATACACAGCTTGTGTACAAACTGAACATTTTGCCTAATGGCTATCCACCACCTGAAACTGCCTCCTGCCTTATTTCCACCTACTAGAATCCCTTTTTTCCTTCCAAATTAAGTTCAAGGGTCTCCTTCTATATAAAGCTCTTCCTAATCTCATCAACTCATGTTGCAGCCACCCTCAAAGTTGTCTTGTACTTATTGTAGATGTATTTTGCACATAATTTTTATATGCAGATGTTTTCTCCTCCAGTAACATATAATCTTAATGCCAGGGATAATCCCATCTCTGTCTTCATAGTCTATGTTGTTGTTGTTCAGGATGTCTGACTTTTCGTGACCCTATGGACCATATTGTCTATAAGGTTTTCTAGGCAAAGATACTAAAAGTGGCTTGCCATTTCCTTCTCCAACTCATTTTACAGATGACAAACAGGGTTAAGTGACTAGTCCAAAGTCACACAACTAGTTAAGTGTCTGAGGCCTGATATGAACTCAGGTCTTCCTAACTCCAGGCCCAGAATTCTATCCACAGAGCCACCTAGCTGCCTCCAGGGATAATTTACTCATTAGAATATTCTCCAAACCTTTTTCAAGAAACAAATTTGAATGAACCAATTTTAAAGGACACTCCTCCATGACTAAGCCAAAATTTATTTCCAAGGAACACTCCAAACTAAGGAAGATCATCCTATGTAGCTCTCTAAGAAAAGGAATAAGCATTTAATAAATTGGTGATTGGCTGACAAGGCACTACTAGTATTGGAATTACCCTACACCACATAACTGAAAGGGTTCTAGAACCCTACACTCTCTGAATTGGAAGGATCTTCCAGGGTCACCAATCCTACCCATACCAGGGCAGGAATCTCATCACAATGATCCAACAAATGATCATCTAGCATCCACTCAAAGACTTCAAGGCATTGAGAACTCATTACATTCCAACAGGCCGTTCCACATTTATACAACAGTTCTACTAAGACGAATTTTGGTTTTTTCAACTTTTTAAGAAAAAGTCATCCTTCTTCCAAACAACCACCATCAACATAAAGAATGCTATCATGTTGTCTCCTAAATTTTCTTGCCTCCAGGATAAAAGGCCTTTATTCTTTATCTTTGGGATATCATGGACTTAAATCTCTTCACTATCCTGATTGTCTTTCCAAAATTGTGGTTCTTAGAACTAAGCTTCAGGGGGAAGCTAGGTGGTGCAGTGGATAAAGCACTGGCCCTGGATTCAGGAGGGCCTGAGTTCAAATCTGGCATCAGACACTTAACACTTACTAGTTGTGTGACCCTGGGCAAGTCACTTAACCCCAACTGCCTCACTTAAAAAAAAAAAAAAAAGGAACTAAGCTTAAGCTCTGTCATCTGCTAGCTTATATGACACTGGGCAAGACACTTAATCTCTCCAAAACTCAAAAGGGTCAAATGGGTCATTAGTCAAATGAGAGAGTTAGACAAAAGGGTAGATACAGTTTTCTTCCAACTCTCTGCTTCTACAGCATGATTCTATGAATGCATGCTGTCATACAATGAAAACAATGGGGCTATTAACAAACTGTGCTAAGACATACTGAGAACAAAAAGTTCCACAGTTCTACAGAAGAAATAATCACTATAGGAAAGATGAATTAAACCCTAAACCATCCAAGCCATATCTTTGTTCAGCAAACATGCACTAAGTGCTACTATATGAAAGTCTTTGGGCTAGGTGCTTTAAGGCAATAAAACAATTCCCTGAATATAGAAAAAAATTTTTTAAATGACTAAATTCTCCACAACCAATAGCTTGAGAGAATAAGAATCAAAACTGTTACTCCTGAAGATCTGACAGATCCCACTCCCATTTTACAGTGCTGAGGCACTTAAAGGAGAATTGACTTACCAAACAGGTTGGTGGTAGAGCAGAGAATAGACACCAAGATCTCCCATCTCCTAGTACAGTACTCTTAACTGATGCTCCATAAGGGAATAATGCCTGACTATTCATTCCAAATAGGCCCCCAAAGAGTTAGTAATTATATATTCCCTGGTCATCAGAGCTCCTAGAATATTTATAATATTTATAAATGCCTGGAAATTATATGCTCTCCCAAGGACAATAAGATCAAAGAGTCCCTAATGACCTCTGTTCACTTCCCCACAAAGACAAGAGCTCAAGAGCTGCTCTAAGCTCGATCTCATGCGCTCTCTCGCTCTCTCTCTCACACACTGTTGTACACTGTGTACACACCAGTTGAGGTAATAACATAAGAATAAGAAACAGAGAACTCAAAGTTTGTGAGCATCAGAAATAAAGAAGAATTCAGAGTCTGCTTCTCCTTAAGGGATCGAAAAGAAATCTAGACAGGCTCTAATGCAAAAGGCAGAAAGCCTTTGGATGATGAAGATGTTGATAAAGACAATGACAATGACCATATTAATAACTGACATTTCTGTAGTGCTTTAAGGTTTGCAAATTTCTTTATCTACTCTTACCATTTCAACAGCTCTATAAAATAAATTCTCTAGGTATTATTATTCCCATTTTATAGAAGGAGAAACTGAGAAAGGTAAAGCAACTCCCTCAAAATCACTCAAAATCTGCATATAGCAGATCCAGGATTAAAACACAAGTGACTGGTCGTACATCTAGTCAGTTTCAGAGGTAGGTCCCTCCTGACTCCAAGACCTGCACTAATCAGTAGTTACAAGTACAAAGGAGTAGTCAATTACCTTTAGTAAGTTATAAGGTTTAAAGCAGGAAGTGATGCACCAGGTAATCTAGTCCAACTCCCTATTTCACAGAAACTAAGGTGGAGAGAGAATAAGTGATCCAAGGTCAGATAAAGAACCTGATTTCCAAGTCCTCTACAATGTCATTAATTCCCAACTACCAGGTATCATGATATTCAAACATCCTTAACTGGTTAAAAGATTAGTTCAATGCTACCAAAAAAAAAAAAAAGGCAAAACAAAACACAAAGCCCCAACATTTAAATTTTGTGCCTTAAAATGGTGACCTTAGGGGCAGCTAGGTGGCGCAGTGGATAGAGCACAGGCCCTGGAGTCAGGAGTGCCTGAGTTCAAATATGGCCTCAGACACTTAACACTTACTAGCTGTGTGACCCTGGGCAAGTCACTTAACCCTAATTGCCTCACTTAAAAAAAAAAAATGGTGACCTTAAGTGACACTTAAAAAAATACATTTTTACGGTGCAAAACATATAAGCTGATGAGGTTCCAATCAGTTCAATCAAACTGACAAAATTTGGGAGCAATTTGAAATTTCACCAGCAACTTTATTTAAGACATTCATTAGCAACAAATCTCAAAAGGCGCACAAACCAAAAATCTATATGGGATTAATCTCAAATTCAAGCACTTGAAGAAAGCAACCATACCTTAATTTCATTGTCATTTGCAAAGTTGCCAAAAGATGCCATAATTTTGGGTATAGCAGCTGCCAAAGTCTCTTGTACAGATTCTTCTGTTCGCTTGCTTATTCGAGTCAGACAAGGCAAGAGGTTTACCAAATATGGTCTGTAAACATGAAAAGTATATGAATTATTCCTTCTGCTCAATCTTGACATGAAAAAATCTTAACACATCATAATTGGGGGGAAGAACAAAGCCTTCTATGATATTATGCATAGCTAGAGATTCTGATGCAAGGAGACAAATTTACCTTCACAGGATTGTCACAGATTCTTTGTCATATGGGATCTATAACTAGACTATAGCTCTGAAAGGATGTACATTATTCAAAAGAAAAGGGGCAGACAAAAGGAGAAAGGGAAACAATTAGAATTACATACTAAGAAATATACAAATGTGAAAAAATACAAGAGGCAAGCATGGTGCTTGCTGATGAAAATAATTGCCTAAGAATGAGGATTGAACAAATGGAAGCCAGTGACTTTATGAGAAACCAAGACACAATAAAGCAAATCCAACTGAATAAAAAAATAGAGGGCAATGTGAAATATCTTCTGGGAAAAACTGCTGACCTGGAAAATAGGTCCAGGAGAGATAATCTGAAAATCATCGGTCTACCTCAAAACCATGATCAGGGAAAGAGCTTAGACACCATCTTCCAAGATATTCTCAAGGAAAATTGCCCTGAAATTCTAGAAGCAGCAGCTAAAATAGAAATTGAAAGAATCCACCAAGGGGGCAGCTAGGTGGCGCAATGGATAAAGCACCAGCCTTGAATTCAGGAGTACCTGAGTTCAAATCTGGCCTCAGACACTTGACACTTACTAGCTGTGTGACCCTGGGCAAGTCACTTAACCCCCATTGCCCCACTAAAAAAAAAAAATTGAAAATTGAAAGAATCCACCGATCACCTCCAGAAAGAGATCCCAAAAGGAAAACTCCTAGGAATATTATAGCCAAATTCCAGAGCTCTCAGGTCAAGGAGAAAATATTGCAAGCTGCCAGAAAGAAAGAATTCAAGTACTGTGGAGCCCCAGTCAGGATAGCACAAGATCCAGCAGCTTCTACATTAAAGGACTGGAGAGCATGGAATATGATATTCCAGAGGGCAAAGGAAATGGGATTACAACCAAGAATCAACTACCCAGCAAAACTCAACATAATCTTTCAGCAGAAAAAATGGGACTTTAATGATAAAGAAGACTTTCAGATATTTGTGATGAAAAGACCTGAACTGAATGGCAAATTTGACTTCCAAATACAAGACCCTAGAGAACCATAAAAAATTGGAGCTGGGAGACATACCTGGGGTCGTACAGTGGGCAACTGTCTTGTGTCTGAGGCTAGGTTTTGGCTGGGATCCCCCTGGGTCCAGGAGTGGTGCTTTGTCCACTGTGTCACTTAGCTAGGTGATGACATCTTTAGGGTTAAATTCAGGGGTGAAGGGAATTCACTGGGGGAGGGGGAAGGGCAGAGGTGAAATCCTACATGAAAGAAACAGGAAAAGGCTTATGGAGTGGGGGATGAGATGGGAGAGGAGCAGGGCAGTAAATGAATTTTACACTCATCAGAAAAGGCTCAAAGACTTAAAACTCATCAGAGCTGCCTCAAGCAGGGACTAACACACACACACACACACACACCCAACTGGGTGGAGTAATCTATTTAATCTGGGCAATAAATGAGCCTAACACTCATCAGAATTGGCTCAAAGACCTCAATCTCATTAGAATTGGCTCTAGGAGGGAATAATGTACACACTCAATTGGGTGGAGTAATCTCTCTAACCCATCAGGAAAATAGGAGGGGAAGGGGATAAAGAGAGAGGGGCAAGAGAAGGAAGGGCAGAGTGGGGGAGGGGACAGACAAAAGCAAATCCCTTTTGAAGAGGGATAGGATGAAAGAAGATGGATAATAGAATGAATATCTTGGGGAAGGGAATAGAATGGAAGGGAAACAGTTAACAATAGTAATCATGAAAAAAGAGAAAAAGGGGAAAAATTGTACAAAAAATATTTATAGCAACTCTTTGTGGAGGCTAAGAATTAAGAATCAAGGGAATGTCCATCAATTGAGGAATGATGGAAAAAGCTGTGCTATATGATTGTAGTGGAATGGTATTGTGCTGCTACAGAAAATGACAAACAGGATGATCCCAGAAAAACCTGGAAAGTCTCACGAACTGATGTATAGTGAAGTGAGGAGAGCTGGGAGGATATTGTGCATAATGACAGCAGTACTGTTCAATGAGCAATTGTGAATGACTTAACTACTCTCAGCAGTGCAATGATCTAAGAAAATCCCAAGGAACTAATGAGGAAGCTTACCCCCATAGAAAGAACTGATAAAAAGAACACTTGTGGACTGTACATATATAACCTGTTTGTGATCTTGTGGAGGGGGGAAGAAAGGGAAGGAGGGAGGGAGAAAAATTTGGAACTCTAAATCTTATGAAAATGAATGTTGAAAACTACCCTTACATGTAACTGGAAAAAATAAAATAAAAGTTTGTTGCAAAACATAAAAAAAAGAATAGTGCACGGAGCACTTAGAATCAGAATGAGCTGAGCTGGCAAGACAATACAAAAAGAAGGCTTTTTTTTCCATTTTTATGGTTAAAAAAAGAGGTTCACGGGGCGGCTAGGTGGTGCAGTGGATAAAGCACCGGCCTTGGATTCAGGAATACCTGAGTTCAAATCCAGCCTCAGACACTTACTAGCTGTGTGACCCTGGGCAAGTCACTTAACCCCCATTGCCCGCAAAAAAAAAAAAAAAAAAAAGAGGTTCACTGAGCTGGTAGAAAGGACAAAAATAACAGATGATGGAGAGAATACAGAACTGCTCAATAAATATTCTGCTTCTGTTTTCTCCAAGGAGAATGATGGAAATGAAAGAATAAATCCAAGGTAAGAAGGAAGATAAGAAGGCCTTTGCTTCCCTTAACCAGATAAGTCATCAGGACTAAATGAACTACAACCCAGTGGACTTACAGGACTAGCACATCTGATTATGCAGCCACCATCAGTGATTTTGAAACATTGTAGGAAGTGGGCAAAGTGCTATTTTCAGAATTGGAGAAGGGCAAATTTCTCACTTTATACAAGTCGGTAGAATAAGCAAATTATAGGCCAGTTGTTAGCCTGACCCCAATTCCTCCTGAGAGTGGTTTGTGAACACGTGGCAAAGGAAGTAGTGACTACAAAGAGATAGCAAGGCTGTATCCAAAACAGGTCATGTCAACTTTCCTTTTCTGACCAAATGAAACAGGGAACACAAAGACTGTACAGATATTATTTGCTTAAATTTTAGCAAAACACTTCACAAAGTCTAAGGAGAATAAACTTTTTCCACTCACAACCCCTTTTTGCCCGAGAAATGTTTACATGACTCTGGGTATATAAGTCTATAAAACAGGTATACATAACCTTTACTGTTGACACATTTTTTTGCAACCCCCCCTCCCACATTGTTACAGCACCCCATATGAGGTTGCAAGCCACAATTTAAGAAGCTAGGGATTAGACAACATTGTTACACTGTAGACAATATAATTACATTGATTTAGAATTGTCTGAAAAGCCAGAACCCAGGTTAGTGGTTCAGTTTCTAGTGAAGGGCACCAAGGATGTTTACTTGACCTTATGATACTCTGCATTTTTATCAAGGACCTCTATAAAGGCATGTAAGATATGTTTATGAAAAGTAAACATGACACGAAGCTAAGAAAGAAAACTGACTCAGTGAATGACAACTGGTCCCCAAAAATATCTCAACAAGCTTGAAAGTTAGACCAAATCTAACGAGATGAAATTTATTAAGAATAAATGTAAAGTCTTAGAACTGAGTTCAAAAAATTAACTCCATACTATCCACCACAGACAGAGAACTAACAGATTCTGAGTACAGATCAAAGCATATATTTCTTTCCATTATTTTTCTTGCTTTTTATTTTAGGAAACATGGCTAATGCAGAAATGTTTTGCATAACTTCATATGTAGAATCGGTATGGCATTTCCTGCCTTCTCAACGGGTAAGGAAGGGGTTAGAAAAAGGGAGAGCATTTGGAACTGACAATAAAAAACAATTTTTTAAATTAACCGAACAAGTACAAGATAAGAGAATCCTGGCTAGAGAGTTTGAAGATACGGATGTTTTCATGTACTACAAATTCAGCATGAGTCAACAGTGTGATATGGCAGCCCCCCAAAATCTCATTCAGTCTTATGTTAAGAAACAGTTTCCAAAAACAAGGAAGCAAACCTACCAGCACACTCTGGAATAATCAGAAAACATATATTCTAGGTGTTACATTGCAAGAAGATTGACTAAGTAGAAGAATGTCCAGAGCAGAACAATTAGGATGGCTAAGTATCTCAAGTTCATACCATATAAACATAAGTTAATGGAAACAGGGAAAGTTAACCCATAGAAGAAAAGATTTAGTAGGAACACAGCTGTGTCCACATAACTGAAAGACTGTTTTATGGAAGATGGATTAGATTTATTCAGCCTGACCCCAAAGGGAAAAACCAAGACATGGGTTAGAAGTTGCAGAGAGATAAATTTAAGGTTGATAGAAAAACATGCTAACAATCAGTTACCCAAAAGTAGAATGGGCTGCCTCAGGGGGTCATGGGGTGCCTCCCTTTAAAGGTTTTTACACAAAGGTTGGTTATATATGTTGTAGAGGAAAACCTTATTCAGATACACATTGGTCAAATGGGCCTCAAGGTCCCTTCCTATTCAGAGACAATCCAAAGTGGCAAACATATAAGAAGAAACTAAAGTTATGGAAAAGTTGAATTAAAGCATAACACATTATGCTAACTACTTTCATATTTGTACAGAAAAAAGCATAAAAGTGCAGATTCTGTAAGAATCTTTTACCTAGCTATCAGTAGTAGTAGTAGTAGTAGTAGCAGCAGCAGCAGCAACAGAAGCTTACATGTATAGAGTAGCTGGCATTTATATGGTATTTTTAAATTTACAAAACATTTCACATATTATCATATTTGAGTCTCACAACAATCCTGTGAAACAGATTATCTGCATTTTATAGACAGAGTCCAAGGCTTAGAAAAGTATTAGATGTGGCAGAATAAGAGCTAACGAGGTCAAGAATGAAAGCTATTTAGGGCAGCTAGATGGCGCAGTGGATAGAGCACTGGCCCTGGATTCAGGAATACCTGAGTTCAAATCCGACCTCAGACACTTAACACCTACTAGCTGTGTGACCCTGGGCAAGTCACTTAACCCCAATTGCCTTACTTTAAAAAAAAAAAAAAGAATGAAAGCTGTTTGAAATCCCATCCCAAACACTTTTTTGGACAAGTCATTAACCTCAAAGAGCTTCATATAAAGTTAGAATAAAACAACTGCTCTATCTACCTCACAGAGTTATAAGGAGTATGCTTTACAAACCACAGAGAACTATCAAGGTGAACTATTATTTTAAGTCACAAAATATTTGCCATACATCTCACATTATCTCATTTGACCTTTATAACAACTCTGAAAGGCAAGGAGTATAAATATTATTATCTCCATTTAACAGATTTTTTTTTAAATGACACTCAGAAGGGGCAGCTAGGTGGCGCAGTGGATAGAACGCTGGCCCTGGATTCAGGAGGACCTGGGTTTGGGTCTGGCCTCGGACAGTTGACACTTGCTGGCTGTGTGACCCTGGGAAAGTCACTTGACCCCAATTGCCTCACCAAAAAAAAAAAAAAAAAAGGAGTCTCCTGGGGGCAGCTAGGTGGCACAGTGGATAAAGCACTAGCCTTGGATTCAGGAGTACCCAAGTTCAAATCCAGCCTCAGACACTTGACACTTAACTAGCTGTGTGACCCTGGCCAAGTCACTTAACCCTCATTGCCCTGCAAAAATTTAAAAAATAATAATAATAAATGACACTCAGAAATTAAGTAATTTGATGTAGATCACAAAGCTAATCAATAGTCTGTTGACTCCTAGTTCAGGGCTTTTTACACTATACCTATATATACCTACATACCTATATCTATATTGTCATGAACAAGAGTTAGAAGACACTGTATTTTTTATAAGGAACAAAATAATTAGGAAATCTAACTATCACTACTTCAAAAGGCAAATGGCAAATTTTTAAAAAAGAAAGTCTGTTCCTCACCAAGAAAAAGCTAAAAGATCCACAAAAATATTTACACAGAGACCTTGCAAAGAGTCCATTTAGATTTTTTAAAGAGGGAGAAATAAAGACCAAGAGATATATAAAACATAATATCTTTTTTTAAAGAGCCATTATAAATCTCTCACTACAAAATGTAGCACCCTTTTGTCTGGGCTCATGACACTGCTCCTTCCCAGGTCTCTTCCTGCCTGACAACTCCTTGTCAGCCAAAGCTCTATCTTGAGTCCTCCTCTCTTTTCTCACTATAGTCTCTCACCTCATCAGTTCCCATGGGATCAGTTACCATCTTTAGGCCAATAACTATATCTCCAGTTCTGGTCTCTCTTCTAAGGTCCAATACTGCATTACCAACTGCCTCCTGGACCTTTTAAATGGCATGTTTCAATGTATCTTAAACTTAATGTATCTAAAATAGAGCTCTCCACCTTTCCCCAAAAAAACTCTCTCTCCTGAACTTTCCTCTTACTATGGAGGTTACAGCAATCTTTCTAGCCACCCAGGTTCAAAACCTGAGAATCATGCTTAATTCCTCCTTCTCATTCACCCCACATATCTAATTAGTTGGCAAATCTTGTCACTTCTGCTGCAACATCTCTTGTAGATATACCCTTTTATGAACTCCTTTGGCCATGAACCTAGTTCAAAAACTCATCGCCTCTCACCTAGATTACAGGAATAGGTTCCTAATTGGTCTATCTTCTTCAATCAGGTCTCCCCCCACTCTACAAAACAGACATGATTTTCCTAAAGTTCACCCTCTAAGATCAAATAAATATAAACTATTCTATTGGGCATTTAAAGGTCTTTACAACCTGATGCCTTCCTACCTTCCTGGTATTCTTAAGTAGTCCCCTTCATCCAGTCACTGGCCTACTTGCTGTTCCTTGCACGAAACAATCCATCTTCCATCTTCATGCCTTTACACAATGTCTATTCCCTGACTTTCATCCCTGGAATCCATTCAATTCTCACCTCTGATTCTTAGAATTTCTATGTTCCTTCATGACTCAACTGAAGCATCACCTTATAAATGAAGCCTTTGGAAGTGACACCAGTAGCTAAGTACACTACTTCCTAAAATTGCATTGTTGTCACTTTGTGTCTATCATATATAATCTGTCTCCAATTAGAATGTAAGTCCCATGGGGCAGCAACTCTTCTCCTTTGGGGTTTGCATTCCCAGTGCTTGGTGTAGTATCTGGGACACAGGAGGCACATAACTAGAGTCTTTTTGACTGATTTTTGGCATTATTCCAGGAATTCTGTCCATACACCTACTGAGTTTTCTTATCTAGTCTAAGTATTTGGCTGCCCTTGAAAAAAACAGGCATTAGTATTTTCAGCATGTATTTTTCTTTTTAGACCACTGTATGTCAGGAAGAACTGGGTTCAAGTCCTGCCTTTCATACATACTGGTTGTGTGACCAATATTAAGTAATTAAGCTCTAAGTACCACCTCAGGCAACTCTTGAAGACTATGAGTTCGAGACAAGTTGCTGATCTACTATGCTGTAGATGGAGGAATGTTGAAACCTTGAAAGGTCTAGGCCACAAAATATAAAAATAAAAATATTCTCTTGGTGATACAATATGTTTATGATTCCAAGTGATCGAAGGGACAACTGAAATAAATAGTGTTGAAGTAAGTAAGTTTTTCAATATTACTAGTTATGGCCTACATAAGAGATAGGATGTAAAAGATACCACCAATGGACATATAAGACTAGAAAAGGTGGGCATTCATGTAGTGAAAATAAAAGACATGAACAAGCTAACAGCACCATCAGGACCCACAAAATGTTACAAGTACTTTTACAAAGACATGGACAAGACTTATATAGGATGAGAAGGTATGGATAGTTTGAGATAATCAGTAGAGGGAAGAGCCATGTAGAATCATGAATTCATCCAAATAAATACTGATGAGGAGTTACCTGCATTTCTGAGGTCTAACTAGATGGGCAAGTTCAGCAAACCTCCAGAGAGCGGCTCTCAGACTTCGAGAAGCACCATTCTAAGAGATTTAAAAGGCAATAGTTTACAGGTTAGTAGTACCATACTCTTTGGCACTGATAGGATTTTATACAAGTAAAGGTATATTATTGACAAATAAGTTATTGTATATGGAAGCTGTTTAACTGCAAAAAAAGCATGTCTGAAATTTACATATTGTTTTATGGTCTAATATAATACTTTTAAAGTTATCTGAGTTTCACATCAACCCTGTGAGGTAAAGTAGAACAAATATCCTCAAACTTATTTTACAAGTAAAGAAACAAAATAAGGTTAGGTGACTTACCCAAAGTGAACAAAGCTAATTAGAGGTAGAGGGAGATATACATTCAGATCTTCTGATTCTAAATCCAGTACTCTTTCTACCACATAACTGCTAACAACAATTAGTACAAGAAATTCGAACTAAATGTATACAAACTAAGTATACAAGTAGTCAAACTAAATGTATACAAATAAGTTTTTATTTCTAATCGCTAGCTCTTCTTTTTGGGTCAAAGTAACATAATAAAAATCTATTTCACCTAAATGATACTCTTCTTTAAAAATTTTTTTGGAATATTTTCTATATATAGGTAAAAAATTCTTTATACCCAGTCCATATATTTGTAAGCATTCTTGATTTCAACCTCTCCAAGAGGAAAATACAGACTTACCTTTTTAATTTCCTTATAGAGCTCTAACTGTAACCTGGGAAGATTAGATTCCATCAAAGCCTAAAAAAATAAAGAATAGTTTAAATACATACAGAAGATGTACTTTAGTAATAGCCCTGGAGAACACTACAAAAAAAAAGCAATTAAAAGGTTTAATATGAGGGCAGCTAGGTGGCGCAGTGGATAAAGCACTAGCCCTGGATTCAGGAGAACCTAAGTTCAAATCTGGTCTCAGACACTTGACACTTACTAGCTGTGTGACCCTGGGAAAGTCACTTAATCCTCATTGCCGCCCCCCTCCCCCCCCCCCCCCCCCCCCCCCCCGCCACACACACACACAATTATTTACATGGATGATTTTGTTTTAGTTTGGCAAATTATATATATATATATGACCTATATCGGATTGCCTGCTGTCTGGGGAAAGGGGGAGGGAGGGAGAAAGGTCTGAAATTGGAAAGCTTGTATGAACAAGACTTGAGAATCATCTTTACATGTAACAGGAAAAAAATAAATAAAATACTTTATTAAAAAAAAAAAAAAATATATATATATATATATATATATGTTATCCTTTCCAAAAATGTTATGGAAGGTGAATTGTCACTCAATAATTCACTATGCCTACAATACCCTGATAAATGGTATCGACACAGCAAAATCAATGAAAAAAATTAGGAGCAGTCTCATTTGTATATGTACAAGAATTCTTTATTATGTGGTCTTTAAGAACACAAAAAAATGTGAACATAATGCAGAAAGTTCTTACTTTTATAACTTTATTGAGACATTCATCAGCTACCATTCTGACATCTGATTCTGCATCATCACTGCACAGAAGAAAGAGTTCCATGGCAATGCCTAAAAGTTTCTGAAATTCTGGAGAATTTCTAAATAAAAAGAAGAAAAGGTTGTACTTATAAGTCACATTGATTAAAAAGAAAGAAATAGTGCATAAAGAGACAACCTTAAAAAACTTCAAACCTAAATGTTCTATGTTTCCCTCAAAACAGGTTTATTTTACTTTTATTTATAATATTCCTAAAAAGGTAGAAAAATCAGAATTTCCCAACTTGACAGTTTTCATTCCTTGTTTTCACCAATATTAATTTTAGTGCATTCTTAGAAAAACTGAGCAGATATTCCTGTGAAGTATTCCTTCAGGATTCAGTGAAGAAAAGGGGCACTGTTATTGTCTCACAAAAATAGTAATCTATGTAAACCTGAAAACTTTGATTATAGAACTAGATAAACCTAACTGGCTGTCCTAAAACCACTTCCTAAAAGTGTAGAAAAGGACTTTTTACATATCAAGTAAGAATAACATTATATTCCTAAACAATGATGACGGGGGCGCTAGGTGGCGCAGTGGATAAAGCACCGGGCCCTGGATTCAGGAGTACCTGACTTCAAAATCCAGCCTCAGACAATTTGACACATACTAGCTGTGTGACCCTGGGCAAGTCACTTAACCCCCATTGCCCGCAAAAACAAAACAAAACAAAACAAAACAAAAAAACACCAACAACAAAAAAACAATGACCTTGATGAATACCAAAAGTCAGATTATTTCATGATGATAGCTGCCTCAAATTCTATACATATTCAGGGGAAAGGAAGAACTATTTTCCCATAACTCTAGGTAGTAACAACAGTTCAATCATTCCCTACAAAAGTAACAAAAGAAGCTATAATGATGGTTTTTTAAGTGAAGAGAAGGGAAGAAAGGTATAATTCCCAAACTTTTTTCCAGAATAGCTGGAATAATTCATAGCTCTGATTATATTCATTAGTATACCTATCTTATCACAGTTCTCTCATATTTACATATTCACCTCTGTCAACTGAGAATAATGAATTAAATCTCAATTGTTTTAATTTGCACTTATTATTGATTAGAGTATTCTTTAAAGGAGCCATTGAAAGCTTGCATTTCTTCTTTTAAATATTGCCCATTCATATCTTAACTACTTTATATTTGTTTATATTTATTTCTGCCTAGCTACCCTGCACATACTCATGTCTTTGTTGTCTCCCTCATCAGAATATAAACTCCTTGCTAGTAGGAATTGCTTCATTTATTGTAGCTATATCTCTAGTACTTATCACAATGCCCCAGCACCTTGCCGGAATGTAATAAATACTAGGTGAATGATATGGAAATGACATCTGTTCTAATGTTTATATAATTTTCCTGTATATCTTTGATATCAAACCATTGCAAGAAATTATTGCAGAGAAAGTTGTTTCTCCTAAATTAATTGCTTCTCTCTTAATTCTAGGTAAATTTGTTTGGTACAACAACGGCCAAAAATGAACTACACTTACCTTTTAAACCTACTAGGTATTGTTATTAGGCATAAAACCCAAGGAAGTAATAAAAAGGGGGAAATGTAAATTCTCTTTCTCTATCTCTTTCACCCCCATATGTATATATACAACATATACAAAAAACATATATAACATATCAAAATAATTTTGTAAAAGTCAAAAACGGGAAGTAAAGTGGGTGTTTCAATGACAGAGCAACAGTTGAACAAATTGTGGTATATTAATGCAATAGAATATAGTTGGATCATAATAAATTGAATAAATACGGGGCAGCTAGGTGGTGCAGTGATAAAGCACTGGCCCTGGATTCAGGAGGACCTGAGTCAAATCCAGCCTCAGACACTTGACACTTACTAGCTGTGTGACACTGGGCAAGTCACTTAAAACCCCATTGCCCTACCCCCTCCCCAAAAAAGAAAAATATGAAGAATTCACAGAAACTGATACATTAAAACATCTATCCTGGGATAGCTAGGTGGTGCAGTGGATAAAGCACCAGCCCTGGATTCAGGAGGACCTGAGTTCAAATTCGGCCTCAGACACACTAGCTGTGTGACCCTGGGCAAGTCACTTAACCCTCATTGCCCTGCAAAAACAAAACAAAACAAAACAAAACACAAAACCCCACCATCTATCCTAAATTTATTCTGTAGGAGAGGGCCTTGGGCTACAAAACTTGGTACGTCTTAATTCATATACAATTCTAATAGCATTGGTTATTTGGCTTCATACACTCAAAGAAGATTATATGTCAATCAGTCTAACCTATTTTCCAGATAAGAAAATTAAAGTCTGGAAAGAGAAAGTGATCAAAAGTATCTGAAGCCCCTATAAGCCAAAAAGGGATTAATGATAGTGAAGGTCACTTATTAAAGACGCTTGTGTGACAAGCCGTGGGCTTACACTCTATAATCTATCCACTCTGAGTTTCTCTGCTTATTGGACAGAGGAGACTCATAAGGCAGGGCCTGAAGAGGCTGGCAACCTGAAAGCAAACTTCTGCTTGATACTCAAAACAGAAAACATAGCACTATGGCTAAGTATGACAACCAGTGCTCACAGTGGCCCTAAGCCTTCATGAAAAGGTTAAAACCATGCTAAGTAATACTCTGCTTAAGAAAGGAAGAGAGAATAAAAAGAAAAGAAAGGACTGAGAACTGATCTCTGGTCTCCTAAGAAATCTATTATTAATAATTATTTTCTTCACAAAAATATCCTGTAGTTTCTACAAATTTAGCAAGAGACAATTACAATAGATTACCAAATATATTAAAAGTTCTACAGCTCAGAACACATATACACACAATATTTGTGTGTATGCATGTTGTTTTTATATGTATACAGACTTCTTCTGCACAGACAGGGGTTACAGAAGCCTCTTTGTTAATGGCTCTATAAACTAACTACCACTTGGCATAATCACCAAAGATACCCTAACTTGGAATTTTTAATCAGATGGAAAAGTGATTCACAAACTGAACGGAAAGTAAAGCTTATATACTTTTAGTAATATATCCAATCTAAATCAGAAAGACATCTCCTTTTCAGTCACCCTGGAATAAACAGACATGAAATGCTAAAAACAGTCAAATACAAAAGAGACCTCATTAATCGGTATTTGTGTAGCAAAGTAAGTATGATATCATATGTAAATATGTATGGAGGAAATGGGTATTATAATAATGAGACACAAAATATCTAATTAAGTATCTAAAATTGCTGATAAATAATTTGATGGGACTTAATCCAGGTTGCTAAGTTCCATCAAAGCAGAATATGGTTTCCCCAGGCCTGAAAAACTAAGAATAAACAATAACTTTGCTATATAGAAAATAATTTGTTTCACAGTAGTCATATGTATTATTTAATGTTATCCTCCCAACATTCTTATGCTAGGAAAAACACCCCCCTCATCATGTGAAAGCAATTTGAAATACAACAAATTTAAGTTAGATAATATTTAGTATAAAATGACAGGGAAAAAGAAACAAGTGTTGCCGGTGAATACAAGTTGTATTAATCTGAATATCATAAATGTTTTAAATAGTTTTGCCTCAGGGGCAGCTAAGTGGAGCAGTGGATAGAGCACCAGCCCTGGAGTCAGGAGGACCTAAGTTCAAACATGATCTCAGACACTTAACACTTACTAGCTGTGTGACCCTAGGCAAGTCACTTAACCCCAATTGCCTCACCAAAAAAAAAAAAAAAATAGTTTTGCCTCCTGGTGATAAATTAATTCATTTTAAATAGAAGCTCTCAAAGATTTTAAGTTCTTTGGGAAATATAAGACATTTTCAGAATATAAAAGATTAGTTTTCAGGCAAAGAAATAAATATCTATACTCATATGAAAAAATGCTCTAAGTCACTATTTATCAGAGAAATGCAAATTAAAACAACTCTGAAGTACCACCTCACACCTATTAGAATAGCTAATATGACAAAAAAGGGAAATATTGGATATGGAGGATAAGTGGGAAAACTGGGGCATTAATCTACTGTTGGTAGAGTTGATAACTGCTCTAACCATTTTAGAGATCAATTTGAAACTATGTCCAAAGGCCTATAACAATTGTGCATAACCCTCTGATGCAGCCAATACCACTGCTAGATTTATATCCCAAGTCATCCAAAAAAAAAAAAAAGAACAAAGGACCTATTTGTACAAAAACATAGCAGCTCTTCTTGTGGTGGCTAAGAACTAGAAATCAAAGGGATGCCCATCAATAGGGAAATGGCTAAACAAGCTGTGGCATATGATTGTGATAGAATATTATTGTGCTATAAGAAATGACAAACAGGATGATTTCAGAAAAACTTGGAAAACACTTACATGAATTGATGTATAGTGAAGTGAGCAGAACCAGAAAATTGTGCAATGATAGCAATATTATTTGATGATGAACTATGAATGACAACTATTCTCTGCAATACAATGATCCAAGACAATCCCACAGGACTAATGATGAAGCAGACTATCCACCTCCAGAGAAAGAACTGATATTGATTGAACATAGACTGAAGCTTGCTATTTTTCATTTTCTTTCTTTCATTTTTTCTTTGATTCAAGTCTTCTATATAAAATGAGTAATATGTTAACGTTTTACAGAACTGAACATGTATAACCTATATCTGATTGCTTACCACTCAGGGAAGGGGGAAGGAAAAAAAGGGGAAGGATTTTGGAAACTCAAACTTTAAATAAAATGTTTATTTAAAAAATAAAATATAAAGGATTAAAAATATATTTTTTAATTACCTGAGAGACTGAGCCACTATGTTTTCACATATTGTCAGGCAATGATTAACTCGGTCTTTCTTAGTAGTTTGAAAGTTCTTTCTTTCTAAAAACACACCACAAAAAAACAACATTGTGAAGTTTAGCCACACTTTTTATTTCTCAATATAATTTATTCATCCAAAATTCATTGAACCATACTATTTCCAACATTCTGTGATAAGTGTTTAAAAAGGGATGACTCAACAAGAATTTAATCAAGCCTTTTACTATGGGCTAGGCACTGTGATAAGTGATAAAGATACAAAAGAAAAGTCCCTGCCTTTAAGGAGCTCATGTCATAATGCTGGAACCAATAAGCAAATAATGTACATTACAAAATATATATCATGTAAATGGAAGGTCATTTTAGAAGCAAGGGGGAAGGAAGGATAGGAAAGGCATCATACAGAAGATGAGATTTGAGGAAACTATTGAGTGGAAATTAAGAGGTAAAGTATTCCAAGCATTGGGGGACAGCTAGTAAAAAGTCTGGAGAGATGGAGAGTAGCATGTAAAAAACAGCAAATGGGCCAATGTAGCTGAGTCATATGGGAAGCGAATAAAGTATAACAAACTTAAAGGGTTAAAGAGTTCAGGTTAAGAAACTTTAAATGCCTGTTTTATATTTGATCCTGGGAGTAAAAAAAATTCATTGTGGGGGTAGGGGGAGGATGGCCAAACCTGTCACAGATGAGTAGAGAAAAAATGTAGTAGGGAAAGACTTGACGCAGGAAGAGCAATTAGAAGACTACTGAAGTTGTCTAGACAAGAGGTGATGAGAACCTGTAGTAAGGGGTTGGTTATATATATATAAGAGATGATATGAATGCAGAACCAATATTTGACAAGTTGGTTATGTGGGGTGAGGCAAGTGAGAAGTCATGGATGAGACCAAGGCTATGAGTCTTGGATAACTGAGAAGATGGTGGTACCCCTCAACAGTATAACAGAAGTTAGGAAGAAGGAGAGCTTTTGCCAGACATAGTGGTGTACACTATAACCCTAGGTACCAGGAAAAATGAGGCTTAGAGCATCTTTTGAACTCTGGAGTTCTAAGTGGTCTAAGCCAATGTCACCAAGTTCCCTAAAGAATAACAGGTCAGGCATAGCTAGGTGGTGCAGTGGATAAAGCACCAGCCCTGGATTCAGGAGGACCTGAGTTCAAATCCAGTCTCAGAACACTTAACACTTACTTACTAGCTGTGTGACCCTGGGCAAGTCCTAACCCCAACTGCCTCACCAAAAAAAAAAAGAAGAAGAATAACAAGTCAGCACAAGTCAGAAATGGAGCAGGTCAAAGTTCCATGATGATCAGTAGTAGGATAGAACCTGTAAGTGGTTCCCATGCTTACAGCTGGACTTTAAAGATCCAAATTTAAAACAAAACAAAACTGGAGGTTAGGAGAGTGAGGATGGAAGAGAAATGAGTTCTGCTTTGGACCTGAGTATAAGATGACAAGACAACCAATTCTATATGTCCAAAAGGCAATTGATGATACAAGACTGGCATTCAGGAGAGAAGCTAGGAATATATGTATGTGTGTGTGTGTGTGTGTGTGAGTGTGTGTGTGTGTTTATCTATTTATATATATAGATATATACACAAACACATATATATACATACACACATGTATACATACTTATATATACACACACACATATGTGGCATCATCTGCACAGAGGTGATAATTGGACATGGGAGTTAATAAGATCATAAAGCTAGATGTACTAAAGGGAAAAGAGAATGCCCAACAGAGGGCAGGATGGTGACATGATCATAGCTTTAGGAAAATCACAAGTGACAGATGGATTAGAGTGGGAGGAGGACCTGTGTAGGTGGGGCAGACCAACCAGCTAACTATTTGCAATAAAAACAGGCATGAGGTGAAGTGACCTGCACTCAGGGTGGTGGCAACGTCAGAGGAGAAAAGGGGGGGGGTATCGGGAGATGTTGCAAAGGTGAAATAGACAGACCTTGGCAACAGATTACACAAAGGGATGAAAGATACTGAGGACTCAAAAGGACATCTAGGTTGTGAGCCTGGAAGATTGGAAGAATGGTGTTGCCCTCTACATAAATAGGGAAAGATAGGAATGGAGGAGGGTTAAGAGGGTGAAAGATAACAAGATTTTTTTTTTGGACATACTGAGTTTAAGATTTCTACTGACATCCAACTGAAGATATCTGAAAAACATTTGGAGAGATGAAATTAGAGGTCAGCAGAGAGTTTAGGGCAGGATAGGTAGAAATGAGCATAGAGGTGGTAATTAAATCCGTAGAAGCAGATGAGATAAACCTTTAATTTAAGATAGAGTACTACTTACCCTAAATTGGGGTTTGACAAGTCTGATCAACAGTGATAAGAGGGAAAGGAATTCAAGTGTAGAGAACAGTATAGAGTTAAAATGATCACCAAGGGTTCAAGAAGAAAGAAAAAGAGTATAGACTAGGAAGAGTTGATGGCTTGGATCTGGGATTGAGGACTAGAGGTCATGGTGAGGATAAAGAATGGTTTAGGGTTTAAGGTATAGGAAAAGTCAGGGAGCAGCTAGGTGGCGCAGTGGATAAAAGCACCGGCCCTGGATTCAGAGTTCCTGAGTTCAAATCCAGCCTCAGACACTTGACACTTACTAGCTGTGTGACCCTGGGCAAGTCACTTAACCCCCATTGCCCGCCAAAAAAAAAAAAAAAAAGGTATAGGAAAAGGTTAAAATGATAAAAGATTATGATCAAATAACAAAATTTTGGAGTTCATGATCATGGAAGCAGAATACATGTAGGTGCAAGTTCAAGGGTATGGAGCATCTCTGTGCATAGCTAAAGGAGAATGAAGACAGGTCATGGGAACCAAGTAGACTGAGGAACTGAGAAGTCAAGTAGTAGAGAGGGCATAAATTTGTATGTTAAAGACCCTTAGGCATTTGAGGTGGAAAAACTGTCAGCCAGACACTGAATTCACTGAGGAGGAAGGAGAATGTTCTATTCCTGGACAAATAACAGCTGCCATACTTATACTGCTTTCCCTATCAGTCTATCAGTAGGCCAGATGTTTAGTAAAACCACATGTTCCATAATTAGTTGTTAAAAGAGAGGCTACAATGAGATAGCCATTTTTTAGACAAGGCCAATGTTGCTATTTGTTTTATGTGTATAAAATATACGTTATATAGGCATACATATATTTGTTTATATATACAATAGTACACAATAAACAATATACAAAACTGAACACATAAGAGCATCCAAACATCTGTCCATCCATGTTGGTGATCTCTTATAGCAAAAAAAAAAAGGTTTAACTTAAGAGGAATTGGACTGCACAAGATTTTCTGTTGAATTATGAAAAGAACCACTGGTAATCTGGATAATAGACGCCAGGTAAGAAGTTAAGATTTCTTATTCAAAAAAAAGACAAACGTCTTGAGGCAAACTTTATTTTGTATACTACTAATATGACTTGCAGATATAACTCTCTTCAAGTCATATTTGTAAAAACTTCATAGAATGAAAAACTGAAAAGCTGGAGAAGCTGGGTCATCCAACTCAATTTGCAATGAAATATGAATCCATTCAATAAACAAGCTAGTAAGCGCGTCATCTAGCCTCTACTTGAAGATCTTCAGGAGATTAGAAGTCACTACTTTTTCAGGTAGTACATTCTACTAATAGTGAAAACAATTAGAAAATGTTCCTTATATTTAGACAAAATCTGATTCCTACATCTTTCATCTACCTTCTGTCCTCTGGAGTCATGCAGAACAAAATCTAATGCTTATTTAACTATATGAAGATAGTAATCTTATCCCTATGTCTTCTTTTCTCCAGGTTCTAAGATTCCCTCACTATCCTGGCTGCACTCTGCTGGACATATCCAACTTACCAATTTCTTTTCCTAAAATGTAGTCACCCAGAAATGGACAAAAACTTCAGGAGGATTGTGAAATCCAGGGAAAAGAATACAAGGGCTCACATTACTTTTATTCCAGTGACTGATCCTTTCCATGTATGGATTAATGTACCAAAAACATAGTATACTGAAGCCCCAAATTTAAAAACCAACAACAGTTTCATCATTCTAACCACCAATTTAACAAAGCTAGTGATTTCTACTTAAAACCTGCATTTTTTTTTTAAAAAATCAAATATTACACATTCTTAGAAAGCTTAGTAATTTTTGATCAAAAGCTAAATTTCCAAGCATGAATCCATTTCTAAATGTTTAAAATCGATGGCCACCGCTTAAAAAATTTTCTCTGAATTCTCTAGCAATCTTTCCCCCTCCTCAGCTGTTTAGAGGATAGTCACCACCATAAATGACACTGTGACCATGAAAATCAGGAGTTTTTTAACAGACAACTCAGTGTAACAAAGCCCTTCTTCCTGAGGTCCACAAACTTAATTTCAAAACTGAAATAAGAAAAAATGATCAAGTTGTACAAGACAACTCTCAATGAAATCTTTACCTTTGAATTAAAAGCCAGGTTTTGGCATGAGATATGATTCCCTCAACTATGCTAAGAAAAATGAAACAAAGCACAAATTTGCAAGGCATGGACTGTATTAAAAGAAAAAAGACATCAATAAAAAAGTGAAATGAACTTAAGAACAGAACGAAGAAAGTCAGAGGTACTGCAAAGGCATATGTTGGCACTGGCATAAAGGAGGATTAAAAGGCAAGAACACAAAGATTTTTATTTATGGAGATAGTATGGATTTTTCATCAGAGCATAAATGATACAAAAACTTTCTTAAAAAAGCATGTTGTTGATCTACTAAATTGTAAGCATTTTGAAGACAGAAACAGTGCCTTATTTTTATATGCTAGTAAATCTCCAAGTGCCTAGCAAAGCAATAGATTAACAAATGCAGCCTTTATGGTCAAACAAAATGAGAAGGGGCAGCAGTATGGCAAATTAATCTGGACTCAGAGCCAATACACCTGGGTTCAAGTTCCACCTCTAACATATATTGGCTGTGTAATCCTAAGTAAGCAATGCAATCTCTCAATGACCCCCTACCAAAAAAAAAAAGAAGAAGAAGAAGAAGAAAAGAAAAAAAAAGATGCCTTAAAAAAAACTGCTAAATGGGGGCAGCTAGGGTGGTGCAGCGGATAAAGCACCGGCCCTTGATTCAGAGGACCTGAGTTCAAATCAGCCTCAGACACTTGACACTTACTAGCTGTGTGACCCTGGGCAAGTCACTTAACCCCATTGCCCCGCAAAAAAAAACAAAAAACAAAAACAAACAAACAAAATAATATATTAGGGAGGAGGGGGGAGAGACTGATTCAAACTGTTGAACTGAAAGGATTAAAGGAAACTGGTTCCTTTCAAAGTCCCTCACCCCCCCATCAAAGAAAATTTTTTTCAATTTTAAAACCCCCTAAATAAAGAAAAAATGTTTAAAAAAAAAACTGCTAAAAATGAGACATACTGTGAAGACTAAGACACAATAAACAAAAGAGAAAAGCATCATTCTATCCTCTACAGAGCCATGGAGTACTAACATCTGGATATGTCATTCTAGTTGTCCAATTTCAAAGAAATCTGGAGAGACATAAGAGGTTCAAATAAAAAAAATCGTAGAAAGATCGTCATGATGGAAAATCAAAAATAGAGACAGATTACACTCATGCTCTTGGGGGCAGCTAGGTGGCGCAGTGGATAGAGCACTGGCCCTGGAGTCAGAAGTACCTGAATTCAAATCCAGCCTCAGACACTTAAAACTTACTAGCTGTGTGACCCTGGCCATGTCACTTAACCCCAATTGCCTCACTAAAAAAAAAAAAATTTAAAATCATGCTCTTTCCTCCAAGTCATTTTTATTCAATGGTTATTGCAACTTTAAGTTAGCATCAAAAAGTTTTAACAGCAGAAGAGTGAGAAGGTCTCTAACATCTGAATCACAAGTTGTGCTGGAGTTAAAAAACTGGATTACTTAATATTTTTAAGACTAAAAAAAAAACCACCCATAAATAAATGAATGAATGAATGAATGAATGAAGATCCAAGGTTTTGGAGCTAGGAGAGAACACTAAAATCATCTGGTTTCAAACACTGTCATCTTGGAGATGAGGAGAACCAGGCCCAGAAAAAAAACAAAAAACAAGTGACCTGTTCAATGTCAGAAATGCATTAGTCAAATTTGAACCCAGGGTCCTCTGATGGCAATTCCAAGTAGTTTCCATTAAACCATGATATCTTTTTTTTTTTTTTGCTTGATCCCAGAGGGTAGAACTAGTAGCTAGATAGACATCAACTGGAGGAATGGGGTGGGGTGGGGGGGCGGTTTTTTTTGTTTTGTTTTTTTGCTGAGTAAAAAGAAATAAAATATCTCACACTTAAAAAAAACTGAAAAAAAAACAACTGGATTTACTTGAGCAACAATGAAAATCGTGCAATCACTTGGCTGGAATTAGAAGAAATACATTTGTGATAAAGCAATTCCAGTTGGAACTGGGATTTTTTCAGGAAAATAAATTTTATTAGAAGTTATCTTTGGGGATTAGGTGGCACAGTGAATAAGTACTGGCCCTGAATTCAGTAGGACCTATAAATTCAAATCCCACACCTTATGACACTTGACGCTAGCTGTGTGACCCTGGGCAAGTCACTTAACCCTCATTCCCCTGCCCCCCCCCAAAATGGAACCCCAAACTATAAATAAAAATGTTGATTAGATTTTTAAAAAAAGAAGTTAATCCTTTATAGAGACTAAATCTACCAGTTCCAATGGTTCTAAAAAGAAGTTCAATATCAACAAAATAAGCTATTTGTAGTTATGCATCATAACTGTACAAAATAATGTTTGGGAAAAACACATTACAAAATCAAACATGATTCAACCCCCTAGTTCAAATTCCTATCTCTACTCAGAGTCCTACTTACAAAATTACAAACACCTTTAAAGGTAGGATCTCAATAACACCCATAATACTACCAAGCAGATAAAATTCACTATGAAGTGAATTATTGTCCAATAGAATTTCAATTGTATTGTACAAAAAATATTATTAAGAAGCAGAGTAAACTCTATTATTTGTGATATAATTACCATTTCTTGATTTCTCTCCTGAATAAGATATCCATCTGTCTTAACTGTCCAAATGCTTTTGAGTGATTACATATCTCTTTTAATAAGCTCTAGGATGTTTGGCAGTAGGCAGGTGATGTAATCAGCACAATATAATCCAACAACAGGACCTGGGTATGAATAGGGAATCCCTCTACCACTGAACTTTGTACATGACACCTTCCGTGACAATGGCAAACATCTTTGGTGAGGATAGATTCCCTCCTGTTTTATGTGTTACTTGACATAATCTCTGCTGTATCCTTCGATGGATTTTCTATGCTTTTTTATAAATAATCAAGAAACTACAAGTGCAGTGAAATCTTACATCTTCTATACCTTTTGGGGGGGTGGGCGCACGCACGGGGCAATGAGGGTTAAGTGACTTGCCCAGGGTCACACAGCTAGTAAGTGTCAAGTGTCTGAAGCCAGATTTGAACTCAACTCAGGTCCTTCTGAGTCCAGGGCCAGTACTCTATCCACTGAACCACCTAGCTGCCCCCTATACCTTTCATTTAATCACATTAACTGGAAAGAATTGATTTGCTATAAATGTTGTTGTTCAGTCATTTCAGTCATATCTGAGTCCTTGTGACCCACTTGGGGTTTTCTTGGCAAAGGTAACTGGAGTGGTTTGCCATTCCTCCTCCAGCTCATTTTACAGATGAAGAAACTGAGCCAAAAGTGACCTGCATAGGTGTCACACAGCTACTAAGTGTCTATGGCCATGAGACCAAATTTGAACTCAGGTCTTCCTGACTCCAGATCCAGCATTCTATTCACTGAGCCACTTAGCTGCCCTATTTTGTTCAGTCGTACCTGACTCTCTGACCCTATTTGGGGTTTTTTTGCAAAGATCCTGGAATGGACTGTCATTTCCTTCTCCTGAACATTTTGGCAGCTCAAGCAAACAGGATTAAGTGACCTGCCCAGGGTCACACAGCTAGGAAGTTTCTGAGGCCAGATTTGAAGCCAGAAAGATAAGTCTTCCTGACTCTGAGCCAGACGCTCTATCCACTGCAGCACCTATTTGTAAAAGCCTTGCCGTATCTTTTTCATATCTTCATCAAAGATGGATGCCCCTAATACTTGTGTACACTATTCTCAGAGATGGGAAAGTAAGAATATATGTCAGTAGTTACTGATATCTTGATTACCCTTTTCCCAGTAATAACATTCAAAATGGTTTCAAGTGTTTGTACCCTCCCGTCTTTTAGACATCTTTATTATCAGTCCCTCACTGCCTTCAAATTATGTCCCCCCTCTCAGCAGCATAAGCCTCTTATGTGTGTACTTGGTCCAGTACAAATACTCTTTGCATCCTTGTTCTCTTTAGTGTCACTTTTCCTTCTTCACGTAGTACATTGGGGGACTGTTGCCAGGGATCTGTTACTCACAGAAAAACAGGGTCATTATAGAAATTCATTTTTTTTTCTGTTTCTAGTAGTTCTTGCAGTTTTTTCCTTGAATGTTCCTAAAATAATCCATCTTAAATGCAATTTTCATCAATCTCGTTATTATGTATTATAATATATAAATATAATATAAAATTATGTATTATATATTATAATATATAAACTATCAGTTTGTGACTCACAATGAATGCTGTAGTATAGGTGAGGTGGTTGTGGTATAGTAAAAAGCACAAAAGACAGTAAGTCAAGAAGACCAGAATTAATTTCCCAGCTCCACCACTAACTAGCTGCATGACCACTGCAAGTCATTTTACCTCTCTGAGTCTCAGTCAGTTTCCTCATCTGTAAAAAGGAGGGAGTTGAAACTAGATAATTTTTATGGTCCCTGCCAAGATAAAAAATTTGAGGATCCTAAGCTCTTTGAACACAGATGGAAACTTCTGTGCCTGTTCTAGTGATAAATGTCTGTGTTTTCAAACAGCAAAAAACACTGAATAAATTCACTGTAATACTTGTTCATTTTGTTTCAGTTCCTGGAACTAATATACAACACCACTTGGACATGTTAAGTCAAGACATGAAATGATATTCTACAAAAATATTTTTTTACCTGTTCTAAAATAATTTAAATCTATTCATTTTGGAAAGCTAGCCTTAAAGCAACCTCTTTCACTATACCTAAAGGTTTAAAAAAAAATCCAAGCTGTGTCAAATTGGCAGAAGAAAATAGAGAAGTCCTTTTTAGGTTAGACTTTAAAATCAGAAAGACATTTTATCTGAACAACTAATGAATATATGTATTTAAGGATTTCTGGTCCATATTAGATTATGCACTAGATAAGAAATATATTAACTATATTTACTTCCTTTGAGGACAACAGAATAAAGTTTAGAGATGGGCTGGGTAGCTAAATTATTCAAACTTAAAAAGTGGGGGGGGGGCGCCAGCTAGGTGGCACTGTGGATAAAGCCTAGACCCTGGATTCAGGAGGACCTGAGTTCAAATTCTGCCTCAGACACTTGACACTTACTAGCTGTGTGACCCTGGGCAAGTCACTTAACCTTCATTGCCCTACAAAACAAAACAAAAAAAACAAAAAAGTATGCCAAATTTCCTAAAAAAATCCTCTTCTCCCGGGGCAGCTAGGTGGCGCAGTGGATAAAGCACTGGCCCTGGATTCAGGAGGACCTGAGTTCAAATCCAGCCTCAGACACTTGACACTTACTAGCTATGTGACCCTGGGCAAGTCACTTAACCCCCACTGTCCCGCTTAAAAAAAATTTTTTTTTTAAATCCTCTTCTCCCAAGGTTTTCCAAACATTTTTCTTAGCACTGAGCAGTAAAAATTCTAATTTGTGTATAAGTCTTAATATAGGAAAAATTATCTTATCTTAGCAAAAAAAAAATTGTCTGTCTTCACTGAAACTCCCCAGGAAACACAACGTACAGATACAGTTGCCTTTTGAACATCAAAAACAAAAGTATATAATAAAAAAAAAGAGAATTAATGGTCACCAATGAAGAGTCAATTCCATAATACAATATATGTGCATATTAGACACCCACTTAATATAATATACAAGGAAGGTCTTTGATGAAGTGCTTTCTTGGTTTCAGGGCAATTGGGGGCTAAGTGACTTGCCCAGGGTCACATAGCTGAGGGTGAATTTGAAGTCTGGTCCTCCTGACTCTAGGACAGGTGCTCAATCCACTGAGCAACTTAGCTGCCCCAAAAGTGCTCCTTTCTAAAGACTGTCATTATATGGCTGTTTGGCCACATCATGTCCAAAAATAAATGGTTTTTGAAATAAAAGTTAAAAAGAAAAAAATAGTATACTAAAATATAGTTGACTAGTCTGAATATAGGCCACAATTTCTCCAAATCTGACTCATAAAATACATGTGAGCAGCCTATAACTACCTTCTTCTTAATATTATTGCATGAGCCCCCACTAGTCTACCCAGAAGTTGAAGTAGCAACAGTTTTTCCATAGTCTCCAACATCTCTCCTTTCCTTGCATCACCAAGAAACAGGAGAATGTAAAAAGCATGTGAAAAAATGGGATGGGGCAGCTAGGTGGAGCAATAGATAGAGCATTGGCCCTGGAGTCAGGAGGACCTGAGTTCAAATCCAGCCTCAGACACTTGACTTTTACTTGACCCTGGGGAAGTCACTTAACCCCAATTGCCCTGCAAAAAAAAAAAACAATAAAATAAAAGGAGAGTCTGCCTTTCCAGAGTTTGTTCAGATTCTACTTTCCACTTGGAACATTCAAAGTATGTTTCTCACAAAGGTCATAAAATAAAAAAATAGACACTGATGGCAGATTATAGTAAGATGAGGTTTCCAAGTTTTTCAATTTAGTTATGGGAGTGAGAAAGAAGGGGAGGGCAAATAAATATGTCTTATCACAGATTTAAGGCAAAAAGGGACTTTAAAGGTCAACTAAATCCAGTAGTTTCTAACCTTTTTTAATTACACACTCCTATCGGTAAAACACTTTTGAACAGGGGCAGCTAGGTGGCGCAGTGGATAAAGCACTGGCCCTGGATTCAGGAGGACCTGAGTGCAAATCCAGCCTCAGACACTTGGACACTTACTAGCAGTGTGACCCTGGGGCAGTCACTTAACCCTCATTGCCCCACCCCCCAAAAAATAGTTTTGAACATGTACCCCCAATCTATGTATATTTTACTTATTTGTAAGTTATATACACACACTACTGAACTACTGTGCAAATTATAAACTTACACACAAAAAAGAAATTTAAAGAGGATGAGATAAAGATGAAATAATAATTTTCTTCTACAGTCAGTCAAGAGTCACTAGAGTTTCTTAAGAAGGAAACTAACAAGATCAGTCAATCACTTTGGCAACTGTATGGGGGATGGATCAGAATGGGGAGAGATGTTTAAGATAGGAAAACCAAATAAAAAGCTATTAGAACAGTCCTGGCAAGAATAAAGGACTGAACTAGTATGGTGATCAAGTAAGTGAAGAAAAAGAGACAGGTGTGAGAGATGTTGTACAGGTAGAAATAACAATATTTGTCAGCCGACTGGATATATGAGTGAGTTAAGGAACTAAGGATAACAACAAGCTTGCCAACTTGGCAGACTTCTAAAAGCATGGTGGGAGGGAGGGCAGCTAGATGGTGCAGTGGATAAAGCACTGGCCCTGGATTCAGGAGGACCTGAGTTCAAATCCAGCCTCAGACACTTGACACTTACTAGCTATGTGACCTTGGACAAGTCACTTAACCCTCACTGACCACCAAAAAAAAAAAGACTTGCTTCTAAAAAGCATAGTGGTGTGTTCAACAGTAGTAGAGGAGTTCAGAAGAGCAGGGGATTTGGGAAGAAGAATAAAATAATAAAGATCTTTCCATACATGCCTGCTAACAGAGCCAGCCAAGGGGCACAGAAACACTAGAGAGTGCTTATTGGAGCCAACGGGTCATCTGGGGAACTGGGTATAAATATAACGTGGGGAGGAAGGAAAGTAATTTTCCCAAAGGCACCTGAACAGCCACTGAAATTGGTGAATGAAGGTCAAAGGGAGCCAGGGTCAGTGGAAGAAGGTTGATAGTTTCCACAGCAGTAAGAGGGGGCAGAGTGGAGTAGTGTCAGGACTTAGTAACCAGGTGAAGAGGATGGTAGGGTTGTACTGGAGATTATGGACAAGATGTCCTTCATTTTGGAGATCACTCACCACTATCTGTAGGACCATGGGGAGGTCATTTAACCTCTTTAAATCCCAATTTCTTAACCTGTAAAAATGATGATAATTACCACATGGACATTGTGAGCAAGGGAGTCAACTATAGAGGGTGCTGCACACTTTAAAGTGCTATGTTATCATTATGAGAATGATTTTATGGATGAGGAAACAGGTTCGGAAGGTTAAAGAACTATATCAAGTTCACATTAGAAAAAAGCAGCAAATTCAGATTTTGAACCTAGGCCCTACCTCCTACAAACCTGTCATTCTTTCTACTACATCTTTATTTCAATATTTCATAAGTATTTTAAATAGTATGAGTATGCCCTCCACCAATACAGAGTGAAAATCCTATTTGCCTTGATGCTCATTTCATGCTTTCTTGTGGTAACTGGAATGATTGAATGATGCCACCTGCTAGAGACTTGCTGTAGAAAAGTTCTGCCATGAAAGGAAGGTCTTTGAGGGCAAGAACATGCGTCTGTTCTTTGGCGTCAGGAAGTGACGTTGGCGAGTGGGAGGAAGAAGGAAGAGACTGGCGCTCTGTCTGGCTCTCTTCCTGAGGACACTGGTGGAGAAGGGAGCTAGAAATGCACTCTCCCTTTAATAGATAGGAATCTAGGCCTTTCTCTCTCTCTTCACCAAATTCTTATTCTCCTTAATAAATACTTAAAAGTCTAACTCTTGCTAAAGCTTATAATTTATTGGCGACCACTCATTAGGTCTTTTAGACAGACTAGCTAGAATTTTAGCCCTTAACATCCCCCCAAAATGTATCAAAAGGTTGCTGAGAGAGGCTTCTCTAAACTTTGCTAAACACAGCTACCAAAACCACCTTCCTAAAGTTGTCACTGCCCCAAGCGACTGACCAAATCAATGTGCTCAAAAAACTTTCAGTAGCCCCATAATGTCTCCAGGACAAAATACCAACCCCTAAGCCTGGCCTTTAACACTGTGGCTCCAGCCTATCTTTCTAGCCTTTCCAGCCTTATCGCTATTTCAAATTATGTTCCACCTATAGCATAGCAAGTAACTCTGTTCAAAGCTGAAATTCAAAAACTAAAACTAAACCCTAACCACAAGGAATTTATAGACTATAGAGTCACATTCTTCCTTTTCACATACACTTTCTAAGGCTCTCCTTTCCAGCCAAACTGGCCAGCTAGTTATTCCCTAAACTCAGAATGCTATCTCTTGCCTCTAAACATTTGCACTCCCTCCTCAACCCCTTCTCAGAAATCCTTATTGATATTGTCATCAAGGTTGAGCTGAAAAGTCACAGGCAGTGCGGGAGCAAAGGCACGGACACACATACACACACACACACACACCACACACACACACACACACACACACACACGACGAAGCTTTTACTGATCCTCCCAATTGTTAATGCTCATTTGTTGTTCAGTCGTTTCTGACTCTATGTGATCCCATTTAGGATATTCTTGGCAAGGATACTGGCTTACCATTTCCTTCTCCAGCTCACTTTACATATAAGGTAACTGAGGCAAATTGGGTAAAGTGACTTGCCCAGGGTCACATAGCTAGTAAGTGTCTGCTAATGCTCATAGCTTTCTCAAATTAGAGTATATATAATTAGGGGTACAGCTGTGTGCCAGTTGTATCCTTCCCTCTCCCTCAGAATGTAAATTTCCAGAAGGCATGGGGGGTTGCAGTCTAATCTTTCTAATGAAGAACCACCCTACAACTCTAGTTTACACTTCTTAAATGTTTGCTGAACTGAACAGAATGATAAAGGTTAAGAAGATTCTAGTTTATTATTCTAAAATTTCCTGTTTATTTGGTTTCCTTTAACTTGGCACATTTTTTGTGTGGCAAAACTTTATGAACTTTAAACCAGTGCCTTCTTACACAGTCATTTTGTAGATGGCATCACACTAAGACCAAGAATCCTCCCAAAGCCTTGTACAGGAGCTGGAACAATGCAAGAATTATTCTAACCATCCACACTAGAAAAGCAAAAGTAGATGAAAAGCATATGCTTCTCAGTCTATAATATGAAGCTAGATCGATAGCCCATCAACATGCATACCTTGAACACCAATTAAGATTAAAAAAAAAAAAAACAGAGCCCAGAATTGAACATGAGGAGATTTGAGATATTATTGAGGGCCTCTTACTTGCAGATTCCAAACTGCTTATTGCCAGAAACATCCATCCCTTTAACATTAAAAGTGATAACTCGGGGGCGGCTAGGTGGCGCAGTGGGTAAAGCACCTGCCCTGGATTCAGGAGTACCTGAGTTCAAATCCAGCCTCAGACACTTGACAGTTACTAGCTGTGTGACCCTGGGCAAGTCACTTAACCCCCATTGCCCCGCCAAAAAAAAAAAAAGTGATAACTCATGTCTATAAACGTTGGAAGAATCAAATTAGAAGTAACCCTAATAGCAATGGAAAGATTCATGGCAGGTATAAAGAGACAATAGCATATGACTTGAATATGAAAAGTAGAGTTTAAAACTAAGGTTCCACCTCACATAAATAATATTAGCAAAAATGACAACAAATGAAAATTACAATTGTTTGTCAGATTATGGAAGGCCAGGCACACTATGCATAGTTGATGAAATGTTAATTGATCCAACCACTCTGGAAAACAATTTGGAACTATATCACTCACACACACACACACACACACACACACACTCTTTGACACAGCAATACCACTATTAGGCATATACCTTAAAAAGGTCAAAGACAGAAAGAAAAGATTCAAATGGACAGATAATCATTAGCAGCACTTTTTCTTGTAGCAAAAAACTGGAAGCAAAGTGGGTACACACTAATCAAGAGAATGGCTTAACAAATCATGGTATTTGAGTGTAATTGGAAAATACTGCGGTATGAGAAAAATGAAGGTGACAGATTCAAAGAAACCTGGTAAGATTTCTAGAGTCTGATACAGGGTAAAATGAATAAAACCAAGACAACGATTTATATGATTACCACAATAATGTTAAGGAAAGCAATAGAAGACTTCAGAATTCTAAACCATGCAAAGACCAATCATGATTTCAAAATAATGAAGAAGCACACTCCACACCTAGAAGCTGAGAGGTGATGGACTAGAGGTGCAGAATGAGACAATTTTAGAGATATCAATGTGTTGATGTGTTTTGCTTGACTATTTTGTTGTTGTTGTTGTTGTTGTTGTTGTTGTTGTTGTTACAGGGGAGGGCTTTTATTTGGGGAAGAAGTTACAGGTTACTTTCAAAAAATGTAACAAAAGGTTTATGGCCAACTAGTTAATGATAGGCTTCTCTAAACTTGACTAGGCTATTCACACAGCTACCAAAATCATCTTCTGAAGGCAGAGGTCTTAGTGAAAAGAAAAGGTGCCCAAAAAAAAGAGCATCAATAGACCATTTAAAAAATACACAGAAGAAAGCAAAGCTCTGAAGGGTATACAAGCAGGGCAATTTATTACTACCTTGTTAAATTTAATATATACTATTTTTCAGAACAAACTGTCTATAATGGAAATTTAGCTTCATATACAAACCTGTCTTTTGTTTTTTGTATATTTAAATGTTTTGTGTTTGTGGAAAAATAGTTTTATAGTAAAAATAAACTTTAAAGAATTTAAAATAGTGTTTTTTGGTTTTGTTTGTTTGTTTGTTTTTTGGTGAGGCAATTTGGGTTAAGTGACTTGCCCAGGGTCACACAGCTAGTAAGTGTTAAGTGTCTGAGGCCAGATTTGAACTCAGGTCCTCCTGACTCCAGGGCCAGTGCTCTGCACTGTGCCACCTAGATGCCCCTAAAATAGTGTTTTAAGGTAGCACCTTAACTACTTAACTACTTTAGGTAGATCAGGACAGTTGTATATCAAAACTGAGAGAACAAAGATGGATAATTCCACTGCTCTCCCAGTATCCTTAGACACTAAAAGAACCAGAGACAAGTTCCCAGTACACACTCTAAGGAAGATTTATGTGAAGACATGTAAGAATTTTCAGAATGAAAAGACATAAAGGGGTTTTGCCTGGCATTAGTGAAGAACTTACACCTCTATACATTTGGATCCAACAAAGTAGCTCAAGTACTTCTGCATAATTATTTTTCAGTGAATTATTTTCTTATTATTTACAATGATATTACTACAAAGGTACAAGACTATAATCGGGCCAATATTCACTGACATTATCCTTGCCCTTACTGATAAAAACAGGCAAAACTTCACATCAAGTCCTCAGCTTTCATAGTGGCCTATATATTTCTGTTTTATTTAGTAAACTCTCCTCAAGAATACAGAGTAGGGGAAGCTAGGTGGCGCAGTGGATAGAGCACTGGCCCTGGAGTCAGGAGGACCTGAGTTCAATTCAGCCTCTGACACTTAACACTAAACTGTGTGACCCTGGGCAAGTCACTTAACCCCAATTGCCTCACCAAAAAAAAAAAAGAGAGAGAGAGAATACAGAGTAGCAGACAACTAGTTGAATAGTCTATAAAAAGGATGACATTTATTAAGATCAGTCTTGTTTATTTTTTCCTATATGTGTTGTCTTCCCTAGTTATAGTGTGAGCTCTTTGAGAAGAGAGATTGTCACTTTTCTATCTGCAACCCCAGTACTTGGTAGATAGATAGTAAGCACTTAAATACTTTGTCATTCATTCAAATTGACAAGCTTCTGTAATTTGCATCTCAGAATTATCATATGTGACAAGCTCAAACAAGTTACAAACAGCATAGTACAATTGAGCTACTGCCCCCAGAAGCATGTTTCTTTCCAAGAGGAAAAAAAAATGGACTTCAGGCAATTTTTCCTAATACTGTCACTATTACTATCTCTCCTTATTCAAAATTAAAATTCCTGGACTAAGAATAAGTTCCTCTCGTTTTTATTATTATGCACAATCTATTCAAGTTCTTACAGAACGGAGAAAGTGAGAAGTTGGGACTCATAACCATTACCACACCATCCTCCTCCTCCTCCTCTTCTTCATCATCATGTTGACCCCTGACTAGAATTTAACACCATATGGAATTTAGTAATGAAGCCAAAATGTTCAGCTCTAAAAGAGTAACCCCTGGGGTTCTCTTTGTAATGTATCCCCTCCCCTACTGGACATCCTTTGCCCCACCCACCACCACCACTAAGACCCAAGTCATTAGCTTTCTAAATGCTTGAACAATAATCTCCAGATAATCCTTTTTCATAGACCACAACTTCTAGATTTCATTCAAATTCCTGAACCTTCCCCTCAAACTTTGAGAAGTGGCAAGCGAGAGAGGAACCTAGCAGTAAGCAGGAAGATTCTGCTGACGAAGAGGGGAAGGCAGAGGACCAATCATCTTGACATGAAAGAGACGGAGGGACCAAAGTCTTCTAGGAAATTAACGGGAAAAGAAGCAGGTCCATTTCCCAGACAACGGTTCAGGGATCTCTGAGGGGTGTGAGAATTTCTCCTCCCACAGGACCCGGGGAGTCCCAGCCCAAAAAGGGAGACAAGGTAAGAGATCCTTTGGTCTCCCTTGACTGAGGGCCTAAGGGAGGGGAGTGAGATGAGGGGACCTCAGGTCCGCTCTCTCCATAAAGTCCCCTCAGGCTGGGGGAAGAGACTGGATGAGAAAATGAGGTGACACGCTGAGGGGTCCGGGAGGAGTCAGGGAGAAAACGGGGCGGCGGGTCCCCATGACGTCCCCTCAGGGTGGGAAGGTGGAGGGACGAGGACACAACCCCCCCCCTTCCTCAGGACCAGGGAGGTGACACGCTGAGGGGTCCTCGGGGCCGGGACAACAGGTACTCCGACCGCCGTGCCACCGGGGCTGGGGGTGGGGACAGGAAGGGAGCCCCCCCCACACACACACTTCCTCGGGGTCAGAGGGCGGCCCACGCTGGGGTCCCGGGAGGGGCCGGCGCCAGCCACTCACGGTCGGTGCGCCGGCTCCTCCACCCCGGACGGCCCAGGCTGCGGAGGCGGCGGCGGCGGCGGCGGCGGCGGCTGTTGGGGCGGCTGCTGCGGCGGCGGCTGGGACGGCTGCGCCTGGGGCGGCTGCGGAGGCTGCGCCGGCGGCGGCGGCGGCTGCTGCTGCTGTTGGAAGGACTTGAGGGACTCGAACGCCTTCATCAGCTTCTCCAGGGTGGCCATGGCGGCCAGTCGGCGGGAGGCCCCGCGGCTCCCAGCGCCAGCCCCGGGCCCGACGTGGCCCACTGCGCCCTCCCCGGCGGCCCCCTGCCTCTCCCGAGTCTCCGCGGCCCCGCTCAGCAGCCGGGAAATGAATGGACCACTTGGCAAAGACCCGGGACGGCGCGAAGCGTCGCCGCCATCTTGGAACTGTCCCGACAGTCCCCGCGACGGGAAGCGGCCCTCGGCGCGGGGTTGAGCTGGGAGGAGGCACGGACACAGACGAGAGGGGGCGCCGTGGAGAGTGACAGCGAAGCAGAAATTGCGACCTCCAATCGGAGACGAGAGGAAGGCCTAGGCCCCGCCCACCCCTCCCGGGCGGGGCCCCGAGGTAGCCCGGGCTGCTGCTAGTGTAGCATGAACTTGGATCTTCTACGTCAAGAAGGGTTAAGAGATTCACTGGGGGAGTGGAATTCTGAAAGGTCATTTTGTCCATTCCTCGGCCTCTGGAAAAGACTAAGCCAAACCTGCCCTAGAGTCGGCCTCATCTCCAGAGATCTTCGAGGACACCTAACAATCCCATGGGGGAGCTAGTGCAGGCATTAGAGTTCCTATTGTACAGAAGTGGAAACTGAGGCTCAGCAGGTTGAAGTGTCCCCAGTCTAAGTGTTGAAGCCAGCATTTGAACCCGAGACTCGCAATCCGGGATCCGGCACTAATACCGTCCCAATCTACAGCAGAGCTGGTCAAAAAGATCTTCCCCATTAAAAAAAAGTTTAAAAAAAAAAAAAAGATCTTCCCCATATCTGACCTCCTTCTGGAAGCAGCCTATTCCAACTCAACAAGAAGGCAGAGCTGATTAACACGGGTCGTTGTCCTCAGGAAACTCACTGCCCAACCTGGGCAATGAGACAGGAACACCAGCACTGATGCCAGGGGGAGGGGAGAGCTGGCTTTGTCTACAGAATAGCAGTCTATACTCTGTAAGTAGCTGGTCTGTACAAGCTTGGTTGCTTGTTGCCCCCCCCCCATTGGAGTGTAAGCTCCTCGAGGGCAGAGACTGTCTTTTGCCTCTTCTTGTATCCCAGCACTTAGCACAGTGCCTAGAATGAAGGCTCTTAAGAATTTATTAACTAGGGGCAGCTAGGTGTCGAAGTGGATAGAGCACCAGCCCTGGAGTCAGGAGTACCTGAGTTCAAATCCAGCCTCAGACACTTGACACTAACTAGCTGTGTGACCCTGAGCAAGTCACTTAAACCCTCATTCCCCCACCAAAAAAAAAAAAAAGAATTTATTAACTGACTACTTCATGTCTTCTGTGGGAGGGAGGGGTATGTAAAAGGGTTAAAAGCTGCAACAATAGGAATCTCTTTAGAAGCTAGCAGCAGGTGCTCTCCACTCCAGGCCCGCCCCTCCATCCCTCTGTTCTGTTGCCTTCTTGATGTGGCAGGGCCAGGATTGGGAGGTACACAGGACATAAATGATAGGAGGGGTACATGTGTCTGTCCCAACCTCAGAAGGGTACAGCCTATGAAGGAAGATGGTGTGAGGAGACAACTAATACCTCCCCTCTGAGGCAGAAAAGACAAGGGGACCATGTGTGGAGAAGAAGCAGGAAGGTAATTCTCAGCCGTCTAAGCCGCCCATTGAGCCCCTGTGAAGCAGAGCTCTGAGTCAATGAAAAGATGGATCAAACCATTTGACAAATAATCTGACTTTAACAGAGTATTTTACAACTGTAATTTATCACAGCAATGATAAGATTGCCCGGCCAAGAGGAACATGGGGCAGAGCTTCAAGGGAAGGAAGCAAAGAGGCAGCAGCAGCCCTGGTGAAGTGTCTTCCACAGTGGGAAGAGGAAGTAGAGCTTTAGCTATGACAGCTGTTGATATAGTCAGGGAATTGCAGCTTTGCTGTCAATGTTTAAGAGAAGAGTTGACCCAAAAGATGTCCCAGACACACTACAAGGCAGCCCTCTCTCTTCTTGGAACAGGGAGCCCTTCTCAGAATCATGTTTTTAAATACATTTTTAAAAATTAGTATTACAAAGGAAACATTGTTCATGAATCCCAAGTTAAGCACCCCACCCCATGTTACATTTTAATATGATTTGGACTGCACTTAGGAGTGGGTCAGTGTCTGACACCTCTGTCTTAAAGTACTGGTGTCAAACTCAACTAGCAGGGCTGCATATTGACTTAGTTTTAAAATATAATATTGTCTATGTTTAATTGTACTTTCATTTATTTTGTTAAATATTTGCCAATTCATTTTAATCTGGTTCGTGCTGCCCTCAGGTGTGGGCCCTGTGTTTGACACCTCTGTCTTAGAGCATAAATTTCCCAGGGGAGGATGTTTTTCTTCTCCCTGCTAGCCCATGAGAGAGTCTTCTCATTTGTTAGTGAGGGACTGGCTTCGTGGTTTGACCTGATATTTGTTAGGCTCTTGTGCTTCCTGCTTGGACTCTGCACTGAATGGGAGTTTGAGCTGTATTTTTTTCCCACAATAACCCAAGGGATGAGTATATAGGTTCCATAGTCCACATAGGAAATCCATTAGTCTAGAAGAAAAGGCACTGGATTTAGATTCAGAGAATCTTCATGGGGGCAGCTAGGTGATGAAGTGGATGGAGCACTGGTCCTGGAGTCAGGAGGACCTGAGTTCAAATCCAACCTCAGACACTTGACACTTACTAGCTGTGTGACCCTGGGCAAGTCACTTAACCCCCATTGCCCACCAAAAACAAAGAACCTTCATTTTAACCTGCCCACTCTGATGCTTTACCAGCTTTGTCATGACATCGCTGAGCCTTATTTTCTTAATCTATAAAATGGAGATAATAAGCCTTATACTTGTACCCAACAGGATTGTGGTAAGGAAAACAGCTTTTATACTTGAAATGTTTTTTAAAACCCTAAAGCACTGAATAAATGTTACTTATTATTTTTAATTATTATTAGCATTATGGTTATTTGTCCTTCAAGTCCTCATCCTAGCACAGAGGGGACCCTAGGTCCCCAAAAGCAACTCCACTGGAGTATAACCTCTGGTAGATCTGACAAAAATGTGGAAAGAATAAAAAAGTACAGGCTCAGTGATGGGAATGGATGTCTCTTATGACTTGAGGCTCAGCCACGTGGAAAGTATTATTATATTTTTTTTTTAGCCATAGCCATTCATGAAAAGTGTGGAGGAGTTTTGATCTTAATCAGTGGACAGATAAAATCATGGGTCCCTGAAATATTATTGTCTTTTCCCACTACTGAGTTGTAGTCCTACTGGGCCTTTATTCTAACCATACGCCTAACACAAGGCTCTGCACTTAGATTTAGAACTGGAAGGGAATTCAGAGGTAATCTAATCCAACCCTTTCCTTTCACAGATAAGATAAATGAGATTCAGAGAAGCAAGGAAATAAACATTTATTAAACACCTACTATATGCTAGGGCCTGAGCTGAGCACTTCACAAATATTATCTCATTTAGTTCTCACAGCCCTGGGAGATAGGTGTTATTATCATCCCCATTTTACAGATGAGAAAACTGTGGCAACAGAGGTTAAATGACTTGCCCAGAGTCACACAGTTACTAAGTGAGTGAGGCTGAATTTGAACTTAGGTCTGCCTGACTTCAAACCCACTGCTCTATCCAGTAGAGCCACCTAGCTGCCAGTACTACTACTACTACTACTACTACTACTACTACTACTACTACTACTACTACTACTACTACTACTACTAGTAACTAACATTTATATAATGCTTACTGTGTACCAAGAATTGTGCTAAGTGCTTTATAATTATTATCTCACTTCACCCTTACAACTACCCTGGGAGGTAGGTGCTATTATTATCCCCATTTTACAGATGAGGAAACTGAGTCAAACAGAGGGGAAGTGACTTGTCATATTAGTATCTGAGGCCACATTTGTTTGTTTTTTTGTTTGTTTTTGGCTGGGCAATGAGGGTTAAGTGACTTGCCCAGGGTCACACAGCTAGTAAGTGTCAAGTGTCTGAGGTCAAATTTGAACTCAGGTCCTCCTGAATCCAGGGCTGGTGCTTTATCCACTGTGCCACCTAGCTGCCCCCTTTTTTGTTTGGTTGGGTTTTTTTGGTTTTGGCTGGTAAGGCCACATTTGAATTCAGGTCTTCCAAACACTAGGCCCAGTGCCCTAACCACTACACTACATAGGTAGTAATGGAAGAGATAGGATTTGAACCCAGAACCCCTGCCTCCAAATCCAGGACATTTTTTTTACTGTGCTGCACTGCCTCCCTTCAGTGTGCTTTCCATCCATCAGCTAGCATACACAGTTAGCTCTTAGCAAAGGCATTTAGTGAGGCTGATGGTAAAAACGGTAGCTATGAAATATTAGCTCCATAAACCTGGGTTGCATTCTCCCAGAAATAAACAGTGTGTATGTGAAGAGTGGATTCAAACTTAGAGAACAAAGGTAGTGAAGCCCACTTCTGGTTACGTGTTCAACAAAGGCAATTCAAGGTGATTCTCTGTTCCCTCAATTTTGCCTCAAACTCTCTCAGACCAATGAACTGTTATTGTTGGTCCTTCGTTCCTGAAGACCAATGACACCACAAGCAATGTCTTGCTCATGAATTGAAATTAAGTGAGGCAGAATTGCACAGTGTTGTCAGCCTCACTCTTCCAGAGTTATTGAAGTCCTGTGGCAAGACAAAAGGTAAGATGACTGGTGATGGCCCAGGATGCAGTGGATGAGTTTGGCATCACTGATGTCTAATCAAGCTCTAAATTCTCTATAGCACCTGCTTCAGACAATTGGCGAGCTCATTGGCCAGCGGAAGAGGGGCAATCGATGTGATCAGACTTATACTTTAGGAAAATAATTTTGGCAATTGTGTAGAGGATAGATTGGAGTTGGGAAAAACTGGAAGAATACATGAGTAATGTTATAAAGGCAGAAACCTTGAGATTTGACGATAGGTTTTATACACACACACATTCATGAGGATAAAGTGATCAGTGAAGGATGACATCAAGGTTTTGAGTTCAAGTGACTGGAAGGTTGGCCCTAGACAGTAATAGGGAAGTTTGGGAGAAAGGTAATAAGTTCTGTTCTGGGCACATTATGTTTGAAATGCCTATAGGCTATCCAGTTCAAAATATGTTGTAGGAAGTTAGTGATATGGAGCTAGAACTTAAAAGAGAGACCAGGATGGAAATATCTATTGAGTCATCAGCAGAAAGATAAATCATGGAACCCAAATGAGCAGATGAAATCACAGAGGGAGAAGATGTAGAAAGAAGAGGGCTGGGGGCAGCTAGGTGGTGCAGTGGATAAAGCACTGGCCCTGGATTCGGGAGGACCTGAGTTCAAATCCGGCCTCAGACACTTGACACTAGCTGTGTGACTCTGGGCAAGTCACTTAACCCTCACTGCCCTGCAAAAACAAACAAAAAATGAAAAAGAGGGCTCAGGGCAGAGCCCAGGGGTAAACCCTCACTTAGGTGTCAAGGCATGATAGGCTGAGAATCCAGCAAAGAATAATGATGGGGGGGGGCAGCTAGGTGGCACAGTGGATAAAGCACCGGCCCTGGATTCAGGAGGACCCGAGTTCAAATCCAGACTCACACACTTGACACTTACTAACTGGGTGACCCTGGGCAAATCATTTAACACTCATTGCCCCGCCAAAAAAAAAAAAAAAAGGATAATGAGAAGGAATGTTCTGCCATCTAAAGGAAGAACCAAAAGAGAATAGCATCACAAAAACCCTAGTAGAAGGGAATATCCAGATGGTTAATGGTGTCAGATGGAGAAGAAAGGCTACCAGACTTTACAATACTAAAAGTCTCTTTTTTCAATTTCTTTGGTTTTTTGTTTGTTTTTGTAACAATTGGACAATTGGGGTTAAGTGACTTACCCAGGGTCACACAGCTAGTAAGTATAAAGTGTCTGAGGCCAGATTTGAACTCAGGTACTCCTGACTCCAGGGCCAGTGCTTTATCCACTGTGCTACCTAGCTGCCCCTCTTTTTTCAGTTTCTTAATGAAGAAGTTGTTGGTGACTTTGGAAAGAGGGGTTTCAGCTGAATTATAAGGTCAGAAACCTGGTTGCAAAATGTTAAGAAGGGAGTGAGAAGAGAGGAGGCCAAGGCAATGACAGTGGCAGGCTCTTCCTAGTGTAGTGGCAAAAAAGAGGGCTGAGTGGTAAAAAACAAAAACAAAAAACCCCTCTATTTTTAAACTGCCTATAAACATTAATTTTTTTAAGTTTATTTATTTATTTTAGTTTTCAACATTTGTTTTATAAACATTAATTTTATCATAGGTTCCCTAAATGTAAAATCTTAGTCCACTGACTAAGAATTGACATGATAATGGAAGAACTGAACCACATTAACATTGATATTCTTTCAATGAAATTAGAAGGTGTAGGGGCAGCTAGGTGGCACAGGGGCAACTAGGTGGCGCAGTGAATAGAGCACCAGTGTTGGATTCAGGAGTACCTGAGTTCAAAGCTGGCCTCAGACACTTAACACTTACTAGCTGTGTGACCCTGGGCAAGTCACTTAACCCCAATTGCCCCGCAAAAAAAAAAAGAAATTAGAAGGTGTAATTGTAGCTAAACAGAAAGATGGCTTGTGGGTTCTCTTTAGAGAAGAAAACATAAGACTTGATGGAATTTACTTTAGCATGTACCCAAAGACAGTAAGAAACCTCATTTCATGGAATATTTAGTCATCTTGTGTTTCAGTGTTCATGATAAGACCACCATGAAAATAATTGCAGCTTTGGCCCCAACATCTGTTGTGGAGGATGAAGTAAAAAAAATACCACAAAGTAGGTAAACCATCCAAATTAAATCACCACATGATATATATATATATATATATATATATATATATATATATATATATATACACACACACACACACACATATGCACATACATATATGTATTGTGCATGTGCGTATATATGTATATATATACATGTGTGTATACACATATGTGTGTATACATATACATATATGTGGTGGAGGTTAGGTAATTGAGAGGAGAGATGATGGGAACTGGAATTTTCTGATGACTAATAGAACATTTGGATAGCAGTTATGGAAATTTTTACCTTAAACTCATGCATTGGGGTCCTGTATTTTGAGCTGTGAATGCAGGTTTCTCACTTCTCTCCTCCAGTAAACTGAAGAAAACCTGGCATCCTAGGCAAATTCAGGTCATTTATATTCAACTAATTCTAAATCCTCAGTTTAGTGAAGGTCATAAATAGTGTAATTTGGTCTTTCTTCCCTAAGTGGAAATAAGTACTTTGCCAATAGTAATTTGTACTTCTATTAGGCATGTATCATATTTTATTTGCATTATAGTTATTTTTGTTCATGTCCAATCTCCCCCTTCAGACTCTGAGCTCTATGAGATAAAGGAGGTATTTATATCCATCGTTCATTCATCTTTGTAGCCATCACTGAGACTAATGCAAGGCTGTACATAGCTCAGGAAATATTTAACTCTTCCCTCTCCAGTATTACACAAGTCTTGCTTTTTCTACCTAATATATCTCTCATATCCATCTCTTCCCACAGTAACCACTTAAATTATTTATCTATGCAGAAGCACTGTTCTCTTTGAGAGTTAGGGGGTAAGGATGGAACATAGTGTTACAAAGTTCAGATAAATCACAACTTATGTAAACATGACCATGTAGGAGGGGCACAAATTGATATCTTTAATAAAAAATAGTCAACAACCATTTATTAATTGCCCATTACCTGCCAGGCATTGTGCTAAATACTGAGGATACAAAGAAAGGCAAAAGATAATCCCTTATCTGCAGGAGATCACGAAGTAATGAGGGAGAAAGCATGGTAACAACTATGTACAGATAATATAGATACAGAATAAATCAGAGATGATGAAAGAAGAAAGGGAAGATACTATCATTGAGTGGTGCTGGGGAAGGTCGAATTTTGGTTGGGACTTGAAGGAGTCAGAGATGAGATGGGACAGAATTCCAGGCTCAGAGGACAGCCAGTAAAAATGCCCTGAGTCATGAGATGGGGTGTCTTGTTAAAGGCAGAAGCCAGTGTCACTGGATCAAAGAATGCCTGGCAGAGTGTAAAGCATAAGAAGACTGGAAAGGTAGGGGAGGGTCACGTTTAAACACTATACAGAGGGGGCAGCTAGGTGGCACAATGGATAGAGCACCAGCGGATCTCTCAAGCCATCTCTCTCTCTCTCTTCCTGCCACAAAGGCAGCAGCCACACCTCATCTTATCTCCCCAGGGATGAGGGAGACTGGAATGAAGGGTGGTGGTCCTGGAGCTAGCTCAGTCCTGATCAGGTTCCACTTATCTCTTTAGGTGTGGCTGTCCTTTGGTTTAGTTTCTCAAGGAGAAGGTTCTTTGATGTACCCCAGAGAACTTCTGTGGTGCTAGGCCCATAACACGTTGGCACCCAATCTTCTTTCCCAGGATGAAAGGGACCACCCAGCCAGCTGTGGCTCCTAAGAGTCAGATAGTCTTGCTGCTTCTGTTGGTGCCCATCTTGAGAAAACCCTCTTTTCTGGCACCAGAAGACAGTTGGACTCATACTAAACCACTTCCCATGTCCCCCATTCTTATTTTGTCCTATCCTGTCTCTATACCTTTAAATCTTGTTTCTCCGTCCCAAGGATAAAAGAAACTTGTTCCTCTCCTCTGTCGGTGAAATAGGATGCAGTCTCTCCATCATGTCTTCATAACAAGCTGTTGAGGGAAAAGAGCTATGGATTATTGTTTAAAGCTCCATAATCTCAGACTCCTAAGAGACTCTATACCTTGGAGTCAGGGAAAGTGTCTGATGCAAATTTAGAAGAAAAAGAAAAAGACTGCAGAGAAACCATAGAGAAGGAAAAGTTCTGAGCTGTTCCTGAGCCTCTGTGAACCAAGAACCAAACTTAGGGACAGAATTAAGAAGAAACCCAGTCAATATTTTAAGCCATTATTACCTTCAGGTGCCTCATCTCTGTAAGGAAATCAAGCATTTGCTTACTAAGGGACTTTTTTGGGGTCTCTGTTGTAGTGATTGCTTTACATCCATTAAACTTCCTTAGAGAAATGATCATAGTCTGTGTCCCTTGTTCTTTTGTCCATCTCCTTTTTTTTTTAAATTCTGGGGCAATGGGGGTTAAGTGACTTGCCCAGGGTCACACAACTGGTAAGTATCAAGTATCTGAGAACGGATTTGAACTCAGATTCTCCTGAATCCAGGACTGGTGCTTTATCCACTGTGTCATCTAGCTGCCCTCCATCTCCTAATTCTCAGCATCAAGAGTTCAAGTATGATTTCAGAACAACCTGGAAAGACTTATGTGAACTGGTGAAGAGTGAAATGAGCAGAAACAGGAGAACATTGTACACAGTAACAGCAACATTGTGTGATTGAACAACTGTAATACAGTGATCCAAGACAATCCCAAAGGACTCTTGATGAAAAATGCTATCTGCCTCCAAAAACAGAACTGATGGCATCTGAATACAGACCCAAGCATACTATTTTTCACTTTTTATTTATTTTTTTCTTTTAGTTCAAGTTTTCTTCCACAAAATGACTAATATGAAATTGTTTTACATGATTTCGTATGGATAACCTATATCAGTTTGCTTCCCATCTCAGGAAATGAAGTGGGGAGGGAGGAAGGAATAGAATTTGGAACTCAAAACTTTAAAAAAAATGTTAAAATTGTTTTTACATGTAACTGGGAGGAAATAAAATATTATTAAAATTTTTAAATAAATTTTTGAAAAAAGATTGTACACATATAGGTCATAAGAGTTGCCTGAGCTGTATGCTATCTATTCTAATTTTTATTCTTCTAATTTGGTGTTAACTTTAATGACACTTCACTTTACAACATCCTAACACCTCTGTGGCATACTCCTCATGAAATATCCCTCCACAAGACCCTTCACCATCATCCCCACTTTTCCCATTGAGGAATTCCTCCTAGATATTCTTACTTTGTGAAGGGATCAGACTAACCTGCCTTCATTCCAGGTCATTCACTCCTGGTCAAGTCCCTGACTTTCTGGACTTCAAAATCATGCGCCTGGCACTGGGTAAAATCAACACCAATTGGAAATAGATTAAATATGGGGGTGAGGGCAGAGCTATAACTATGGAAATAATAACTAACACTTATGGAGTGTTTTACAGTTTACAAAGTACTTTACATATGAAACCTTTGTTTATTCATCAGTTAAGCTTAAAACAAACTCGAGGTTAAATCTGAGGATAGTGATCTTGGGTTCTCTTTTGACCCTACCTTCCTAGATCCAATCCTTTATCCAAACATTGGCTCAGAATGCAACAAAAATTAGTTTATCTTTACTTGGAAACCAAACCCCTTATAAAAGAGGAAAAATAAGCAAATTGTGAATAGAACGGGAAACTCCTGAGGGTAATGGTTCTGGTCGGCCAGGCAATGGAGAAGGAGTGGGAGGGGGATAATTTCATCATGTGCCCCATAGCATGGCAAGCAGGTATATCCAGGGAAATAGCAAATTCTATGTAGGCAGATAACTCCTAAAACGGGTCAGTGAGACACAGAAGGATATAACTGCTCATGACTATTTCATTTGGGGCAGCAAACTGAATAATTCTTGCTATCACCTTATTGTTACTATATGTCTGCCCTGTGCCCCTTCCTTCTCTGTAAAAAATTCCCTGGGCTTCCTCTGTCATAGCCCATGATCCTTTACGTTGGGAAAACTACACTTTGAATCATCCCTCTTGCCTACAAGGAACTCCAGATATATTCTCTCAAGGTGACTGTATCTTTGCCCCAGGACACCAAAATGTAGAGGATTACTAACAGAATTTAGACTTTTTCGGCAGGTAGAAACAGCTGAGCTTAGCACTTAAGTAGCAAGAAGAACTTGTTAAAATAGGAAGTTAGCAGATGGCACACTTCTTCCCGTGGTGGCTGTTCCCTTGATGAGCTCTTTCCCAGCACCATCCAGCCCCACCATGTTCCCTTCCCAGCAGTGACCTCATAGTTTCCTGGAATATCTCTCCTCCCTACAGGGTGGTGTCCTAGAGTCTGAGGTCTCTTCCCTCAACTCCCATGCAAATGAATTTGTTTTTAAAAGTTTATTTGAGGTCATCTTTCTTGCTGCTTTCCTAAGAAACAAGAATTTCTAATTATGGCTATGAATAAGGGAGACAGACAGTATCAAACCTGGGGGACCAGGCAGATAATAGTACCCTCAGAAGAAATAAGTTTCCCGAGGAGTTGGTGAAAATTATGGGACATGGCAGGTGGGGGTGGGGTAGGGGCGCGGCGGGACATGATCATTTACTCATCTACATGATGAGTTTGAGGTGCGTGTCTGCTTTTTGTCCATTAGGGAGGGCCTGGCTAACATAGGCTACAGAGGCCTATTTGACTTGCTTATGACAAACTCTCTCTGTTTTCTGACTGTACATATCTCCACTTGACATACCAGCCCAGTTTTCTCGTTGTTCTTGTGCCTCAATATACCCTGCCCCCCACACTGTAGACCAAGCAGTCTGACTTTCCATGTTTGCATGTCACATCTGGTCCAGTAAGATCCCTGTCTTAAAACAGATGGTGCTTACCTTACCTCCTGTGGTTGTGTGGTTGTTTATACTTCTGTAGACTAATTGGCTTTTTACTCTGTGCTCAGTTGGTTTTTATTTATGCTCTGATCTTCTTTATTTTTTTTTGTTGTTTTTTAATTTTTTTTTTTACTGAGGCAATTGGGGTTAAGTGACTTGCCCAAGGTCACACAGCTAGTAAGTGTTAAGTGTCTGAGGCCAGATTTGAACTCAGGTACTCCTGACTCCAGGACCGGTGCTCTATCCACTGTGATATGCTCTGATCTTCTTTAACATCCCTGAAAGCAGCCCCTCCACTCTCACCTGAGAGATTGAATCCGAACACTCTATGATGCTTGCTTAGGATTCTACTACTCTTTAATGCTAAAGGCTCATGAGTCAAGCCAGTGACTTTTCTTGGCCCAGGACACAGAAATCAGAACTAACAGACACCTCTTGCATTACCTCACCTTAGAGAGTGGGTTCCAAGCTGTGTCAAGGTCAGATGAGGATCCCTAAGGAAAATAGACCTCAGACTAAGCTGTAATGCTTCCAAGAGCTATAATATCATGCATCCACCAGCTTTTTGTTATTTCATGGAAGACCACAGGGTACCATCTGAAGTAGACTATATGCTACAACACTTCTGCTTTGGGAGTTCTGAAGGCCAGAGTTGAGGTGCATACACTCCTGTTGAGGAATGCTGGAAAGCAGCCTTAATCCTCAACAAGTCTCCTTAACTGTTTTTGTGTGTGCTGTATCCCTTTGGTCCCCTTCTCAGAATAACGGAGTTTTAAATGTGTGTGTGTGTGTGTGTGTGTATGTATATATTTATGTGTGTATGTGTATGTATGTGTATATATACACACACATTTATACACACATATATATATATTTTTTATAGGTTTTTACTCATCTAAGACTGTGGGGCTGGGGGAAGACTGGCCCAGAAGTACCAGTTAAGTTATGGATTGCTCTAGATATTGAGCAATGATGGCAGTGAGTTCATGGAAGGAGCTAGGGTGTGTCTGGGAGGTTGGGATGGACCTGTACCTTCAGACCCCAGATCATAAGGAGAGAACACTAGTTTTTAATCTGGCTCTGCTATATCCTGACATTGTGACATTGGAGGTCCCTCAATTAGCCCTCATTTTCCCCGTTTGTAAAAATTAATTGGAGTAGATGGTCTTCTTAAAAGGTCTCTTCTAGCCCTGCTATTTTGTGCTCTCATGTCTAAAACTTTCCGTGTCTAAAACTTTTAATTTCCTTTCCATGCATGAGAATCCAAACTGGAAATGGGGATGAAGAAAGTTGGGTCCTCAGAAGGGTCTGTGACTTGGAAGTCAGGATTCCTGAATCCCTGGGGTGAGGGACAGGTCAACTGGACTGATCAAAGGGAAGAGGGGCTGGGGATGCCTGGCTCCTTTGTGGGATGTGGGACTGGAGTTTCAGGCCACCTGTCCCTGACGCAAGGACTAGGCAACCTTTCTGGCAGTTGGAGAAAGTGTGTCACTGCTTCGTCTTCATTTCATTCTGAATCCAGGTATGATAATGACTCAGGTTGGTATTGACACTTAGATATTTGTCCAGGACACAGTGTTCCATGCCCCCAAGACATGAGGCCCTGAAGGATCCCATTGCCCACCATGTGTGCCTCCAAAATCACTCTGACAGGAGTCCTCTCCACCCTTCTCATCCCCAGCACAGATCATGCCTCAAGTGAAGGCTCCTGGGTAGGCATTTTTTTTTCCCTCAGGGGAGATACTGATTTGGACACACTGGAAGGTGCTGGGATAATAAACAATAGGACTGGAAAGGGTACCCCAGCCCAACACCAGGCAGGTTTTCCTGGGGCTGGCACAGCCTTGTGTCAATTTGATGGGTTGAACTTTGGAGGTCAGATTCTCTGACTTCTCGAGGTATAGCAGCATTGGGTCATGTTTGATGGTGCTGGGGTTGTACCGAGGGTAAGGCAACTGGAAGTCCACTTTGAACAGCTGCTATGAGGGCTCTACTGCGAGGACCCATTGATTGTACAGAAGGACGCCCCCACACTGGAACCTTTCATAGATGAACAGCTTGGCCTGCCAGGGCTGGGAGTGACAAAATAGAGGTGAGGCCCTCAATGATCTAATAGTCATTCCTCTTGCAATTTTAGAAGTAGTGATGATATCAGGAGCAATGCAGTTGAGGGAGTGGGAGGAGACAGAAAGCTCTGAAAGAAACAGAAACAGAGAAAGTGGCAAAGAGAGACTGATGCCAAGAGACAAAAGAAATATAGATACAGTAATTGATAGAATAAGACAATGACAAGGAGAGTAGAGTAGACAAAGAGATGGTGACAAAAACAGAAGATAGAGCCTGGGTACCGTAGACAGGGCAGCAGAATCTAGGAGAATGGGACAGGAAAAATGGAGAGAGGTGAAGACACAGGGAGGGATAAAAAGCCCAGGACACAAAGGTGAAGAGGTGTCCTCTGAGTAGGGGTGTCTCCCAAAAACAATCACAAACAGGTGGAGGTCTTTTTTTTTTTTTTTGGTGAGGCAATTGGGGTTAAGTGACTTGCCTAGGATCACACAGCTAGTAATTGTTAAGTGTCTGAGGCTGAATTTGAACTCAGGTCTTCCTGAATCCAGGGCCAGTGCTCTATCCACTGTGCTACCTAGCTACCCTGGAAGTCTCTTTCTCTGTCTCCAGAATAATATTTTAAATGAAAAAAAAAAGATACATAGGATTACAAAAGAAACCAATTTTTATTGAGAAAAAAAATGTGATTTCCTACCCCACCCCCTCCATTCATACCTTTGTAGATTTGCTGAAATATATCAACAAATTAGAGGTTAAGAATCCCTCCATGATCTATGGGGTAGTGTGGGAGGACTCTGGTTCAAATGAGAATAATGAATACACACAGAACAACCTACTACAAAAGATACCAGAGCAGGCTACTGCATTTGAGCTTCTTGCTGCTAGAGGCAGGGGGTTCTGATTCGAGGCCAGGCATTAGTTTGTCTGGCCTTTATCCAGACAAATAAGGAATATGGAGGCCACTGCAGTCTGTCTTGGGCCTGAAGCCAGTGGAAAGAAGGGGATTTGCCAGATCCTGGAATCACAGAATCTCACAGTTTATAAGATCATTGGATTTAGAGATGGTGGGGACTTTCCAATTCCCTCAATTTACAAAGGCAGAGAGAGAGAGAGAGAAACTTGCCTAATGTCACAGTAGATACATTACAGACTTTGAATTCACATTTTTTTTTTTTTGAGGCAATTGGGGTTAAGTGACTTGCCTAGGGTCACACAGCTTGTAAGTGTAAAGTGTCTGAGGCCAGATTTGAATTTAGGTACTCCTGAATCCAGGGCCAGTGCTCTATCCACTGCGCCACCTAGCTTTTAACCCAGGTCCCCTGATGCCAAATCCATTACTCTCTTCCCTTTTGGACCAAGAGAATTTAGTCATCCCGGACCCCTATACACTAGGCAATCCAGGACCTGTGAGAACTTGTTGTTGTTGGACCTTTGTCTTTGAAGAGGACCTATGACATAACAAGGTGATATCTTGATTTGTGTATGAATTGGACTTAAGTGGGGCAGAACTGCACAAAGTTGTCAGCCTTACTCTCTCTTCCAGAGTCACTGAAGTCGAGATGACTAGCAATGACCTGGGATACAGTGGATGACTATATAATTACTGTTTAGTCCCTTTTCCAACATGTGCTGCTGACCCTCCTCAGAGTGTCTTATTTATGGAACTGCAAGGAGGATTAAATCACTGGATTGAAGAGTATTTGTTGAGGAGAAAGGTATAAGAAGAGTGGAAAGGAGAGGACTAGGTTGTAAAGGGCTTTCAACATCCAATAGAGCATTTTGGTTTTGCTCCTAGAGGCAATAGAGAGCCACTGGAGCTTATTGAGCAGGGGAATGACATGATCAGACCTGTGCTTTAGGAAGATCACTTTAGTTTCTGAATGGAGACTAGTTTGAAGTGGGGAGAGAATATATATATATATATATATATATATATATATATATATATATATATATATTTGAGGCAGGCAGACCTACCAATAGGCTGTTGGAATAATCTAGGGATAAGGTGATAAAGGCTTGCACAAGGGTAGTGGCAATGTCAGAGGAGAGAAGGAGGCTTATTCAAGAAATGTTGCAAAGGTGAAATAGACACTTCTTAGCAACAGCATGGATATGGTGGGGTGAAAGGTAGTGAAGAATTTAGGATGTCTCGTAGGTTGTAAGCCCGAGGAACTGGGAGGATGGTGGTGCATTTGAAAGTAATAGAAGAGACAATTGCTCCAAAAAACATCCAAATAATGCCAAAGGATAATTCCTAGAGCAGCAAAACCCACAGAAGAATGTGCTAAAATCATGTTCTAACCAAGAACGGCATGGAAGGTCAGAAGGAGGGAGCTGCTATGCAGAGACAGGAGTGGAGCCCAACCCCACAGTCACCCTAACGCAGATCCAGTCCCAGGAAGGCCTCACCAGAGAAGGAACCCCCAGAACCTCTGAATCAGCTGAAGCTCCAGTGTTATCTGGAACTAAGCTCACAGTCTGGTGAGAGGGCTGAGCCCTTGGCAGGGGGGATACTACAGGGGTCTATGCTGGTGCTGAGGCAGAACTTAGGTTTTTCACCCCTGCTGGGAACCAGGAGGTAGGCTTGAGTAGCAATGGCCCAGGTAGGGAAGGGGCACAGGCTCATCAGAGCTGACAACAACAACACACAAAGCTGGTCTGGGATCATCTACGGACCAGGGAACAGGCCAGATGAGTGAAGAACACAATCCTCCTTAAATCATTCCACCTGGGACTTCTTAAGCTTGGGATACTGCAGCCTGGAAACAGTGCCCCACTTTAAGGCGCTAAAAGTCAAGTAAAAGAATAGCAAGGTGAGCAGACAGAGAAAGGTGAGGACCATAGAAAGTTTCTTTAGTGACAAGAAAGATGGAGGTACACCTTCAGAGTGTAGGGACCAGGATGTCAATGTCAGGGCCCCTATATCTAAAGCTTCCAAGAAAAATATTAATTGGTCTCAGGCCATAGAGGTGCTCAAAAAGGACTTTGAAGATAAAGTTAGAGAGGTAGAGGAAAAAATGGAAAGAGAAATGAAGGTGATGTAGGAAAGACATGAGAAAAAAGTCAACAGCTTGAAAAGTCAAATTAGCCAAATGGAAAAGGAGGTATAAAAGCTCTCTGATGAAAATAATTGCCTAAGAATTAGGATTGAACAAATGGAAGCTAGTGACTTTATGAGAAACCAAGACACAATAAAACAAATCCAAATGACTAAAAAAATAGAGGGCAATGTGAAATATCTTGTGGGAAAAACTGCGGACCTGGAAAATAGGTCCAGGAGAGATAACCTGAAAATTATTCGTCTACCTGAAAACCATGATCAAGGAAAGAGCTTAGACATCATCTTCCAAGAAATTGTGAGGGAAAATTGCCCTGATATTCTGGAAGAAGCTAAAATAGAAATTGAAAGAATCCACCGATCACTTCCAGAAAGAGATCCCAAAAGGAAAACTCCTAGGAATATTATAGCCAAATTCCAGAGCTTTCAAGTCAAGGAGAAAATACTGCAAGCTGCCAAAAAGAAATTATTCGAGTACTGTGGAGCCCCAGTCAGGATAGCACAAGATCTAGCAGCTTCTACATTAAAGGACTGGAGGGCATAGAATATGATATTCCAAAGGGCAAAGGAATTGGGATTACAACCAAGAATCACCTACCCAGCAAAACTGAGCATAATCTTTCAGAGGAAAAAATGGGACTTTAATGAAAAAGGACTTTTAGGTATTCATGGTGAAAAGACCTGAACTGAATGGCAAATTTGACTTTCAAATACAAGACCCTAGAGAACCATAAAAAAAACTGGAGTTGGGGGACATACCTAGGTTATGCGGTGGGTGATTGTCTTGTGTCTGAGGCCAGGTTTTGGCTGGGATCCCCTTGGGTCTAGGGTGGATGCTCTGTCCACTGTGTCACCTAGCTGTTCCATGATGACATCTTTAGGGTTAAATTGAGGGGTGAGGGAAATTCACTGGGGGAAGGGGAGGGGCAGAGGTGAAATCCTACATGAAAGAAACAGGAAAAGGTTTATGGAGTGGGGGAAGAGATGGGAGAGGAGCAGGGCAGTAAATGAATTTTACACTCATCAGAAAAGGCTCGGAGACCTTAAACTCATAAGAATTGCCTCAAGGAGGGATGAACACACACACCCAACTCAGTAGAGTAATCTGTTTAATATGGACATTAAATGAGCCTAACACTCGTTAGAATTGGCTCAAAGACATCAATCTCATCAGAATTGGCTCAAGGAGGGAATAACATACACACTCAATTGGGTGGAGTAATCTCTCTAACCCATCAGGAAAATAGGAGGGGAAGGGGATAAAGAGAGAGGGGCAAAAGAAGGGAGGGCAGATTGGGGGAGGGGACAGACAGAAGCAAATCCTTTTTGAAGAGGGATAGGATGAAAGAAGATGGATAATAGAATGAATATCATGGGGAAGGAATAGGATGGAAGGGAAACAATTAACAATAGTAATCATGAAAAGAAAAAAGGGGGGAAAATTGTACAAAAAATATTTATAGCAACTCTTCGTGGTGGCTAAGAATTGAGAATCAAGGGAATGTCCATCAATTGAGGAATGATGGAAAAAGCTGTGCTGTATGATTGTAGTGGGATGGTATTGTGCTGCTACAGGAAATGACAAACAGGATGATCCCAGAAAAATCTGGAAAGACTAATGAACATCAATGTATAGTGAAGTGAGCAGAGCTGGGAAGACATTGTGCATAGTGACAGCAGTATTGTTCAATGAGCAATTGTGAATGACTTAACTACTCTCAGCAATACAATGATCCAAGACAATCCCAAGGGACTAATGACAGCTTACTATTCACCCCCATAGAAAGAGCACTTATGGCTTGTACATATATAACCTGGTTGCCGTCTTGTGGAGGGGGGAGGAAAGGGAGGGAGGTAGGGAGGGGGGGAGAAAAATTTGGAACTCTAAATCTTGTGAAAATGAATGTAGAAAACTACCCTTACATGTAACTGGAAAAAATAAAATAAATCTTTGTTGCAAAAAAGAAAGAAAGAAAGTAATAGGGGAAAGGGTGCTAGGTGCCGCAGTGGATAAAGCACCGGCCCTGGATTCAGGAGGACCTGAGTTCAAATCCAGCCTCAGACACTTGACACTAGCTATGTGACCTTGGGAAAGTCACTTAACCCCAATTGCCTCACCAAAAAAAAAGTAATAGGGAAGGTAAGAGTGGAGAAAGGTTTTGGGAAAAGATGAGTTCCATTTTGGACACACTGAGTTTAAGATGTCTACTGGACATCCAGTTTAAGATGTCTGAAAGGCATTTGAAGATATGAAATTAGAGGTCAGAAGAGAGATTGGGACAGGATAGGTAGAAATGAGAATTATCAGGATAGATGTGGAAAATGAAACCATAGAGTAGGCTTTTTTTTTTTTTGCAGGGCAGTGAGGGTTAAGTGACTTGCCCAGGGTCACACAGCTAGTAAGTGTTAAGTGTCTGAGGCCGGATTTGAACTCAGGAATTCCTGACTCCAGGGCTGGTGCTCTATCCACTGCACCATCTAGCTGCCCACAAGCCATGGCGTAGGAATGACAAAAGAGTGATCTTTTGGAGATGAGATGAAATGGGATGGGATATGTGTGTATACATAGATATGCATATATATACCTGTGTATATTTATACATATGCACACATGCCAAAAGCCATCCCCCAGTAGATAAGCAGCCAAAAGATATAATCAGTTTGCAAAAAATAATTGCAAACTATGAGCAGCCATATGAAAAAAAAATGCTTCAAATCACCAAGCATAAGAGAAATGCAAATCAAAGCAACCCTGCGGTTTCACTTCTCACCTAGCAAATTGGCAAAGATGAAAATAGTCAATATTGGCAGGATTTGGAAAAGGTAGATACACTAGTGAATTATAGGTAGAACAGTGAATCAGTATAACCATTTTAGAAAGCCATCTTGAATTTATTCAAATAAAGTGACTAAAATTTCCATACTCTTCATCAGAGATTCTGTTACTAAATTCATACTCAAGGAGGTCATTGATAAGAAGAAAGTCCTTTGACACACCAAAATATGTATAGCAGCACTTTTTGTGGTAGGAAAGAACTGGAGACCAAATAGTTACCGATTACTTGAGGAATGACTAAATGAATGATAGTACATGAATAATGGAATATTACTGTGCTATAAGAAATGATGCAAATAAAAAAAGAAAAGAAAAGAAATGAAGCATATGATGAATGCGGAGAAGGATGGAAAGACATACATGAACTGATGCAGAATGGAGCAGGCAAGGCCAAGGAAACAATGTACACAATGACTACAACAAAGTAAATGGAAAGAATGACCACAAAATAATCAAAAGTTAATGTTGCGGCATTACAAAGAACAAGCATGGCACCAAAGAAATATAAGAAGATACCTCCTCCAATTCCTTTGAAGAGGTGGAAAGGATGCAAGTGTAGGACCTTCAGATTTTTTGGATGTATTGATCATTTTTTCCTTTTCTTTTAAAAATATTCTTTGAATATGAAATGGTTCTCTGGGAAGGATGGGGGGATATACAAGTAGGAATTTAGGTGATATATAAATAAAAGATCAATCATTTAAAAAAATGTAACTGGAGAGAATGGCTTGGTTGAATGATGAAGTCAGAAGCTAGATTGCAAGGGGTTGTCAGGGTTGTCAGTGGCTCCCTTCTAACACAAAGAGTTAGGCCACTTTGAAGATTTTTCTAGAGCACATTTGCCCCATCCAGGTGAATAGTGGAATCTTCATTGTGTGACACTCCTCTCCAAAGTGGCCATTAGCTTCCTTATAATAGGTCAGGATATCATGGTATCAAACACAGAGTTGATTTTATTTACAGAGTAAAAAACACAATATACATCCATGTCTAGCTTAAAGAAAGTCAGAGGGGGCAGCTAGGTGGCGCAGTGGATAAAGCACTGACTCAGGAAGACCTGAGTTCAAATCCGACCTCAGACATTTGACATTTACTAGCTGTGTGACCCTGGGCAAGTCACTTAACCCCCGTTGCCCTGCAAAAAAAAAAAAAAAGAAAAGAAAGAAAGTCAGTAGAACCCCCACCCTTCCAGGATCCTATATTGCTCCCATGACATTGGTTTGTGCAGGACCCCAGCAAGGGTGAAGTTAGAGTTTCTCTTCTAATAGCTCCAACTTTCCCTGATGCCTGCTTCCTCTGGTCCTGAGTTCTATATGGCTCTAGCTTCTTGCCCCACCAGACTCTTTGCCTTTCGCTCAATACTCCATTTTATTTCCTTCCACAATTATTCATGCCATGACTCCTAGTTACTTAGCACTTGTAGCTCTTAAGTTTGCATAGCTCCTGGTGTCTCCCCTGTATCTCTCTCTAACTTTGATCCTACTGAGCCCTGGCTTCCCTGTAGCTCTGCATGGATTCTAGAATCTCTGGCCCACAGCAGCTCTTTAGCCCTATGAGGTTACTGATTTTTCTCTGGCCTTGTGCAATACGACTAAGATATGGAAGAACCCTTTTTCTAATGAATGTACCCAGGAGTGCCAGCGTGTGAGTGAGAGGAGTAGGGGGATGAATATGATCAGCTTCTCTTAGTGAGGCAGGGATAAACCCTACTACAGTCACCTGCTAATTGATCTTTGGTCTAGGGGCATTTCAAACAGACACAGAAACAATGAGGAAGCTGGGTGAGCAGGAAATAAATCACTTGTGCTGCTTGTTACAGTGTGAATTTTATGTTTGTAAAAGGTTGGTAGAAAGAAATCTATTAGGTTCTATGTGAGTTTGTTCTAAGAAGGCCTGTTGACTTGCTTATTAATTGCTACCAGTCAGAAACAACAAGTTAGCAAGGTCATAGGTAGGAGAAGGGCAGGATCAAACAGGTTCATAAGCAGCCCTAACCAAGACAAGTGTGGAAGCAAGCAGTTTTGGTAATGTATGTGAGAGCCTCTAGGGGGAGCCAAGAAGTTCCGGAGGCCCTTGGAACTATGGAAACAAAAAGAATTGTAAAAGAGGCTTACAGGATATATACCACATTTTTGTTTCTGCCTTAAGCAGTCATCGGTAATGGTGTATGCAACAGAAAAGTCCTGGAAAATCTGTAGGCACAGGTTCTTTCTGAGGATTCAGGGGTGGAAGGAACTTCAGATATCAAGTCCAATCTTTTCATTTTCCTGATGAGAAAAATGAGGACAGGAGAGGGGAACAATGCGTCCCAGGGTCACACAGCAAGTTACTGGCAGAACAGGGATTATACATTTTAGCAAGCTCCTTCCACACTCTGAGTCTCATTCCTCATCTGTAAAATGGCAGCATTAGACTGGATATCTCTAAGACCCAAGCCAGCTCTATGATGAGTTATATCTGCTACATTTACAATCTGTTTTCCCTGTTAGAAGAAAATTTGAAAGAGTTTGAGGAACACTTGTCACAGTGGATAGAGTGCTGGAAGGCCTGAATTCAAATCCAGACTTAGGCATTTAGTAGCTTTGTGACTTGCCACTTCCTGCATAAGTGAACTTGCAGTTCCTTTTAAATATATATTAAAGCTATGATGCAACTTTGTTTTTTTCTTTTTTTCTTCCCTTCCTCCCCTTTGCCCTAGAGATGACTGCCATTAGACACAAATGTGTGTACACGTGCATATGTGTGTGTGTGTGTGTGTGTGTGTGTGTGTGTGTGTGAAATAATTCTATACATACTTCTATTTATCTGTTCTTTCTCTGGGCTAAGATAGCATTTTCTTTCACAGGTCCTTTGTAGTTAATTTGGGTATTTATAATAGTCAAAATGATTTAGTTGCTCAAAGTAGTTCTAAAAATAATATTGCTATTACTGTATATAAAATTTTCTTGGTTCTGCTCATTTTCACTCTTCATTATTTCATACAAGTCCCTCTATGTTTTTCTTAGCTCATCAAGCTCATCATTTACAATTTTTCACTTAATATTATTTTATTTTTTCCCAATCACATGTAAAGATTGTTTTCAACATTCATTTTTGTAAAATTTTGAGTTTCAAATTTTTTCTCTCTCTCTTCCCTCCCCCCTCCCCATGTTTAAGAAACATCGATTGAATTTAATTGAGTTCAAACAAAGATTGGATGAATATTTGTCAGGAATGTTGTGGCCTACAGTCTATTCAAGGTATGAGCTTCTGTGACTTCAGGTAAGAGAAACCTTTTTGCTTTTTAAACAGTTTGGGGTCACCAAGTTTCTAGCTGAACTACAGATGAGAATGGGTTCCAAGATTGCTTCTGCCAAAGAATCATTATGTGCCCTTGAGCAAATTACTTTTCTACCCTGCATTTGTGTTTCTCTTTTTGTAATCTACAGATATTAATATGTACTCAAAATCACTCTTCCTGGTTGTTATCAAAATAAATAAAATATTGGAAAGTGCTTTCAGCTCTTATGGACTAGCTAAATCTAGGATATTATAAATAATAATTTGACTGTAGCTATCACTTTCCATCCATTTGCTTGAACAAAATATCCCTTAGATCATGAATGGCGGAAGTATTTCAAAAGCATAAACACTGAAATCTTTAGGTGTAATAGATTGATTCTTCTATGCAAGCTCTGGCTATTCAAATGGTCCTCTTAAGGGGAGGCTAAATGTAGTTCATAGATTCACAGAATGTCAGAACTGGAAAGAATCCTAGGAGTTTTAGGGCCATCAAGCACATTAGGCCTTAAGCTAGAACATGTAATCCAATCCCCATGTTTTACATGGGAGGAAACAAATTCCAGGATATAAGTGATTTACCCAAGGTCACATTGATAGTTAAGGTTCTCCTGACAGGTTTAAATCATGCACTTTTTATCACGACATTTAACTATTTTGATCATTGTACCTCCCTTGTTAAAATATTGGAGCTTGTTCTTCAGGGAGGGCTTTTCATGTCATGGTAGATTTCACCAGGATGTCACAAATCCCCTAGTCTGCCTCCCATCACCCTATTTTGATGGATGGGGAGAATGAGACCAGAGAGTTTGTTGCCTAAGACAATAGAACCCAGGCAGGTCTCACAATTGCCACTTGCTCTGGTGTTCTTCCTGCCACATTATGCTGCTATATCCTGTCTTCTTTATATATACATCTTAATATAATATGTGATATATACTCATACATAAATTTTGTACATTTCTACATAAACCCTAATATATAACATAATACAACACAACAATGTAATGTAACATTAATATTATAATTAATATACTATAACATAGCATGGCATAATATAACAGAATATGCTATGACACAATATGCCATGATGTGACATGATGTGACATAACATAACAAAACATGACATGATATGACATGATGTGGCATAATATAACATAACATAACATAACATAATATAGAATAATATAATATATAATATCACTAGTCATCCCTAGGTATAAAATGTTGATACAATCCTGAAGCATCACTGCTGGGCAATGGCAGGGACAGATTCTAGTTTCCACTGGGAGATGATCAGGTTTTTTTGGTATGTCAGTGGTTTGGTTTGGTTTGGTTTGGTTTGGTTTGGTTTGGTTTGGTTTGAAGTTCAATCTACAAGTTTGAGCAGCTGTTTGGTGAAAGACTTAAAACTAAGATAGATTATAATGGCAATGCTCAGAGACATTTGTATATCCTTGGTGCTCACCTTGAGGAATGGAAAGGAACAATTGCAGATAAGAATTATATATGTTGGTGACATAGGAAGAGCTTGTTCAGTGGAAAGAGCCCTAGATATGGAGTTAGAAGATCTGGGTTCAAATCTTGACCTTGTCACTTACTGGTGACTGACTCTGGGCACTTTACATATGTTATTTCATTTGAGCCTTACCATTGTATATTATATTATGCTATATTACAATAGCCCTTTAAGCTAGGTAAGTGATTGAGTTGTTCTTATTGTCCCCATTTTATGCAGGGGAATCATAAGCTAGTAGGCCCAGAGCTCAAAGGGTCCTTAAAAGCATCCAGTTCAACCACCTACCTTATTTTACAGAAGGGAAACTGAGGTATAAAGAGATTAAGTGATTTGCCCAAGGTCACTAAGGCAGAAAGTGGGAGAACTGGGGTATATGCTTTACTTGGGCAGCTGGGTGGTACAGTGGATAGAGCATTGGTCCTGACACTTACTAGTACCTCAGACACTTACTAGCTGTGTGACCCTAGGCAAGTCACTTAACCCCAATTGCTTTAAACATTCGGGGCCATCTCCGGTTGTGCTGATGTACATCTGCCCACTGGACCCAGATAGCTCTGGAGGAGAGAGTAAGGTTGGTGATCTTGCACAGTCCTCCTTCACTTAAATCCAATTCACTGCAAGTCATGATATCACCCTGATGTCATGGTCCTCTTCGAGAATGAAGGACAAGCAACAACAATATGCCTTACTTAAATAAGAGGGGTGATACATTAAGATATTATCAGGGGCAGCTAGGTGGTGCAGTGGATAGAGCACCAGCCCTGGAGTCAGGAGGACCCAAGTTCAAATCTGCCCTCAGACACTTAACACTAGCTGTGTGACTCTGGGCAAGTCACTTAACTCCAATTGCCTCACCAAAAGAAAAAAAGAAAAAAGATATTATCAGCCATCTTCGCCAAAGGTACAGTTGTTCCTCTTCCTCTTCTTCTTCCTCTTCTTCTACTTCCTAGGAATTTGAACCCAGGACTTCCAACACTAACTGCCTTAGTCAATAAAGATTTATTAAGTGCAGGCACTGGGCTAAGCAATATTGAACCTTAGCTTCCTCCAAAAGTAAAATAAGGGTGTCAGAGTAGATGATCTCTAAGGTAGAAACTGAAGTTGTACCTATAATGCTTCTCCAGAAGCTGCCACCACCAATCAAGCTCAGAGGCGGGCTGATCTAAAACCATAGCTCCTGGGCTTTAAACCGTGAGCTTAGCAGTAAGAGTCAGCTGGTAGAGACAATTATGTCAGAGCACAGACATTCTCTGGGACAGTAGAGGAAGAACAGTAGCTACAAAACATCTTTGTCTCTCCCTTAGACCTCAGGCACACTCTCACAAATACACATAGTGTCTATGGGCAGGTTGGGCACAAAAGCCGAGTACACTAGTAATGAGGCATATAAATAGGGAACTTGTGCTTTTGTCCAGATGTAGATTGAGCTTTCTCCAAATAGAGCTCAACACAGTCCTGTCACACCATATAATCTGCATTAAAAACCTGTTATTGAAAATTTCTCTTGATGGAGCATTGACACCAATAGGTTTTCAAACACAAATCTCTTAACAGCAGTTTTTATATCTATTGTATATATGTAATCAAGTGAACATCTTTGAGGATATGGAGGCAGATAAGGAGTGCAGTGGCTAGAACATTGGGCTAGGAGTCTAGGAGAACTGAATTCAAATCCTGCCTCAAACATTTACTAGCTGTGTGACCCTGGACAAGCCACCTAACCTCTGCCTCAGTTTCCTCATTTGTAAAACAAGAGAGTTGGACTAAGTGGGCCTCTAAGGTCCCTTCAAGCTGTCAGTTTGCACTCTGTTGTTTCATTCACTTGCAAAATAAAATCGAAAGATTTTCGTTTCCCAACTGATCACAAAGATCTGCAGACATGAGTAATTAATTTTCCTTATCACTATTATCTGAAAATGGGACTATTAAAAATGCTTTGAATATATATGGCAAGCATCATTTCAGCCATTTTAATAGCTTCAGGTAACAACGGTTTTAGGAAATAAAGCATTTTACATTGTGCAATTAGGCAACTTTATATGATGTAAGCAATCCTTTTGACACCACAGACTTTTTTTTTAAAGTTTACATTAAAAAAAAATCTTTCTTTATATCATCAGTATTTCCCTCAATATCCATCTCTGTGCTCCTCCCAGAGAGCCATCACATATAACAAATATTTTTAAAGAAAAAGAGGAAAAAGAAAAAAATCAGCAAAAAAAATTCATTTAAAGTCTGAATACACATATACACACACACACACACATCCATTCTATGCCCTTGGACTTCCTACCTCTGCAAAGGAGTGAGGTGGGGGGTCAAACTTGGTTGATTTATTTTTTTTAGTTTGGTTTTGCTTATTAAAAACAAATTATCTTGCCAATGTATTTGGTATGTATATTTTCAAGAGATTTCAATTTATTAGGTGTCATGATATCTACAGCTAAAGCATTTATACAAAATAAACAAAGTAGTCTTTCCTTTCCATCAATAAAACTGTTTGTGAGTCCTAATATAGTAGGTCATATTTTTTGGAGATCTGGGCTTTTACTTTGTGTTTCTCTATTTCTTAAATTGCTTCTTTTGCATTTGCTTGTTACCGATTTTAGTGGTTCCAGTGGATTTTCTCTTCAAACTGGTTATATATTTATCTATCATAAAGGAATATATATATATATTTTTTAGTGAGGCAATTGGGGTTAAGTGACTTGCCTAGGGTCTCACAGCTAGTAAGTGTTAGGTGTCTGAGGCTGGATCTGAACTCAGGTACTCCTGACTCCAGGGCCGCTGCTCTACCACTGCGCCACCTAGCTGCCCCAGGAATATTATTTTTTTAAAAATTGATAAAGGGGCGGCTAGGTGGCGCAGTAGATAGAGCACCGGCCCTGGAGTCAGGAGTACCTGAGTTCAAATCCAGCCTCAGACACTTAACACTTACTAGCTGTGTGACCCTGGGCAAGTCACTTAACCCCAATTGCCTCACTAGAAAAAAAATTTAAGAACTGATAAAATAAAAATTAAGACATCAGAATTTCATTTTCATTTTAATTATTTACAACTCTTAAAGCTATTTCAATTTTTAAAAGATGTATTATTTGGTCAAAGGAATGCCCATCAATTAGGGAATGGTTAAACAAGATGTGGTATATGATGATGATGGCATATTATTGTGTTATAAGAAATGACAAGCAGGATGATTTCAGAAAGGCCTGGAAAGACTTGTATGAAAGGATGTATAGTGAAGTGAGAAGAACCAAGAGAATATTGTGCACAGAGACAGAAATACTGTTTGATTAAGAACTGTGAATGACAGCTATTCTCAACAATATGATGATCCAGAGCAGCTAGGTGGTGCCACCCTGGATTCAGGAGGACCTGAGTTCAAATTCGGCCTCAGACACTTGACACTTACTAGCTGTGTGACCCCCAAAGTCCCCAATATAATGATCCATGACAATCCCAAAGGACTATTGATGAAATATACTATCCACCTCCAAAGAAAGAACTGATATTGATGGAACACAGACTAAAGCATGCTATTTTTCACTTTCTTTCATTTTTTCTTTTATTCAAGTTGTCTTGTACAAAATGACTAATATAGTAATGTTTTACATAATCATACATGTATAACCCATATCTGATTATTTACTGCCTCAGGGAGTGGGGAGGGAAAAGAGGGAAGAGAGGGAAGGAGGGATAAAAATTGGAATTCAAAACTATAAAAATGTTTATTACTTTTAAAAAAAGTATTTTGGGGAGGAAACCAGCTATTGTATTTACTGAACCAAAGGATGTTGAGAGATGTAGCAGACATTACAGAGCTTTTAATTTACTTAAAAAGATTAATCTTGAGGTTACACTCCTCACAATCAAATACAGCAAGAGGAGGATCTGACTCATCTGTGTCGGGAGTACACACTAACAGGGGCATATTGCATCAATGTCGATATATGCTGACTCAGGTCTGACCTTGTTTGCATTTACTATGTTAAATAATTATTGTGTTAGGGGCAGCTAGGTGGCGCAGTGGATGGAGCACCGGCCCTGGAGTCAAGAGTACCTGAGTTCAAATCCGGCCTCAGACACTTAACACTTACTAGCTGTGTGACCCTGGGCAAGTCACTTAACCCCAATTGCCTCACTAAAACAAACAAACAAACAAACAAAATTATTGTGTTGTGTTTAAGGTAAATTGGACTAAATTTGCTGTTAGTTTACCTTCTGTTGATGTTGATCTTTTTTTTCCCCACAAGAAAAAGTGGGTGTGTTTATATAGGAGGTATACTTTAAAATATCTAGTAATTTTGGTTATTGCTCCATGATAATCTCCCCCAGGGTCTCCATTTATCCCCCACCTCCCATGGGGGCAAGTTCTAGTTTGGAAACTTCTGCTCTTAGGAAACCCTCCCCCCCTTTTTTTTTTTGGAGAGGCAATGGGGGTTAAGTGACTTGCCCAGGGTCACACAGCTAGTAAGTGTTAAGTGTCTGAGGCCGGCTTTGAACTCAGGTCCTCCTGAATCCAGGGCTGGTGCTTTATCCACTGTGCCACCTAGCTGCCCCCAGGAATCCCCTTTTGACTTGGATTCTGCATAGGACATAACTGTGGCAGCTATATAAAAAGACAAAGTAAAGTTGTAACACAGATATGTGGAACTCATTTTTAATTTTACAGCAGAAGCATGTGGTGGTGCTTATGGTAGCCAAATGAGGGAAGACACTGGCTTGCCGAACAAGTCCAATTAGGGCAGTCAGGACTGCCAGAGACTGAGTGGGAGTTATGGAGGAGACTGTAGTGGTCAGAAAAGCAAGAACAGATAAGGGAGCCAAGGAGTGATGAATAGCAGCTTCTACAGTAGCATGGGCTGTGCATCTATGGGAGTGAAAAGAATGGAAGGGATGTTTGGCATGTACATATGGTATGAGTGGTAGATGAGGAATTTAATCCTGATCACTGACTGACTCTTGGTCAACTTTAAAAAACACACAAAAACAAAGTTTAGTAGTTTTGTAACACAAGCTTGTGATTTATGCTTACTGTAATTAGAATCAGAATTGGTTTTAAAAGTTCAAGTTCAGTATTTTTTTGAATTACAGAAAAACCCTCATCTGAGATTTAATAACCAAGTTGAATAAAGACTAGAACTGTTAAAACAGTTTCACCTTTTCTCAAGGTAGTTGTCAGAGTGTACTTAAGCAGAAAACATTTAGGTTAAAGCATTTTCAACCATCTTAAATGTTCTTATAAACCACATTCCATGGAACATTGAAAGGAATGCTGAGAGACATGTTTTCTGTACAATAAATTAGGAGCTATGTCTATAACTCAAGTGAAACATTTGGCATGGTTTTTTTTCCTTGTTTATTTTGTTTACTACGGTGTAAGGCGTATACATTTAAACTTTTTTTTTTAAGTTATTGAAGAAAATTTTGAGCTGCAGTAGGGTGCTTTAGAATTTTGGTCTTAGTATATATATTAAATTCTTCATTTTTTATTTAGATCTTTCATATTAATGTGATTTCCTTTTAGGTGTACTAAGTGACTTGTTAAATAATTCCTCCATTAAAAAACACACATACACACATTATGAAGACATTTAAATGAATAACTTTATTTATATTTATTTATTTATATTTATATTTATATTTATTATATTTATATCTGAAGTATCCAATTCTGAAATAGTCCAGGGTCCATTTCCTGCTGCTTCTCCACAATGTTCATATTGTTACCTGGAAAATAGCTTTCAAATTTTGTCATGGGATCTGTTTAACCAGAGGAAGCCAGTTCTCTTCTCCTGGAGTGAAATCCACTATCTATTTCTCTGAAATATTTTGCTAGGTTACCTAAAAGATGACCATCAAGAGCTGGGGTGGGGAGAGATCTACTAAAGAAATCAGCTTTATTTCTGTTTGAAACACTATGTCATTTTAGTCATTGCTTAACTCAATGATAATTCAATCACAATATATCTCACAGATGGAGCATTAGGCGGGTCTGCAGTTCCACTCAGTGTAAGGAGAATTGTAGATAGGAATACTGGGGCAGTGCTTTGTTTTGTTTTTTTTAATATGGAAAAAAATCAAATTTCAAGGGAGAAGGACTCTACTCTCCCTCTCCCACTTACTCTCTCCTCCCCAGCTCTCACTTCAAGCAACATGTACTATATACTCAGGAATTTTAATGAATTCACTATTAAGGGGAAGGGAGAGATGAAAGGTATTGTGGAGGCCAACTCAACTGGATTTGGCAATTGAAGGCATATGAGAGGGAAGAGGGAAGAATTAAAAGAGTGAAAGTAAGTCGACTGAATACAGGATAGTGGTTTCATGAGAAGTAAAGTAGAAATTAGGAGGATTGGTTTTTAAGTGTAGTGGGTGTGTCCTGGAGGAATTCCTGGTTTCAGCAGGAGTTGAAGTGGACAAGTATTTATTAAGTGCCCCAAATGTGCTGGCAAAGGAAGGCAAAAAACAGCTCACCATCTGAGGTGGGAGACAACTTGGGACTCACAAGGAATAGTCAGGGAAAGAACCATCATATACAGAAGCAAGGCCAGAACTAGCAGGAATGAAGGAGGCACCATTTAGGATTGTGCTCTACCAAAGACTGAATCCAGTTCATGTAAGTCCAGAGCTGCAATTCTTGGCTGCAGGTTATGGAAGGAAAGATGGTTTTACGCACATAGTAATTTTTGCTTATTGACATTTAGGACAAAGTCAGTTTGCTTGGAAAGGTAACAGCTTGGGAAAGAGAGCAGGACAAAAAGTTTGGGTTAAATTGCTTTTCAGACTCTTAAAATGCTGTTGATGGTTGCCTTACCCTTTGGACATCACATAACTTCTCTAATACATGCACGTCATGTAATGTTGCATACAAGAGTTATCTATATTGTTTTTTCATATTAAACCAAACTTCAAGAGATCTAGAACTTGGTTTATAGACACTTCCCATCCCTCTCAGGTGTAGACAGAGCTCAGAAGATAGTGTTTAATAAATGCTAGTTGAGCTGGGATAATGGAGACTGAGATGTTAGGGATGACATCTGGCATATGGGGCCGGGTAGAGGAAGGAGCAGTAGCAATAACTACAGCAGGGCACCTATTGGAGGTCATGGGAAAGGGGGGTGGGAAGGACTTGATGGACCTGTTCTACGAGCACAGCCATTGAGAACATTTTGTTCTCTTCAAGGATCCCAGGGATGCAGAAGATGCTATTTATGGAAAGAATGGTTATGGCCAGTGCTAGCTTCCTCCAGAGTTATCCAGGGGGAGGACTGTACTGCCTTCAAGAATATCTGAATTTTAAGTATTTCTCTCAGGCTTTTCTACCTCGAGCAAGCTGACAGGATTTGAAGGATCACAGAGAAGAAATCAGTCCGTTGATAAATATTTATTAAGTCCCTACTATGTGTCAGGCACTGTGCTAAGCACAGAGAATAGAACAAGAGGTAAAAGACAGTCCCTGCCCCTCAAGGAGCTTACAGTCTAATGGCAGAGACAATGTGCAAACAAACATACAAAATAAGCTACATACAGGATAAATTGGAAATAATGAACAGAGGGAAGGCACTAGGATTAAGAAGGGCTGGGGATGGGGGCAGCTAGGTGGCGCAGTGGATAGAGCACCAGCCCTGGAGTCAGGAGGACCTGAGTTCAAATCCGGCCTCACTTAACACTTACTAGCTGTGTGACCCTGGGCAAGTCACTTAACCCCAATTGCCTCACTAAAATAAAAAATTAAAAAAAAAAAAGGGCTGGGGAATGCTTCCTGCACAAGGTGGGATTTTAGTTAGGACTTTAAGGAAGCCAGGGAGGCCAGTAGGCAGAGCAGGGTAGGATTTGATCAGTGATCCATAAGAATCACTCAGAGCATTCCAGGCCCCAAGGTAGGAATTCTAGGGATGAAAGGATTAAGTCCTCCAGGGCATGGTCTCTGGTCTGGAGGGTGGTTGGCTGAGAGCACAGTGAGAGAAGATGGACTGGGTTTATTTAGAGTGAAGTAAGTCTGGAGCCATCCTAGATGCTGTTGGACTAGGAACTCTGCAATCAGGGGACCAGGGGTCCTAGTATAGGAGTTCCACAGCTGAAGGACTTATCTGGGGAGCATTTTCTGAGTTTTCCCATTAGTTTAATGGGGTTTAAACCTAGAGGAGACAATAGGCAGCACTTCCTTCGGACAGTATATATTTAACAAAAAATAACATGCAGGGACAAATATGATCCTAATCAAACAACTGTCATGTCCAGTTGGGCCCAGTGCTGGAGCTCCTCTGACATTGGTCTAGGAAACATATGTGAAATAACTTGCCCCACCTCATGGTAAATAAATCCAAGTTTTGGCTGCAGGTATGATGACCCCAGATCGAGGGTTCTACTTTTTCACATTGCAAATCATCCGAAAAAAAAAATGTATTGGGGATAACTCTGGCATCTGTATCACACTTTGCTTACCCTGGTCTAAAAGTAAGCTTTTCCAAGATTTTGATAGAGTCATCAAATCTAAGCTATCTCATTCCCTGCTCCTTTTAAAGTACATTGCTTCCAAACCTGGGCCTGGCTTATAAGTCTTGAGAATCCAGCGAACATTTGCAGAGAATCTATTTCCACTAAAGCAATGACGCACATTTTATTTCTAGAAGCACGGTTCAAAATCAACTTGATTTTAAAATAGAGCAACAAGGGCTGCTTGCTTAGTGAATTACTCATCCTTAAGAAGCCCAGAATGTGAAGAAGTTGAAAAACAAAATGCTTGTAAATTCTCCTAAATCTATCAGGTCTTATTCATTTCTCTCCATAAAAAAAAAAAATCAACCATGGACCATGCATCACAAACTAAAATAACTTTTTCTGATATAACACATATGAAATCAGGCCTTCTGAAAGATACAATATTCATTTTTATCATAAAAATTGTATTAGACATTCCTGTAGCCTTGCAAAATTGACTTATTCTTGACTGATGTGCCCAGAGTTGAAAGTGCCTAGTAGTTGCTCTTCCTAAAATTTCCATCTCACTTCATTTTTGGTCCCCCCAAATTTAGAAATTCTCGATATTTGGGAGTGGGCTTTAGGAGTTCCATTTTGATGCCTTATTGTCATGTAGGGGTGACCCTGGGTTCTTAAAGGTTATATCAGCACAGTATAAACTCTGCCAAGTCCCTATGCAAGCTGAGAGAGGTTCTAATAGGGTCTATGGCTGCATTATTAAGACCAGTGTAACTAATGATAAGTGGAGAAGCTTTGCTATCAAATGATGAATTCTTTGGGCCATTGCTGCTCATGTATCAACATAAAGGGGAAGGGGTGGGGAAGAGGCCAGGAGAAGGCAGTCCATATCCATGGATCCTATTGATGGATGAATGAATGTTTTGAAAACTAGGAGATAATCTGCTATTGCCTTAAAACCTGCTTGTCACATAGCTAATAATAGGAAGGCTTCCAGGACATTCAAGGGAGGACAGAGACAGAAAGAAGACAGTACCTTCTATTAATCAGGCACCTAACATTGGTTGAAATGAATTGAATAAAAAAGAGTGAGCCTGCTTGCTAGTGCTGGGCTAGGTAAAATCTATTCATTTTGAAAAGCATTTGATTGGGAAACCAAAAATTAATTTACTATTCTTTGGGTTATATGGAACTTAGAAGGATTCAACATGTTTTTCTTGACTAAAGAAAAAAGAAGTAGGACCAGTGACTGAAGTAACAGGGAGGCAGATTTCACTTCAACAAAAGAAAAAATTTCATAATTAGAGCTTTGCAGAGAATAACAAGTTGCCTTCAAAAGCAATGAGTTACACAACCACTGGAATTCTTTAGGAAGGGGTGGGATGGCTGCTTGTTGGGATTGTTGTAGCAGGGCTTCATGTATCAGTTAAGTGTAAACTAGAAAATTTTTGAGTCCTTTTCAGAAAGCTCTTTAAGATTCTATGAGAGAGGGGCAGCTAGGTGGCGCAGTGGATAGAGCACCGGCCCTGGATTCAGGAAGACCTGAGTCCAACCCAGCCTCAGACCCTTGACACTTACTAGCTGTGTGACCCTGGGCAAGTCACTTAACCCCAATTGTCTCACCAAAAAAAAAATAAAAGATTCTATGAGAGAGGGCAGCTAGGTGGTGCAGTGGATAAAGCACTGGCCCTGGATTCAAGAGGACCTGAATTCAAATCCGGCCTCAGACACTTGACACTAGCTGTGTTACCCTGGGCAAGTCACTTAACCCTCACTGCCCTGAAAAAAAAAAAAAGATTCTATGAGACTACCTGCCAAGACAAACACAGGAACTATATGACTAGAACTATAAAACACAAATAAAGACAGATCTAAATAATTGGAAAAATATTCATTGCTCATGGGTAGGCTAAGCCAATATAATAAAAATGACAGTCCTACCTAAGTTGAACTTTTGTTTTTCCAGATGAATTTTGTTATGATTTTTTCTAGATCTATAAAATATTTTTGGTAGTTTTTTTGGTATAGCACTAAATAAACAAAAGTTCAAGGATATCATGGAAATCAATGAAAAAAATACAAAAGAAGGTGGTCTAACAGTACCAGATCTCAAACTGTTTTATAAAGTGGTAATTAGCAAAATAATCTGGTACTGGCTAAGAAATAGAGAGGTAGATCAGTAGAATAGAATAGGTACAAATTACACTATAGTAAATGACTATAGTAATCTAGTATATGATAAACCCAAAGATCCAAGCTTTTGGAACAAAAACTCATTCATTGACAAAAACTGCTGGGAAAACTGGAAAACAGTATGGCAGAAATTAGGTATAGACCAACATCTCACATTGTATACTAAAATAAGGTCAAAATGAGTACATGATTTATACATAAAGGATGATACCCTAAGCAAATTAGAGTATGAAATCAGGGCAGCTAGATGGCGCAGTGGATAGAGCACCGGCCCTGGATTCAGGAGTACCTGAGTTCAAATCCGACCTCAGACACTTAACACTAGCTGTGTGACCCTGGGCAAGTCACTTAACCCCAATTGCCCCGCAAAAAAAAAAAAAAAAGAGAGAGTATGAAATAATTTATGTCGGGTTTATGGGCACAGGAAGAATTTAGGACCAAAGAAGATATAGAGAGTAAAACAAAATGTAAAAAAGATAGTTTTGATTATATAAAATTAAAAAGGTTTTGCACAAACAAAACTAATGTGACAAAGATTACAAGGGAAGCAGAAAACTGGGAAAGAATTTTTGAAACAAATATCTGTGATAAAGGCCTCATGTAGAGAACTGAGTCAAATTTATAAAAATACAAGCCATTCCCCAATTGATAAATGGTCAAATGATATGAACAGGCAGTTTTCAAAGAAATCAAAGCTATCTATAATCAAATGAAAAAATGCACTAGATCAACATTGATCAGAAAAATGCAAATTAAAACAATTCTGAGGTATCGCCTCAGACCTATCAGAGTGGCAAACATAAAAATGGAAAATATTGGATGTTGGAGGGGATGTGGGAAAACTGGGACCCTAATCCATTGTTGGTGGAGTTGTGAAAAGAGCCAACTATTCTGGAGAGCAATTTGGAACTATGCCCAAAGGGCTATAGAACTGTGCATACCTTTTGATCCAGCAATACCACTGCAAGGTTGATATCCCAAAGATATCCCCAGTAAGAGAAAAAGACCTAGTTGTGCAAAAGTATTTATAGCAGCTCTTTTTGTGGTGGCTAAGAATTAGAAATCAAAGGAATTTCCATCAATTGGAGAATGGCTAAACAATCTGTGGTATATGATGGTGATGGAATATTATTGTGCTATAAGAAATGACAAGCAGGATGATTTCAGAAAGGCCTGGAAAGACTTGCATGAACTGATGTATAGTGAAGTGAGCAGAACCAAGAGAACATTGTACACAGAGACAGCAATATTGTTTGAGGAAGAACTGTGAATGACTTGACTATTCTCAATACAAAAATCCAAGACAATCCCAAAGGACTATTGATGAAACATATCTACCTCCAAAGAAAGAACTGATTGATGGAACACATACTGAAGCATGCTAGTTTTCACTTTTTCATTTTTTCTTTTATTCAAGTTTTCTTATACAAAATTACTAATATAGTAATGTTTTACATAATGGTACATGTATAAACCATATCTGACTGCTTACTGTCTCAGGGAAGGGGAAAGGGAGAGAGGGAATGAGGGATAAAAATTTGAACCCAGGGGCAGCTAGGTGGCACAGTGGATAGAGCACTGGCCTTGGAGTCAGGAGTACTTGAGTTCAAATCCAGCCTCAGACACTTACTAGCTGTGTGACCCTGGGCAAGTCACTTAACTCCAATTGCCTCACTAAAAAAAAGAAAAAAAATGAACCCAAAACTATAAATAAAAATGTTTATTGCTTTAAAAAAAAAAGATTTTATGAGAGAGGGAAGAGCCAAGATGGTAGAGAAAAGGCAGGGACTCACCTGAGCTCTTCCCTATTCCACTACATACAACTTCAAAATAATAACACAAAATGAATTCTGGAGCAGCAGAACTCACAAAAGGACAGGGTGAAACAATTTTCCAGCTCAAGATAATTTGGGTCAGCAAGAAAGGTCTGTTATATAGGAGTAAGGATTCAGCACAGGCAATGCCCCAGCAAACAAGCAACAGGCTTTGGGGGCAACTGAATCAGCAGCAGTGGATTCCAGAGTTCTCAGCCTCAAGACTGTGAAAGGGCTAGACAACTGGTCAGAAGGAAATTACAGGGGTTCTTTTGCTGGCACTGGGTGCAGGTCTCTGTTGCATTGCCTTTAGGCGGTTCCAGCTTGCAGTCCTGAGTTGCAATCCTAGAGGTGAGAAGGAGCACTAGCACACTAGAGCTGTGGGGAAGCAGGGACCCTGGTCAGAGTTCCAGGGTGGAAAAGAGTGCTTGTTGTTGCTCGAAGACTGGAGCACAGGCCAGAAGTATAGTAAACACACTTCTCCTTGGATCATACTATCTTGGAAGAACTAAAAACTTATAGACACCCAGAACCAGCTCTGAAAACATCTGCACAAAAAACCTGAAGCTTGGAAATGTGCCACCAGCACCCTGGAAGCAGAGCCCAAGTTTAATATAGAGTTAAAAGTCAAGAAAGAGGCTGGAAAAATGGCCAATTAACAAAAAAAGCTTACCATAGAAAGTTACTATTGTGCCAAGGAAGTCAAAACATAAACTCAGATGACAACAGAATGAAAACTGCTGCGTCCAAAGTCTCCAAGAAAAATATGAATTGGTCTCAGGCCCCAAAAAGAATTGCTGAATTTTAAAAAGGATTTTAAAAATCAAATAAGAGAGGTAAGGGGAAAATTGGAGAAAGAGATGAATGCAAGAAAATCATGCAAAAAGAGTCAACAGCTTGGTAAAGGAGGCACACACACACAAAAAAACTGAACAAAACACCTTAAAAAACAGAATAAGACACATGGTAAAAGACGCATAGGGGGGCAGCTAGGTGGTGCAGTGGATAAAGCACTGGCCCTGGATTCAGGAGTACCTGAGTTCAAATCCAGCCTCAGATACTTGACACTTACTAGCTGTGTGACCCTGGGCAAGTCACTTAACCCCCATTGCCCCACAAAAACAAACAAAAAAACAACAACAACAACAACAAAAAAGACGCATAAAAATTCACTGAAGAGAACTCCTTAAAAAGCAGAATTGACCAAATGGAAAAGGAAGTAAACAAAAGCTTGCTGAAGAAAATAATTTATTAAAAATTAGAATTGGGCAAATGGAAGCTAGTGACTTTACGAGACATCAAGAAACAATAAAAAATTCAAAAGAATGGGAAAATAGGATAAAATGTGAAATATTTCAGTGGAAAAACAACTGACCTGGAAAATGGATCTAGGATAAATTATTTTAAGAATTATGGGACTGGGGCAGCTAGGTGGCGCAGTGGATGGAGCACCGGCCCTGGATTCGGGAGGACCTGAGTTCAAATCCGGACTCAGACACAACACTTGCTAGCTGTGTGACTGAGCGGGTCACGTAACCTTCATTGCCCTCATTGCCAAAAACAAAAAACCCCCACAAATGTAAAAAAAAAAAAAAAGAATTATTGGACTACCTGAAAACCATAATAAAAAAAGAGCCTAGACATCATATTTCAAAAAATTATCAAGGAAAACTGTCCTGATATCTTAGATCCAGAGGATAAAAGAGAAATCTAAAGAATGCACCAATCCCCTCCTGAGAAGAGATCCCAAAACAAAAACTCCCAGGAATAGGCTAGCCAAATTCCAGAGTTCCCAGGGGCTCCTAATAAGAAAATACTGCCAAGAGCCAGAAAGAAACAATTCAAATATTACAGAGCCACAATCAGGATAACACAAGATTTAGCAGTTTCTACATTAAAGGCTCAGAGGATTTGGAATATATTAAGCTAGGATTACAACCAAGAATCACCTACCCAGCTAAACTGAGTATTTAGTTTGGTTTTTTTTTTTTAGTGAGGCAATTGGGGTTAAGTGACTTGCCCAGGGTCACACAGCTAGTAAGTGTTAAGTGTCTGAGGCCGGATTTGAACTCAGGTACTCCTAACTCCAGGGCTGGTACTCTATCCACTGAGCCACCTAGCTGCCCCTGAGTATTTAGTTTTAATGGGGCGGGGAGGGGAAGGGGAAATGACCATTTATTGAAGTAGAATACTTTCAAGCACTCCTGATGAAAAGACCAGAGCTAAATAGAAGATGTGACTCTCAAATATAAGACAAGAGAATTATAAATGGGATTCAATAAGGTTAAACTGTTTACATTCCTATATGGGAAGATGATATTTGCAACTCCTAAGAACTTTCTCATTATTAGGGCAGTTAGAAAGAATATGCAGACAGAGAGTATGGGTTTGAGTTGAATATGATAGGATGATATCTAAAAAAATAAAATTAAAGGGTAAGAAAGAGGAATGCACTGGGATGGGGAAGAAGGGAGAAGTAGAATGAGGTAAATTATCTCTCAAAAAAGGGGCATGGGGGCAGCTAGGTGGTGCAGTGGATAGAGCACCAGCCCTGGAGTCAGGAGAACCTGAGTTCAAATCCGACCTCAGACACTTGACACTTATTAGCTGTGTGACCCTGGGCAAGTTACTTAACCCCAATTGCCTCACCAAAAAAAAAAAAAAAAAAAAAAAAAGAGGCATGAAAAAGCTCTTACAATAGAGGGGAAGATGGAGGAGGTTGGTGCAGAGAGTGTGTTTGAACCTTCCTCTCAACAAAATTGAACCAAAGAAGGAATAACATATACACTCAGTTGGGTGTAGAAATCTACCTTACCCTACCGGAAAGAAGTAGAAGAAGGGGATAAGAGAAGGAACTGGGGCGGGAAGTGGTATGATAGAAGGGAAGGTGGATTGGGGGAGGTGGTAGTGGGAAGCAAAACACTTGTAAGGATAGACAGGTGTGTAATTTAAAATTCTAAATGTGGTTCTAATCTGTCCCCCCAGTTTTAGGGGAAACTGACTAAAATCACTGATAAAACGAGTTTAGGTTTTTAAGGGTTTATTGAAAGATAGAGAAAGATTGAGAACAGAATTCCTGCAGCCTGGCAATCCTATCTTTCCTCAATTCCCCTGTGAAGTCCTCTGGAGTCTCTCCCCTCCACCATGGTGAAGTCAGGAACCCAAAGAGAGAGAACTCCTCCCCCAGCGTCCCCTTCCTACTTCATGTGTTCCTCCCAGAAATGGGAGGCTCTTCAAGTTGATTGGCTGGTAGCCTTGATAGATAATACCCATGAGCAAATGTCACTTCCTGATGCCAAGGAAAAGCTGCATGGCCTTGCCCTCAGAGGCATTCTCCTCATGGTGGAGCTTTCCTATAGTAAATCTCCAGCAGGTGGTGTCATTCCAATCATTACACAGGGTAAAAAGAGAGAGTAGAGGGGCAGCTAGGTGGCGCAGTGGATAGAGCAAAGGCCCTGGAGTCAGGAGGACCTGAGTTCAAATCCGGCCTCAGACACTTAACACTTACTAGCTGTGTGACCCTGGGCAAGTCACTTAACCCCAATTGCCTCACTAAAACAAAATAAAAAAAGAAAATGATTAAAAAAAAAAAGAGAGAGTAGGATAAACAGGGAAAAATAGGATGGAGGGAAATACACAGTAACAAGTGTGAAAAACATTTTACAGCAAGTTACTCATCAGTAAGACCTCATTTCTCAAATATATAGAAAACTGAGTTAGATTCATAAGAATACAAGTCAATCCCCAATTGACAAATGCTCAAAGGAACAGGCACTTTTCAGAGAAAGTAATAAAAGCTATGTATAGTCATATGAAAAATGTTCTAAACCACTATTGATTAAAGAAATGCAAATTAAAACATACCTATCAGATTGGCTAATATGATAGAAAAGAAAAATGACAAATGTTGGAAGGAACGTGGAAAAATTGAGACACTAATGCACTGCTGGTCAAATTATGAAGTGATTTAACCACTCTGGAGAACAATTTGGAAACATGCCAAAAAGTCTATAAAACTGTGTAAACCCTTTGACCCAGCAATACTACTACTAGGCCTGTATTCCAAAGATTTTTTTTTTAAAAGGGAAAGGATTTCTATGTACAAAAATATTTTTGGCAGCTCTTTTTGAGGTGTCAAGGAATTGGAAATTGAGGGGATGTCCATCAATTGGGGTATGGCTGAACAAATTGTAGTATATTATTGTGATGGAATACTACTCTGCTGTTAAAAATGATAAGCAGGATACTCTCAGACAAATCAGGACTTACATGAACTGATACAAAGTGAAGTGAGCAAAATCAGAACAGAGTGCGCTGTAACAACAAGACTGTATGATGATCAACTGTGAATGACTTGGCTATTCTCAGCAATACAATGATCTAAGACAACTCAAAAGATTCTATGGGGGTCATAGTACAATAGTCTTTTAAGTTTTATACCAATTATATCATTAATTTGGGTATCACTTTTATCTTTCTGCATTATTAATTTATGAAAACCTGAGTTTCTTATTAGTCAAGTGAATGTTGTAAGAAGGCAAAGAACCATTATAGCATGTTTATTTTACATTTACATGATAGCATTTGTTTCCATACAGGCTACTAAAACATACCTTTTCAGAAATGTTTTGGGACTCTCTCCCCTATCACTTTTTTTTTTTTAAACTTATGAAAGATAAAAGCACGTCTTTACCCTGTTAAGAACCTTGTATCTACCAATGTCTGTTTTGAGGCTTCAAACATATAGAGGAACCAAAGTACCCATAATGCTACTTTAATAAAACAAATTTTTGAACAGTTCAGCACTTGGTTAGCATCCCCTTAACTGACTTACTGCCAAGGCTGTGACTCCATAGTCACAGGAAACCACACTATCTTTCAATAAGTAGATAGAGTCTAGCACAGGGTTTCTTAAACTTTTTCCACTCATGACCCCTTTTACTCCTCGGTAGATGGTATATAAAATAGGCATACATAACATTTTACTGTTGCCAAATTCTTCATGACCCCCACATTCAGTTATGTGACCCCCTATATGGGGTTACAACCTACAGTTTAAGAAGCTTTGGTCTAGGAGAAAGCCATGGGGCAGCTAGGTGGCACAGTGGCTAGAGCACCGGCCCTGGATTCAGGAGGACCTGAGTTCAAATCTGGCCTCAGACACTTAACACTTACTAGCTGTGTGACCCTGGGCAAGTCACTTCACCCCAACTGCCTCACCAAAAAAAGAAAAGAAAACAAAGCCACAACCAGCCACATAAATATCAACATTATGAAGGTAAAAAATACTGGCATAAAAAAGGCAATATAGATAACATATCTATCTGGGCAGATGTATATGTGAATCCACAAGCAAGTAGCTGGAGGAATAAAAACAAACCTCTGAAAGAATTGTGCTTCATTAGTTAAAAAAAAAAAAAGACACTGTAAAACATTCATTACTCCCGCTATAACTATAAAGTGATTTTTTTTGTACTTCTAAATGCACCCTGAGAAGAGAGATAGTGAATCTTTCCCCATGTCCTGGAAATCAGTACAGATCCAGGCAAGCTAACGCCATTCCCTGCTCAATAAGGCTTCTGAGCAATCATAAATAGTCACTTGATTTAAGCTGACGCTCACACCCTGTCTCCAAATACATGTTTGTACTCATTTCCCAAGTCATTTCAGTTAATATACACATACCTTACACGTGCTCAAACATGGCTATATCTAGTATACATATCGGAGTACATAACAATAAATGTATTATACCAAAATGGTATTTTATGGCTTTTTCTTCAATACAGCTTAATGAAAATATACATCTGAACATAATTTAAGTACAAATGTACAAAACCTGTAAACTCATACAGCATATTTTAAAATTTATAATAAATTTTTTATTACAGTTCATAGTTAAAATAAAATATTCAGAATTTACTCATTCCTTGCATTTGGCTTTTTGACTACTGAACAGTGGTTTAAAGTCTTGTTGGCTCTTCTTCATCATCACTGTAGCCAGATTTAAAACAAACCTGTAAAAGGAAGCAGATCAGCTGTTTTAATTAACTAGAACTTAAATTCTACAGCATATTGAGCAATTTTCCAATATGGCCTCAAGTTGAGCCAATTTTCATCTTACAATTTTAAGATGAAAAAATTCATTCATTTTTTCCTAGTTTGCTTGAACTAGTCCATTATTCTCTTCATAATGAGCAGATATATAAAACAAGCCATTCACAACAGAAAAGGCTCAGCTTCATTACATGTTTTTTAATTCCATTTACTTTTGTATGTCAGTCAGACTTACACATCTGATTCACTAAAATCAATACACAATGATTACATTTTGGTATATAATTAAAAAAATTTTTTAAACATTCAGTTTTTTATGTATGAGATATGGAAATACTATACTTTATTCTAAACTTTGAAAAATATTTCACTTTAGGAACACACCAAACAAAATAGTAGATTATAAATAATTTCTCCTGGGAAATATGATTTGATACCCAAGCATGTAGGAATTTTAATCATAGAAAAGTAAAGTTTACAATATATCCTAAGACCAAGAACCTTGGGGTTTGTTTGTTTGTTTGTTTTTTGTAAGAACCTTGTTTTTATCCTTATATTGATTATAGTATTAAAAATTACCTTTGGCTTCTATGATGAAGTTTCTGAGTCAAATTTAGATATTACAGCTTATAAAAATAGCTTATCAGTTCTACAGTGGTACACATAATATATAATCAGGACTAGGGAGAGGCCTCTAACACAATGGGTAGATTTTCAAGCTTACAGAAGGGCGTGGTTAAAAATTACATTGTGATGAAATGATGAATCCGAAGTTATTAAAACAAAATATTTTATAGTGGTCCAAAGGAAAAAAAACCCTTCATCTGGAAATTATGATTTCTAAATTCAATACAACAATGGAAATTCTGTTTTACACATGACAGTCATTAACTTCTCGTTTTCAAAAAATTTTCTTGTAGAAGTGGCTTAAGGGCTCCAAGTCCCTTGAGTAATTTTAAATGCTAGGCATTACAAAAATGAGTAATTAAAAACACAAGCAATTTATTTTTTTGTTTGGTTTTTGTTTTAGTGAGGCAACTGGGGTTAAGTGACTTGCCCAGGGTCACACAGCTAGTAAGTTTTAAGTGTCTGAGGCCGGATTTGAACTCAGGTACTCCTGACTTCAGGGCCGGTGCTCTATCCACTGCGCCACCTAGCTGCCCAAGCAATTTATTTTTAAAAATAATTTTATACTTAATGATTTCTGCTTTAGTGCTTCTATAGGGAAAGAACATTTTAGGTGGGATGTCAGTAACCCTTAACAATTATGCAATGTTTAATTTTAACATGGTATTTAGTCTATAGTCTTTCGATATAAACTGTAACTGCAGACTTCAACTGGGCATGGTACTGATTATTTATTAAAATGATGCTTGAATTTTTATTATAGAAATGTTATTATAAGAGGTACATTTTTTAAGAGTTGAAAGAAAAATAATCATTATCTCCAAATCCTTAGAAAGATACATTTTTGCTCTTAACACAACATAGAAAAATATCCCAGGAAGATTTTTACCCCTCTTCTGAAGAGTCTATAGAAGAAGCCTCTCTTTGGTCTGGGAGTATGCTTGTTAACATCTACATCTGATGTCAGCTTGTCATTTTCATATGTATTGATGTCTTTGAAACATTCTGTTTCAATCATCTGCATCCAAAAGAGAGGTAAAAGGAAAAAATAATCATGATAAACCATAAAGCAAAAATTAGTTTTGTAGACATAAATCCCCAAGCCACTGACTAAGATTCTGGCACTCTTAACTAAATACTGGCCCCACTTCAGTGAGGCTCCACTCTACCTGGACCATCATATCTGCTTCTCAATTGGTCTCTCTGTCCCAATCCATCCTTTGTCTCACTACTTAATTAATTTTTATTAGGCACAGATGTAATCAGGTCACTCTTTTGATCAATACGCTTCAATAATTCCTTACTGCATAATAAATAAAAGTTCAAACTTCTTGATTTAGCATTTAAGGTCCACTATCACCTGCCCTACTCAAACCTTTCCCACTATATCTATTAATACTTCCCTCCATTGGTTACTCAACAAAAGGATATGTAATCTATGGTTCTGTTATCTAAAATTATCAAATTATTTTATGTATGTGCTGATCAATCTAGTTAACCTTCAATTGCCTTAAAAAATGAACTAAGTGGGGCAGCTACATGGTGCAGTAGAGAAAACACAGGTCCTGGATTCAGAAGGACCTGAGTTCAAATCCGACCTCAGATACTTGACACTTACTAGCTGTGTGACTCTGGGCAAGTCACTTAACCCTCATTGCCCAGAAAAAAAAAAAAAAAAAGAACTAAGGTTTACTGTTCTCAAGCCCTGCCCTCTCTCCACACAGAATTTAGTGGAATAATCTAATTTATATTTTAGCATTAATTTAAAATAAAGCACAGAACACTCCCACTCTCACACTCAAATTAGAGTTCCTACTTTGGCCTCTCTTTTGTTGTTGCCTCTATTCAGTAATTCTCATATTTTCCTGCTATTTCCCTTCTCCTCCTCTCATTCTTGTCCCATCCTTATTCTTTTAAGCTGAAGTGTCAAACATACCAGCAACTGTCAAGTTCAGCTGAACCAGATTAAAATGCAATTGGGAGGGCAGCTAGGTGGGACAGTGGATAAAACACCAGCCCTGGATTCAGGAGGATCTGAGTTCAAATCTGGTCTAAGACACTTAACACTTACTAGCTGTGTGACCCTGGGCAAGTCACTTAACCCCAACTGCCTCACCAAAAAAAAAAAAATGCAATTGGGAAATCAAAATAAATATGAATACAATAAAAATAGATAACATTATACTGTAAAACTAAGTCAATATGATGCCTGGAGGGATCCTTACATGCGGATTAGTGGTCCTGGATTCTATGAGTTGGACACTACAAGCTCTCTCTACCTTCTTTAATTATAATTAGTGATAAACACCATAATGATATGCTAGTGAAAGAAGGCTATAGCAACTTTTAAGTGTCCTCTCACCACTTGTTCTTAGAACACACATTTGTTCCAACATGGACCCTTCCAGAAACAGATCATTAGGTATTTCTAGATATTTTGATTTTTGGACCAAACCTAGGATAACATTGGTATCAGATACTCCTGGTGAGAAACCATCATCTACCAATGTAAAACTTCAACTGCTCTGCACTTCATTTATAATCCTAGAGAGCAGTTGGGCCACCAAGATGTTACGTAGCCTACCCCCAGACTTCTAACAATAGTCCACATCAGAGGCAACACTTAAACCCAAGTCTTCCAGATTCTGAGGCTGGTTCTCTTTTCATGCATGCTTCCTCTATTGTATTAATGTACTTATGTCAACTATATAATAAAAATGTATAGCTATATAAACTAGTACAGAATAAGATCGTTTAAAAATTCCTCTCACTTCCACTAAAAAAGTGTCCCGAAAATCTTAGAGCAATTTAAAGCTCAGAACTTGTTCTCCCTTAAAAAAAGGTTGTCAAAACAGATTTCTCACTATCTCTTCTATACAATCCACAATTTCATACTCTGGGGTCTTTGTTCATATTAGTTCCTAATTCTGAGAACCCTTTTCCTTGATCTTGACAGCTGGCTGAACTCTTAGCCCATCCTTAAAGACCATAACAAAGACTACCTCTTCCTGATTCTTCCAAATGGAAATGATCGTCACTAACAGGGACCTAACAGTAACTCTTGGGAATTTATATTTCATTCTATTTTGTATTACAATTACTGGTATGTATGTAAGGATTCCCCTCTAATGAACTGAAAGCACTGTTAAGAACCACAGGGTCACAGACTTCACCAAAGAAATTATGAGTCCAGTCCCTATAATCCTAGAGATATGGAGTGTGAAGGGACTGAGGGTCGTCTAGTCTATCCTCCTCATATTGTAGATAAGGAAACTAAACTCAGGGAGCTTAAGTGACTACCCAAAGTCACACAGCTACTAATAATCAGAGTTAGATTTAAACCCCTACTGCCTCCCAAAGCACAGCTACTGTCTTACTTAGTGATTACATTTCCCTTCTAGCACTTGGCATAGCTCTTTGCATATAGTATATACTCAATAAATATTTGTTGAATTGAAGTAACTCCTAGGTCCTTCAAATTTCTTCCTTTGCCATTTTCTGTGGTTTCACAATGAACATTTAATTAACTATAAATAAAATTTAAATGTATATACCAATACAGATAAGGTTGGTGTAAAATTTCTCTGGAATCACTTAAAAAACATTCATAAAATATAATACTGTCTCCTCACAAATACACTAAATTATTTACCCAGATAAAAAATTCTCTCTCTCTCTCTCTCTTTCTCTCTCTTTCTCATATTAATAATGGTAGCACCTACAAACAGAGAATACACATACACACAAAGAAGACCATAATGTAACATATGGATTCCTGGTCTTCACTGTAGAAATAAGCCTTAGAGAGGCTACAGGTTCTGCAGGCAATTTTCTATCACCCTGAGCTAAGCAAACAGATGGCTACCATCTGCTCCAATTTATACAAACCAGAGGAAATGAAGCTTTCATGTTCCTAGTCAATTGCTAACTGCATCACTCTTGTGATTATAGATTTGGTATACCTTCTGCCCCAACCCCTTTGGTGATATTAGTTGGGTAAAAGAAATTCTAAGAAAAAATGGCCATTTTCCTTTCATTTGTAGCCATTAAACTGACATAAATTAAGGGTACGGTACCTCATTTTGCCAGGGGATGGAGACACAACCCGTAACAAATTTGGAATAGAAATCGTCATCTGTCGTATCCAGGTTCACTCCTTTTACTGTCGAGAACTGCTCAATATCCAAAACATCCTTACAATACACTGCACGTGGCTGTGTACAGAAAGAGAAGAAAGGCTTTAATACCTGCATGATTGCTTGTTTACCTTGAACTAATATATTTTTGAATATAAAATGTATATGAATTTTTGAAATTCACTTTAAAGTTAAAGCAAAATTTCACACAATTTACCTAATGTTCTTCTACAGTCACCTAAATGGCACAAAGAAATCAATTCTCTAGTTAGAAATGCTGGTTTCTTTCTCATTTGTCATTTCTAGTCTCCATGAGGCCCTAGACCTTATCTCCTACCCACTTGCCACCACACACTTGTCTCTTGTGGGGCACAGCCTCTAATACTGGCCATGAGACCCTTGACACTTTTTTTCTATAGATGGAAAAGAGGCAAGTCAGATGGGTTATTTCTACAGTGAAGACCAAGTAGGGTATAGAATCACTAAGTAAGATTTCAAAAGTCCATCTTTAGTATTAATTTCCTTTACAACATTTTTCTCTTATAATCATTTAGCTCCACTCTTAAGGAACACACCACTGGCCTATACAGTCCATTACATTTTTGAAGAGCTCTCACTGTTAGCAGAACTGTAGTCAGCAGAAAGTATGATGTCCATTGTTGGGGAGAAGGGGATCCATCTTGCTCACTCTTGCTTCCTTCCCCATGCTTGGACAAGGGCTAAAACATGATATGCTATGTCTCATCACAGACTGTGACCAGTGCTCTCAAGCTGTGACTGATACATGGCAACCACCAACTGTTTCTACTTGAACTAACAGACAACCCAGTGGCTACACTAACACCTTCTCCTCTGGCATGAAGCAGCATGTATGGAAAAAGAGTAGTCTGCAGACCACGCCTTGAGGGTCATGGCATTGATGTTTAAGAAAGCTAACTTAGTGTTGTTTTGTTAAGAAACTGGAGTTTGTTTTCCTTCAGCATATTTCAGCACTAGTAAATAGGGGCATCTGGGGTAAAAATTAAGGCCTCTTTGTGGCAGTTTCTACCCATTCAGCAGTAGGTGCTCTAGAGTCATGCTCAGAAGCATATCCTGATCCACACTTCTCTCTCCCCGAACCCTCTGATTTGCAGAAAGGAAGTGCTGAGTAGGCCTTGGCAGTACCTGCTCTTCAGACCAATCTGCAACCTCCAGTTGAGTAGAAGGAAATTCTGGAGCTGGAAGGGTGGGACAGTCTACCCTGAAACTCCTCCTCCTGTCCATGCCTTTTCAGTTACCACCTAATCCTCCTTTGCAATATGCTCTGAATCTCCGTAGAAGTAAAGATGGTGAAACCTCCCATGGGTGCTCATGGGAGAAAGAACCATGCAAGATACGGGTCTTCATGGGCAGCATCCAGCACATCAGGCACACTGAGGGAACTCCCTTATTGTTACGTTTAGTGTAGAACAGTCATGTCCACAGAATGAAGTGAGGATTTTGGACACTACAATTCCTGGGAGCTTCACATAAGCTATTTTCATCTAAGGCTGGTCATCAGCAGCCATTCAGACAAGGCTTCTGGAAAGTGCTTGAATCTGATTCATGAAGGCACCAGGTGCTCAGTGTTGAGCAACGGGTGTATTCTCAGTAGCAAATTTCAAAACAGCAAGCTGGCTCCTATTCCTGGATGAGATGACAATCTTATCAGCTGGATTTTCAGTGGCAGACAATGGGATGAACACAAGTGTTTCCCCTTGGCATTGAGGCTCATCTATCCCGTGGCTTCACCCAAAGGCCCTGCTGATAAATCCGAGGCAACATTAGGCCTTTCCAAGTTTTCTTCAGATTTATGGTATGGATATCATCACTCTTTCTTTTGAAGATATTATTCCATTTGGAAATCCATAATGGGCCACTAGCATGGCTTCCTATAGCAAAGAATTTGAGGACAAGGCATCTCGGGCCCTGAACACTGTGAAAGCTTCCCTTTAAAGTTGCAATGGAAACTGAATATGACGTATCAAGAAATCCAAGCTGTTCATAAAGATGAATGGTTATTAAAATATGTTTATATACCTATACATCTACATAAGCATCACTTTCCATATTCAAATATATATCGTTGCCACATGTTTTTTCTTAGGTGGTCTAATCACCATCAACATTATGCTTATGTGCTATTTATTTTTAAAATTTTATTGATGTCTTTTGATTTTTAAACCACAGTCCTTTCCCATGGTATTCTCAACACACTCACTGAATTCTCCCCTATTACAGAGTAAAACAGTACAAGAAAATAAGTCCCCAGTCTCTCCCCTCTCTAAACAATCCTCCTCATAGCTGTGCCAGCTGACATTCCTAAAACAAGGTCTGACCGTATCTCTTCTTTACACAGGAAGCTGCATATGACCTCTGGGATAAAATAGAAACTCTTCTGTTTGGAATTTAAAGCTGCTCTCAGTCTGGCTCCCACTCCTCTTCCCAGGCTTCCACATGGTATTCTCCAATATACTTCACTTTCTAGCCAAACTGATGTGTCACTCCATCTTCCCGTGCTATGCACTTTTGTCTCACCTTCATCTCACAGAGCCCACAACTTCCTTCCAAGCTTGGCTCAAGTGCTTCCTTCTACACAGGGCATATCCTGATCCACACTTCTCTCTCCCAACCAGGTTCTAGTGCCCTCTTCTTATGGAAATTATTTTGTATCTACTGGTTTGCATATAGGTTGTTTCTCCCCTCCCCAGTACAAACAAAAGCTCCTTGAGGGCAGGGATTTTTCACAAGTTTTTCAAGGGAAGATGAAGAAGTGGCAGTGGAGAGGAAGGAATATGCCTCTTCCTACTAGCTCAATGTGTGTGTGTGTATGATGGTGGTGGTGGGGGGCAAGGTACAGGAGGTGTATTTTGTACACTGAAGGACAATCAGGGATGCTGTATTTTTCAGGTGGAGCAAGATTTCTGGGATTGAAAAAACATGGAAGGAGTATGCAAGGAAGAGGTCTAATAAAGGGATCCTGAAAAACAAGATAAGGAGGGAGGGTACTTCAAGCATAGGGGGATGGCTTATGAAAACGGACTTAAGGCAACAGATGGCACTGTGAGGTTGGAGAACAATTAGCAGTCCGGTTGGGCTAGAACATAATGAAGGAAGGATCTAAGGTTGGAAAGGTGGGTGGGAGTTTAGAATTTATCTTAAAGGAAATAGAGTCATTGAAGACTTTTGACCAAGGGAATGACACAGTCAGACCTATGACTCAGCAAGATGATTCTGGCAGCTGTATAGGGCAAGGAACTGGAGTAGGGAAATCCTGGAGAGCAGAGAGAGAGATCAATTAGGAGGTTATTATAATTATCAAAACACGGGGTGAGGAAGGTCTCACTAGTGTAGTAGATCTGTATTTGAAGACAAAGAGGTAGGTATAAAGGGTAGTGTGAAGGTAGATTAAGACGTGGTAACTGACTGCATTTAGTGGGTGAGGGTGACGGAAGGATCAGGGATGATCCTAATGTTATGAACATAGAGGTCTAATAAGCTATGGTACTGCCCCCTGCCCCTCAAATAGAATTAGGGAAGTGTGGAGGGAGCACAGATCTATGAAGGAGGATATTTTGGGCAGGAAATATTCAAAGGACATTGGACATATAGGTGGAAATGTTCAGTTCACTGTTGGTAATGAAGGACTAGAATTCAGAAGATTAGGATTTGATATCTAGATTTGGGAGTCATCAATATAGAAGTAACTGCAATCATTAAGAAAAAGGCTATGGGGGTAGCTAGATGGCGCAGTGGATAGGGCACCGGCTCTGGAGTCAGGAGTACCTGAGTTCAAATCCGGCCTCAGACACTTAACACTTACTAGCTGTGCGACCCTGGGCAAGTCACTTAACCCCAATTGCCTCACTAAAAAAAAAAGAAAAAGAAAAAAGAAAAAGGCTATGGGGGGGGGGCAGCTAGGTGGCACAGTGGATAAAGGACTGGCCCTGGATTCAGGAGGACCTGAATTCAGATTCAACTTCAGACACTTGACACTTACTAGCTATGTGACCTTGGGCAAGTCACTTAACTCTCATTGCCCCACCAAAAAAAAAAAAAAGGCTATGAACTTTAACCATAAGAAGTTTTGATTAAGCACATGCCAGGTATTGTAAATACAAAACAAAGACAAAGTAAACAGTAATTTTTGGCGGGGTGCAGGAAGCACTCATACATTTGGCAGGTACACTTCCTTGGGCAGGCAGTGGAATGCAATGAGCTGTTAGGAAGGGATGATTCTGAGAGGTATAGATGTGAAGGAAGGCAGGCCCTGGGGAGGGCCTTTGCAATGACTCAGAGAGAGAAGATAGAAGCTGTGCACAGGAAAAGCAAACAAGAAGCATGGCTGGAGTGCAAGGGTCAGTAACGTGGAATAAATCAGGGGCCAGACTGTGAAAGGATGTCAGTGTCCAACAGAAGAGTTGGTATTTTATCCTAGGGGCAGGATGGAGTCACTGGAGTGCCTTAAAGGAGAAATGCCACTGTCAGACTTATCAGACACCTGAGAAAGAATCACCTGGAATATAAAGCTGTGCTTTTGTTCCACAAGTTTGAATGCATGGACGCAAATGAAATCATTGAGTGTGAGAACAGAGACCCAGAATAGAGCCCCAGAACACAAACATACAGGGGGCAGTAGCTGGATGATGATCCAGCAAAGGAAAATGGAGGAGTAGCTTACCACCAAGGAAACCCCACCAAGAACTGGAGGCAGGTGAGAGCATCCATGAAGAGGAAATTGTCAACAGTTGTCAAGAGCTGCAAAGAGGTCAAGAAGGCTGAGAAGAGGCTTCTGGATTAAGCAACTAAGAAATCATTAGTAATTTTTTTTCATAAAAGTATTTTATTATTTCCAGTTACATGCAGAAATAGTTTTCAACATTTGTTTTTGTAAGACTTCTAGTTTTCAATTTTTCTCCCTCCCCAAGACAGCAAGCAATCTGATATAGGTTATATATGTACGATCACATTAAACATATTTCTGCATTAGTCATGCTGTGAAAAAAGAATCAGAGCAAAAAGGAAAAAACTCAAAAAAGAAAAACAAAAAAAGTAGAAATAGTATGGTTCAATCTGCATTTAGATTCCACAGTTCTTTTTTTCTGGATTTGGAGAACATTTTCTATCATAAGTCCCTCGGAATTATCTTGGACCATTGTATTGCTGAGAAGAGTCAAGTCTATCACAGTTGATCATTGCACAATGTTGTTGTTGACAATCATTAGTAATCTTGAAAGAAAAAAGTTTCAGTTGAGAGGTGGAGATCCACCCCAAAGAGAAAAAGGATGAGAAGTGAACAGAAGTTGAGAAAGTGGGGGTAATGTGTATAGATGGCTTTTTCTAAGAATCTGGTTGTAAAAGGGAAGAGATATAGTAATAAACTAATAATAGCTCTCACCTAGTGCTTTTGAGATCTACAAAGCACTTTACATGTACTGTCTTGTTTGATCCCAACAATCCTGAGAGAGGGGTGCAGCTATTACTATCTCTTTTTTACGGATGATAAAACTGAGGCAGTTAAGTGGTTTGCACAGTGTAACAAAACTAGTAAGTACCTGAGTCAGGATTCAAACTGCAGTCTCCTTACCTCCAGGTGCAGTGTTCTTTCCATTAAAAACCATACTGTCTCTTCAAAGAAGAATTTAGTATTCTTCAGCTAGAGTACGGTGACCAGCTGTTCTCTATCTTCACAGATTACTGATATAGAGCTGGAAGGGACCCTTGGTGGTGATCGGAATTTCCTCATTTTATAGACAAGGAAGATTACAAATCCAGTGCTGTTTCTACTATGCTCTGCTAAGTATACGGCAAAGTCAAGTAAAAGTGCTTTCTTGAAAGGATGGGGAGATCTAGGTATGTTTGCAGGTAGCAGGGACTGAGTCATTGGAGAGAGAGCTATTGAAGACTGGAGAGATTAAGGAACATGATGATTTTGGAATCATTTGCTTAGGGATGGTAACTTAATCCCTGGGAGCTAATGAGGTTGAGTGAGCGTAGAGGAGGGAAAAAGAGAAGGCCCACAAATAGGAAACTGATGAGTGATCAGAGAGGGAGGAGTAGGCGTACATGGCAGATGCTAAATGTATCACAGGATTAGGGGAGCAAGGAGGTGAGTTTGCTAGCCATGGGACAAGAAATGGTGGGAACTGATTAGAGTATTTTCTTCATGTTATTGGGCATGGGAAAGTTAATAAGCCATTAGGTAGCTGAGAGGCTAGGTGGTAAAGGAGGCCACTAATTCTGGATAGGGTGTGGTAGGGAAATCACTTCACTTGGCTTTTATTCTTCTGGGGTGAGGAACTAACACTAGGATGGAGGATCTATTAAAAGCCAGGAAGGTTATGGGGTGAGGAACTCTCTAATTCCAGTTCTTATGAAGGGAAGCGCTGGGGCTAGACCATATTGGCCACATTCATGGGTCATGCAGTGACAGGGAGGCTGTGTAAGAACTAATTTCACACATGCAATGATGGGTAGCACATTTTGATGGACTTTACCCACGTGAAGTGGGTGAGTGGTTACAAAGGACTGATTAGACTTATACATCCAAGTAAGTTGTAAGGATCCTGCTACTTCTGACATAGGCAAGCCTGAAAGAACAAGGAAGGGCTCAGAAGATGCTGACAAGGATAAAATTGTCACTGCCCTTGTGACTAAGGCAGCACTGCCCTGTCCTTTAGTGTACTCCATGCATCAAGTAACTAACTTAGAGTGCATGGCCAAAGTACCACTTTCCCCTGGACCACTAACAAAGATACCATAAGTGAACTGGAAAGCAATCTAGAACTATGCTCCCCCAAAGCTAACCAAAGTGTGAATACCTTTCAACTTAGCAACATCACCACTAGGTCTAAATCCTAAAGAGGAAAAGGATTCCTATGTACAAAAATAGAGCAATCTGAGAAACATGAAATAATGTGGAGGAGAATGAGCAAAATCAGGAGAATAATTTAGATTACAGAGCACTTGTAGATGAGGCCACTGTATCAGTGGTTTTACTTTATTATGAGACTTCTCATGAACTAGGAATAATCTGTAAATGTTTATAATATAAAAACAAAACATCAATGACACTCATTAACAACATTAAAGTAAAGGCAACTTTGAAAGACTTACCAACCTCGCTCAACTCAATGACCAATCACAATTCCAGAGAACTCATGATCAAACATGCTACCCACCTCCTAATTAGGGAGGTGATGGACTGAGATATTTTTGGGGGGATGTGGGAAACGTAGGAACTTGTTTTGCTTGACTACAAATTTCAAACAGGGCTTTTGTTTTTCTTGCTTTCTCAGTGCAGGGGAGAAAAGTGAGAGGGCAAGATTTTGTTAATAGGAAATTAAAAAAAAAATTTAACAGTAATATCCACAAAAACTGACACATCAAAAGCTGCCCAGGTAAACAGATGCCCCAGAATTATACTGCTTTACCATAGAACTATAACCCATCCTCTTCTGTTTTTTCTGCTTCCAAAACAAAGAGCTCCCAGAGAAGCAGAGGCTCAACAGTTTGGTAACATTTTTTGAACATGGCTTTGGGACTTGTGAGAAAGAGAAGCCAGAAGACAACCCTGTGCAATATGCAAGAAGGAGGAAGGGTGGTGGTTAGGGGGTGAGTGTAGCTTCTAATCCTTGGCTGCTCTGGCAGATGGGGGATAATCAGAACTGGAGGGATGCTCACTACCAGCCCCACCCTGATTCCTGCTTTGTTAGGGGAGGAAGACAGGAGAATGAATCACACACTGCAAGTATAATGGGCGAGACCATCAATCCAGTGGGTCTGGGTCTTTCTGCTTTTATGTGCTCCCTTGTTAAGGAAGACTGGCAGAAACTGCTGTCTTATCAAGCCACAGATCAATTGCCCTGCCTTCTTTATTGTGGCAATATGAGTGCTGTCCTCTTCAAATAAGTCTCTTTGAAAGGGGATACATTTATTCATAGAATTGCAGATTTAGAGTTGGAAGGGATTTTTAGAGATCATTTAGTCCAATCTCCTCATTTCACAAATGAGAAAATGAAGGGCCAGAGACTCACCTAGGGTCACATGAGTAATAAAGTAGCCCAGATGGTATGTGAACTTCAGGCCTCAGACTAACTTCTGTGTTCTCTCTACTCCATTCTGGTTGCCAATGACACTGCCTTTGTTGACATCATTTTTGAAACCCTCTTTTGGGATTTAATATAAAAACAAATTTTACTCTTCAAGGGAAATCACATGGTATAAGAAGTATTTAACCATTTTAGAAGCCCTCATTTTATCAAATAAAATAACAGAAAAAAACTTAATCACTATAAAAGGACCAGAATTTAGAAATACCTAAAAGGACCAACCTGTATCATTGATGCATATGGTTTTTAGAGGTAGAACAACATACTTTATTTCTTGTTACATGAGAAGTCTTTAGAATGCTAAGGAACACTGATAACAAAGATATAGAAAAAGTCACGAGGTATGAAGTAGAAATAGCTAAGTTTTATCTAATTTGAAATGTCTAAAATTTTTTTTCACTTCAACTGATGCATGAGGTCCTACTAACTGTTAAAAAAGAATAAATTCTATCATAGTACTAATGAATGTAAGTGCTTTAAAAAAATTTAAGTACTACATAGAAGCTAGCTATTATTATTAACAGGGGATAGGAATTAGTCCCATATAGGGAACTTCCAGTTGAGGACACCCCCCCATCAATCTGGTCATCACTTTCTCTGCAACTTATTAGACTTACAGAATTGCCTGGGTCACACAGGTAAGGACATGAACCCACATATTTCTGATTCAGGAGGAAAATAATGACAACAGTGAGAAAGACAAAAAGCAGTGATGATACAGATGAAAAAAAATTAAACTTTCAAAGTAAATCTCTCTATATATGCATATACATATAAGTATACATGCATACATTAAAACGTTTATATATAGTCAATTTTTTGATGTCTGTTTTTTTCCCCTTGAAATGATCTTATTTTAGGGGAGCAGTTGACATAAGGGAAGAGGTCTATTTTCAATGTAGTGTTGTATTTATGTTCATGGATGAATAGTGGTTCTAAGTAAGGCTTTATACTTACATCAGGGGAGAAAGGGGGAGCTAACATGTTTGCTTCCAGTCTCTTGAAGTTAATGTCCTTGAAAATAGGATGCAGTTTCACACCAGCAGCTCCCTCTCCTGTGCAGCCCAATCGTTTTCTCGGATCCTTCTCAAGTAACTGCAGAAAAGAGAGTAAGGAGATCCATTTAATTCTTTAGATTAAAATGAAAAGTATTTTGCCTTAGAAAACACCTCTAGAAAAAATATAATAGAACGGAATGAAGTATCTTTACAAAAAGAAGAGGAAAATTTCAAAGTGTAGCAAACATTATTAATTCAGACTCTATGAAGCTGGAATTTGTGATATTTTAGTTAGAAGCTGCTGAAGCATTATCTAATGTAAGGGTTTGCTAATTGACATTGCTAAAATATGTGTGGGAATGTTCATACTACTGAAGAGAAAATAACTGTTAAGACACCATTTGTAAACAAATTATAAACAAATAAGCTTGTTTATAAACCTATTCAAACAGACCCTTCTAAATAGAAAATGTTTGTTTTAAAATTTAGACTTGTGAACAATTGAAAGGCCTCCTTGCCTTTACTATGAATTAATTATGTTTTACCATATTTGAAGTTAACATTTTAAAAACTAGAATGCTAAAATGAAGCCTGGACTATTAGGAGGCTAGACTAAAAAAAAAAGAGTGAAAATGAAGAGAAAAGCTTCATTCTTATTCTTCACCTATGTGCTTTATATGTCAAGGGCTAAGTCTGGATTAGAAGAATTTAGGTAAACGAAATCCACTAGTTTAACTCGTTGGCTCCTAGACAGCAACTTGGAGAATATGGTCATAGAGACATCAGACAAATGGACAAACAGACACTCTCTCTGAGTTTAACATTTTGGTGACAGTTTCTGAACTTGGTTTTGACATTTGTAGCGAAGAGAAGCTAGAAGACACTCATTCTTGTGTACGTTCAGGCTTAGAAGGGTGGTGGTCGGGGTTGAGTGTTAAATACTTTCAACCTCAGGGACTCTAGTAGATTCTCGTTATAGGAGGGTGGTTATAAGAACTGGTGGAATGTTCTTTCTTGAACCCAACCTGGTTTCCTGCTTGGTTAGAGGAAGAGACAGGAGGAGAAACCAGTATCCCTTCCCTTAGTTAATTGTAGCTAGTGCTGACTCACATCATTAGTATCCTGAATGTATCCCTTTGAATTCTGGGGGAATGTATCCCCTTGAATTGGCCCATGTAGCTGATTAATGGAAAAAGAAAAGAAAATCTGAGGAATAGACCCAAAGCTTATTTGGATTTCCCACTAAAGAGATATACTAGAATCTAGAATCATACCCCTTAGGCAAATTCAAGTTTCCTATAAAGGAGGAAAACATATAAGCATATGCAAAACTATATATAGAGATAGATAGATAGAAAGATAAATATCTATACCTATGATAATTAAGTCTTTGAAGCCCACTGGAACCTAGGCAGAATTAGCCTCATGAGGAGATCAGCCTGAGCCAACCTCTGCTCTACTGGCTTCACATTGGGGAATCCTGGTACTATCTCATTGGGAGCCTTCCTCCTCCTAAAATCACCAGTTACCTATTACAGGTACCTATTGCTACTCTTCCTAATATAACCCCCTCATTTCTTTCCCTGTTTGCTCTGCCTAGAAATGATCTTGAATTTTTGCCCTGATTTTGGATAATCTTTGATTTCTTCACCTCAAAGTGCTTCTCTTCCATTTGAGTTTCATTTTGTTTGATGAAACATTGGGGATTGTACCTTTGGAGTATCAGATCTATGTATCTGACTCTGGCCTGAAAAGTGATGTCTTGAACTTGGACTGGTGTGTTTTGCCCCTTTGGAATGATGGTCCTTAAAACTGAGTTACACAGGGTTACACAGCTAGGTGGTGCAGTGAATAAAGCACCAGCCCTGGATTCAGGAGGACCTGAGTTCAAATCTTGCCTCAGACACTTGACACTTACTAGCTGTATGACCGTGGGCAAGTCACTTAACCCTCATTGTCCCGCAAAAATCAAATCAAAACAAAACAAAACAAAAAAACTGAGTTACACAGGCAACACCCAATCTATTTTGTGGAACAGGGCAGGACAAAAAGCAAATAATATACTCATTTCATTTATTACTGCTTGGGTATTCTCCTAGGGAAGGGAAGTCAGTAAATAAAAAGTAGACAGAGAGAAAAATAACAGGATTACCAGTCTCTCTTAAATGTTTCATACTTAATATCATGTGAACTATATTGTTTCTACAGGTTTTTCAAAATTGTTGAAAATTTGCCAAGAGGGAACAGCCAAGCAAATTATGGTATATGAATGTAATACTGTTGCACCACAAGAGATGAGAAATGGACAATTTCAGAAGAAACTGGGAAGATCTCCAAGAAATAATGCCGAACAAAGAGAACAATTTATATTAAAACATTATACAGGGGCAGCTAGGTGGCGCAGTGGATAGAGCATTGGCCCTGGAGTCAGGAGTACCTGAATTCAAATCTGGCCTCAGACATTTAACACTTACTAGCTGTGTGAGCCTGGGCAAGTCACTTAACCCCAATTGCCTCACTAAAAAAAAAAAAAAATATATATATATATATATATATATATATATATACATATATATATTATACAGATAAATGACTTTGAAAGACTTTAGAACACTGATGAATTCAATGATAAATCATGAGCCCTGAGGACTGAAGATAAAATATACTATCCACATCCTACTAGAGAAGTGGACTTAAGAATGCAAAATCACACACACACACACACACACACACATTTAGACATGACTAATGTGGGAATTTTTTTTTCTGTATTGTATATTTTTTGAGGGTTTGCTTCTTTTTTTTTCTAACATTTAAAAAAATTGTTCAATGGGGGAAGGACAGTCATGGGCAGAGATAATAAATGCTTGCAAAATAAATTCATTTTCTTTAAAAAAAAGTAAAGTTTTCTTAGAGGACTATAATTGTATCACTTCTTTTAATTTTAACAACTTGTCTGAAAGCTGAGCTAAGTATTATGTTATACTGGGAACAGTCAGGCAATAGTGTCACTAAAGTCTGGCTGCATCTTCCACCTATGTCAAATACCAGATGTGTGACCTGGAACAAATAACTTACTTCTCTTAGCCTCAGTTTTCTCATCTATGAAATATGTGATTCCATATAACCTCTAAGACTCCTTCCAGTTCTACCACTGTTGACTGTGACGAAATCAGCTTTTAAAGTATAGTAATGGAAAAGGTAAGAAGATCTAGGTGAATTTTGTATGCCTTGGGAAAGTCAAAGAATCCTAGAACATTACAGCTGGAAGGAACATTAGAAATAATTTAGTCAAGCCTCTTCATTTGATACTTTTTACTGTTTGAACTTCAGCTTACTAATCTATAAAATAGGAATGATACCAATACCTAATCATCATGACTCACAGGGTTGTAAAGAGTATTAAATAAGATAGTATATATAAATGACTTTAAATATATGAATATACATCTAGCCAGTATTATTATTTTTAATATGTTGATTATGAGGCTCTGTCAGGCTAAGATATTTGGTTACTTAAAACTTCTATACTTTTTGAATGTCTGTACTAAGCTATATATTTTCCTTTTTTTTTGCAGGGCTATGGGGGTTAAGTGACTTGCCCAGGGTCGTCACACAGCTAGTAAGTGTCAAGTATCTGAGGCCGGATTTAAACTCAGGTACTCCTGAATCCAGGGCCGGTGCTTTATCCACTGTGCCACCTAGCTGCCCCCTAAGCTATATATTTTAAAGGAAACAAACTCTAGTAGAATTAGTTACTAATATTAATTTTGTTTTGACACTTTGCCTTTCCTTTAAAAGGTGAATTATACTCAAATATATTTTCTTTAGTCCTCAATTGTGGAGCCCCATCCACAGTGAGTGTTGAATGACTAGCTATTTATATTCAAGTATTTTACCCTGAACACGAATGCTAATGAAAATTACTATATGAAATGTGTAAGGGGCTAAAATTCTAGCTAGTCTGTCTAAAATATCTAATAAGTGGTCGCCAATAAATTATAAGCTTTGGCAAGAGTTAGACTTTTAAGCATTTATTAAGGAGAATAAGAATTTGGTGAAGAGAGAGAGAAAGGCCTAGATTCATCTATCTATCAAAGCGAGAGCGCATCTTTAGCTCCGTTCTCCATCAGAGTCCTCACGAAAAAGAGAAAAAGAGCGAGAGAGCTAGCCTCACCCGCTCTTCCTCCCACCAGCAAGCATCACTTCCTGATGCCAAAGAAAAGCTACATGTCTTGCCCTCAGGTGCCTTCTCCTCAGAGTGGAGCTTTCCTACAGTAAGTCTCCAGCAGGTGGCGTCATTCCTATTTGAAATCAAGAACCAACATTTTCTGGAGTAGGGACAAGTTAGCAGTCTTTCTAATAAGATAAGGAATGAAGCAATAATGTCCATTACTACTCTTACTATTCAATACGGAATTAGAAATGCTTATAACAATAAGACAAGAAAAAGAAATTAAAGGAAAAAGCATAGACAGAGAGGAAACAAAACTATCACTTTCTGCAGGTGATATGATGGTTTACACAGAGTATCCAAGAGTCAACTAAAAAATAATCACAGCAATTAGCAACTTTAGCAAAGCTGCAGGATATAAAATAAACCCACACAAATTATCTTCATTTATGTATATTGCCAACAAAACATAACAGGAAGAGATAGAGAAATTCCATTTAAAATAACTACAGATAGTATAAAATACCTGCTATCCTAGTTGGCAAGACAAATACAGAAATTTTATGAACACAATTACAAAACAATCTTTATACAAATAAAGGCAGATCTAAATAATTGGAGAAATATTAATTGCTCATGGGTAGGCTAAGCCAATATAATAAAAATGGCAAAACTAAATTAATTTTCTTATTCAGTGCCATACCCATCAAATTACCAAAAGACTACTTTAGAAAAAATAATAAAATTCATCTGGAGGAACAAAAAGTCAAAAATATCAAGGGAATCAATGAAAAAATGTGGAGGAAGGAGGTCTAGCAGCACCTGATCTCAAGCTACAATAAAATCACAATCGTCAAAATAATTTGGTACTGGGAAAGAAAGAGCAGTTTATCATTGGAAGAGATTGAGTATTAGGCACACAACAGACAGAAGCAAATGAGCATAGTAACCTAGTATTTTATAAACTCCCAAAACCCAGTTACTCGGGCAAGACCTTATTATTTCACAAAAACTATTGGGAAAACTAGAAAATGGTCAGGCAGAAACTGGGTGTAGACCAGTATCTCTTTTTTTTTTTTTGCGGGGCAACTGGGGTTAAGTGACTTGCCCAGGGTCACACAGCTAGTAAGTGTTAAGTGTCTGAGGCCGGATTTGAACTCAGGTACTCCTGAATCCAGGGCAGGTGCTCTATCCACTGTGCCATCTAGCTGCCCCTGTAGACCAGTATCTCACTGTATACCAAGATAAGTTCTAAATGGATACATGATGTAGACATAGAGGATGACAAAATACACAAATTAAAGGATAATGAAATTAATTACCTGTGGGGCTCTATGCATAGGGAAGAGTTTGTGATACAATGAAAGGTAGAAAGATTCACAGGCGGTAAAATGGGTAATTTTAATTTTACAAAATAAAAAAGTTTCTGTACAAACAAAACCAATGCAGTGAAAATTAAAAGGGAAAAAGGAAATTGGGGGGAAAAGTCTTTGCAGCAAGTTTCTCTAATAAAGGTCTCATTTTTAAGATATAAAAGATATATTTGACTAAGTCAAATTTATAAGATTAAGAGCCATTGTTTAGGGGCAGCTAGGTGGTGCAGTGGATAGAGCATTGGCCCTGGAGTCAGGAGTACCTGAATTCAAATCCGGCCTCAGACACTTGACACTTACTAGCTGTGTGACCCTGAGCAAGTCACTTAACCCCAATTGCCTCACAAAAAAAAAAAAAAAGAGCCATTGTTTAATTGATAGAAGGTAAAGCATAAGAATGGCAATTTTTTGTAGAAGAAATCCAAGCTATCAAGAGCAAATTTTTTAAATGCTTTAAATCACAAATAGAGAATTGCAAACTAAAACAACTCTTAGGTACCACCTCACACCCATGATATTGGTTAAGTTGATTAAAAAAAAAAAAGAAGGGAAATGACAAATGTTAGAAGAGCTGTGGTAAAAAACACTTTTTAATGCACTGTTGATGGAATTGTGAAATGGTCCAATCGTTCAGGGGGGCAATTTGGAACTACGGCCAAAAAACTATTAAACTGTGAATACTCTCTGGCTCAGTGACATCATTGCTGGATTAATATCCCAGTAGATCCAAAAAAAAAAAAAGGAAAAGGATTAATTTGTACAAAAACATTTATACCAGCTCTTTTTGTGCTGGCAAAGAATTGGAAACTGAGGAAATGCCCACTAGATGGAGGATGGCTACACATGAGTAAGATGGAAAACTATTGTGCTGTAAGAATTAAGGGGATGGCTTCAGAAAGACCTGAGTAGAATTGTATGAACTGATGCAGAGTGAAGTGAGGAGAAGCAATAAAGCAGCTTGTACAATAATGATAATACTGTAAGGACAATGAACTCCAAAAAACTTAAAAACTCTGATCAACACAATGACTAACTGCATCTCCAAAGGACTCATGATGAAACATGCAGAGAAGTGTGTATATATATATATATATGTGTGTGTGTGTGTGTGTGTGTGTGTGTGTGTGTGTGTGTGTGTGTGTGTATAAAGATTGAAGCATATTTTCTTTTCCTTCCTTCTTCCTTGAACATGGCTAACATGGGAATTGTTGTGCATAACTATAGATATTTGTAATGGGCTTTGCTTTTCTTGCCTTCTCAATGAGTGGAGAAGGGGAGTGGGAGAGAATTTGGAACTGAAAAAACAATACAAATTAAAAAAAGAAAATGACTATAATTACAATTCTTTAAAACATGTTAGAAATTTATTTTCCAAACCTCTATATATCTTCACCCACCATCCTGCAGATAGATTGTGCCTCCTCTGAAAACTTCTCTGAGTACACTTCTTGGTCTTCCTTTACTCTGCGATCTACCTCCTCACGTTTGACTTTCTCTTTGCGTTTCCTGAATGGTGATTGTCCTTGAATCATTTCATAAATTAGGCAACCAAGTCCCCACCAATCAGGACTAAATGTATAGTTTTCATTATTGATAACTTCTGGAGCTACAAAATAGAGACAGAAAAAATATTTTAATTAAAATAACATATAATTTAGGATTATCATATAACAAATTCAAAATATTTCAATATTTTAAAGGATTCTTGTTTTCTTTTATGTGGATATTCCCTCTACCAAAGCAAGAGCAATGACTTTACAATTTGGTAGACGGTCTTGGAGAGTTCCAGTGGATCACAAATTCATCACTGTGTAGTTAACCTGGATAATGACCCTCTCCAGACTTAATTCAACTTGTCTTTACATGGCTTCAATACAATCTTTCCAGACGGGTAGGATAAACATATCAAAGCTTCCCATTCATTAGAATACCCCAAGCACCAAAAGTTATACCTTTATGCCACAATGAAACATTACAGGATGTTATTTGAAGAATTTAAAATAAAATAACAGAAATTTACATTTTTAATATTCAAAGAACACAAAACCAATCTGGAAGGACCCCATTAAACACCTGATCCTAGGATGTTCCCAGGCAAAATGTAGGATTACGTATGTGCCTCTCCTTCTCTGGTTGTGACTCTTCATAGGTCTCATTTTCCCAGACCTAGCACAATGCTGGGTATCCAAGTGCTTTATAAATGCTTGGTGAATGACTGTCAGCTTGCTCACAGCCATCTACTCCTGTCAAAACTATTGAGAACCAGCAGAAGCAACAGAACACAAACTGTACTCTCCTGGTGACAGTGGGACATCTGGCCCTCATTCATTGGCTGGCTTGGGTATTTCCTTAAAATGGAGGTTCTGGAAGGCAGCAGCTAGCCAAAGGAAGAGGATGAAAGGTGGAGGACACTTGCAGGTTGAGAGATCTCTGGTTGGGAAGTGTTCAAAGAAGGACAATGAGGCTGTAGAAGTGTCTTGAGCTGGGGCAGCTAGGTGGCCCAGTAGATAAAGCACTGGCCCTGGATTCAGGAGGACCTGAATTCAAATCCAGCCTCAGACACTTGACACTTAACTAGCTGTGTGACCTTGGGCAAGTCACTTAACCCCAATTGCCTCACCAAAAAACCCCCAAAAAGCAAATGAAAAAGAAGTGTCTTGAGCCCATGTCATATAATAATCCACTGAATGGACTAGGCATGCTTAGCCAGGAGAAGAGAAGACCTGGGGGGATATGACAGCTGACTTCATGTCACATAGAAGGATTAGACTTGGTCTCTTTGGTCCCAGGGAAAGAATCAAGAGCAATGGGTAGAGTATGAATAGTGCCTGATTTAGACTAGAGTTCAGGAACTGCTTCCTAACAATGAGAAGTGTTCAAAAGTGAACTGCACTGCCTTGATGGGTGGTGATTCCTTCTCTGAGGTTTTCAGACAGGGTCTGGATGACCACTCGTCAGCAAGGTATAATGGGGATTCCTATCATATAGGGACTAGACAACTACTGAGGTCCCTTCCCATGGTCAGATTTGGTAATTCTGTCTTTTGAAATTCTTCTGAAACTATGAATAAATTTAACATTTAACAGGTCTCTGTGCAAAGCAACACATTAAGTGCTGTGGATACAATAGAAAATTTGGCTTAGCCCTTGCTTTCAGGGAGCTCACATTCACATACTGGGGGACTACATCTTTAGGATGCTTTGGCTGTCTGTATGACACCTTGGTGTTTGGGGTACAGTGTCAAAGCAGATAATAATTCATCTTCTTTACCATGATTTACACTGACAAAACGACATCCATTTCTTTCTTTCTTTCTTTCTTTTTTTTTTTTTGGCGTTGGGTAATGGGGGTTAAGTGACTTGCCCAGGGTCACACAGCTAGTAAGTGTCAAGTGTCTGAGGTCGGATTTGAACTCAGGCCCTCCTGACTCCAGGGCCGGTGCCTTATCCACTACGCCACCTAGCCGCCCTGTCATCCATTTCTGAAGTAAACCACTGGACAGGGCCAAAGACTCTGGTGGGTCTAGAACACCAGGGGCTGCAGCTGAAGTGGTCCCTGCCTGCTGGTGGCAGTTGATCAGTGGGTGATTTTGGTGGTTCTGAGGACAGCGGGCCACTTCTTCACAGGGTTTGCTTACCTCAATGATGGCTCCTTCAGTGAGGGCAAGAAGCACAGTTGGTGGCGTAGGTGGTGCTATTCTCAGGGCTCTTAGATTCAGGACTCTGAGGCTATCTCCATCACAGTATGAGGAGAAGCGACGGTCAAGGTGGTATCAGTGGTTTGACTAACCCTGCACATGTTGTTTACTGTCTCTCCTCCTACTTTGACAATCAATCAATTAACAAGCATCTACTATGTGGTAGGCCCAAAGAAACAGTCTCTGTTCACACAGACTGCATGTGAAAGCAAGTTAAAGAATTATACACATCTCACATACCCATGTAGCCAACCGTTCCAACTCTTCCTCGGATTGTTTCTCCTTCTGGGATCTGCATAGCTAGCCCAAGATCTGAAATCCGGATATGTCCTATTTAGGTTAAAAAAACCAGCAATATGTAAAAGCAAATTAATCCAAAATGTCAACACAGAAAATAATAATTGTAAATCAAAGCTTTGACTTTAAAATGTTGAAATTGACTTGCATTCTGAAACATTTACATTTGAAATCATATTACATATCTTGACATTTACCAAATATATCATCAATTTAGTTTCATCACCAACAAGAAATGAAATTATGCCTGACTATTAATCCATCATGCCCAAGGTATACAAACATTTCAATAAACTGAAACACAATGTTTACTTATTCACTTACAGAATATAAATAGGTTACATGGAAATTTTTTTTTAAAGTGCTCAGCTTATTGGCAATATGGCTAATAAATTAACCCCTTTGGTAAATAAGTACAGATGGCTTACATACAATACAGAAATATGAAAGCAATTATTATAGAAGATTCTTTTTTGAAGGATGAATAAAAATGAAACCTGGAATGGTGTTTTTTAAATTTATTGATATTATATCTGGCTAGGGCTATATCAGTGGCTAAGTAAGCTGAAGCTGCAGTTAAGACATGATATCTTTTATTATTGCCAATTTCTAATTGGAAATAAGTTCCTGTATTTTGAAACTCTTGTCAAATGTTCTTAATTCCTTCTGTTGATTTCCTAATTGATAGTTTAGTGTATTAGAGAACAGATTCTCCACTCTTAGGTAAACCTTTCTATACCCCCTAGCCAATATGAAAGAAAATAAATTCTAGAATTTACCATGCATCTGCACATACAGAATAAGAAAGTTAACTCTTCAACAAAGAAAATGAAGTGATCTGCCCAAGGTTCCCTGTGTACTTCAGCAGAGGCAGGATCTTAAGTGACCAAAGGAAGAGATGGAATGCTTATCAAGTGTGCAGATGATACAGAGCTTGGAAGCAGAGGTAAAAGACCATGATAGAGTCGAGAACCAAAAATATCTACACAGGCTTCAACATTGGGCTGGATCTAAGAAGATGCCATCACAATTTCAAAAGTCTTACACCTGGGCTAAAATGACTTTCACAAATGCAAAGTAGGGGAGATATGGCCTGACAGATTAGCCCTAGAACAATCAGGGGTTTTAATGGATAGCCAGTTCAGTGAGCCAACAGTCTGATATGGAAGCCAAGAAAGCTGAGAACTCTTGTTGCATTAAGAGAAGTCTAATTTCCAGGAACTAGAAGGTGACAATCCTACTGTACTTTGTCCTGGTCAGATATCTGACATATGAGCATTGTATCACAGGATCATATCAGTCTAGGGCTGGAAGGGATCTTAGAGGCAGGCTACCTATCTAGCCCAACCTCCCTATTTCACAGATGAGAAAATTGAGGGCCAGAGAGCATCTTATCCAAGTGTCCAAGTGTCTTGGTCCAAGATAACAAAGATAGTAAGTATCAAAGTGAAGATTTTAAGATAGGTCCTCTGACTCCTGAGTCAGTGCTTTTGTCTAGTTCTGTGTGGCATGTTTTAGGAAGGACATTCCCATAGGCCTCCACTGCACTTTGGTTGCATGGATGATTCTGGAGTACTCTCCACTCAGGCCGAGCTTATCCACCCAACATATAGGAGGGCCCACATTCTGTCGAAGTACTTCCCCTAAGAGCTGTCAGTGCTGGGTAATGAGCCATACCCTAGGAACAAAGGCTCAGGCCAACATGGGGGCAGAAGCAGGGGTGGGAAAGAGCCTTAGCAACCACATCTCTGCTGCCCAGGCAAGCAAGGATGCTGGAGGGAAGGGTGGCAGACAGGGGAGGGGGACAGGATAAAACACACTGAGGCTTGAGAGCAACACAACTATCTAGCAACACTTAATATTTCTTTCTTTCTCCACTTGTTCTTTTAATTATTTCCCTTTTCTTCCCTTTTTGTCCTGAAGTGGGATTGGGAGGGTGTATGATTTGGTTTTGAATCACCACTGAAAGGATTTTGGCAGACCTAATTTTCTAACTAGAAGTTGCATCTAAGGTTTCTCTTTACCCACAACTTTTTTTTTTTTACTATAAGCAAACATTTTCATATACAAACAACAAAAGAAAAAGAAGTCTGTATACAAAACCATGAATCTCTATTATGTATAGATTGGTTTTTTTTTCCAAAAAGTATATACTAAATTTGAGATGGTACTAACACTGCCCTGCTTGTATATCTCTTTCTGATCTCTTCTGTGTTTCTTTTAATTTTTTTCTTTCTTCATCTGTGTCATTAATCCCCATTCCTCCCATAATACTATTAATCTAAATAACATAATCTAAAAAATAAAAGTTCTTCCTTGCTACAAGGACAATCAAACAAAACAAATTCACACATTGGTGGTATCTGAAAACATATGTCTCATTCTACACCTCTAGTTCATCATCTCTCTAAAGCATACTTCATCATCACTGAGCTGGAGTAGTGACTGGTCACTGAAGTGACCACATCCATTGTTTTTTAATTGTCTAAAAGGCAATCAGGATCCTGTTAATAAATGTTAATGTTTATAAGTTAAAGGCATGCGATCACTTACCACGATCATCCAGGAGAATGTTTTCAGGCTTCAAATCTCTATAAAGCAAAGAGATAACAAAAACAAAAGCAAAATCTCTAGTTGTAAAACAATAATCATATTTTGCTTCAAAGACTCTAAGATTAAAAAGTACAAAAGAAAAAAGATGACCCACTTACAACTACTTAATATTGTTAGAATATTCTTATTTTCACAATCTAAACTGAACAAAACAAGGATGTATTTGGATGATACTGTAAAAGGAGAAAAAAGTGATTTTCTTTTTTAGCCCAAGGAAACGGATACATTACTCAAAAGGATTTCATCTGATTTGAAATGTTAAATTAATGACTTCAAATTTGGTGTCTCATAGTTGATAAATCAGGCCAATATTTTCCTGTCAGACATAATTAAATAGTTCTCAATGACATTTCTGAACCACAAATAGAAACTTATTTGAAGTGAGTGCCATTGAATTGATCAATCAACATGTATTTATTAAGTTCCTGCTATATACCATACATTGTGCTAAGGATAGAAAAACAAAAATTAAAGTCCCTTCCCTAAAGGAGTTTATATGATATAAGATGCAAACATGGTTGAAGTCATATTTTTGCCACGATCTAGCTATTTGACTGTGAAAATCCTCAGTTTCTTCACCTGTAAGACAGAGTTAATACTAGCATTAATTTCACAGAGTTGTTGTGAGGCTCAAATGAGAAGATGCTGGTAAACCTCTTTGTAGGCCTTAAAGTGTTGGGTGGGTTTTTGTTTTTTTGGGGTTTTTTTGCAGGGCAATTGGGGTTAAGTGACTTGCCCAGGGTCACAACAGCTAGTAAGTGTTAAGTGTCTGAGGCTGGATTTGAACTCAGGTACTCCTGAATCCAGGGCCGGTGCTCTATCCACTGTGCCACCTAGCTGCCCCCTAAAGTGTTAGATAAATACTAGGTATGACCTGACACCTATCAGATTGGCTAAAATGACAAAAAAGGAAAATAATAAATGTTGGAGAAGCTGTGGGAAAATTGGAACACTAATCCATTGTTGGTGGAGCTGTGAACTGATCCAACCATTCTGGAGAGCAATTTGGAATTATGCCCAAAGGGCTATAAAGCTGTGCATACCCTTTGACCTAGCAATACCACTTCTGGGTCTTTTTCCCAAAGAAATCATGGAAAGGGGAAAGGGACCCACATGTACAAAAATATTTATAGCTGCTCTTTACGTGGTGGCAAGGAATTGGAAGTTGAGGGGGTGCCCATCAATTGGGGAATGGCTGGACAAATTGTGGTATATGAATACAATGGAATACTATTGTGCTGTAAGAAATGATGAGCAGGAGGAGTTCAGGGAAACCTGGAGGGTCTTGCGTGAGCTGATGATGAGTGAGATGAGCAGAACCAGAAGAACATTGTACACAGTAACATCAACATTGAGTGTTGATCTACTGTGATGGACTATATTCTTCTCACCAATGCAATGGTACAGAAGAGTTCCAGGGAACTTGTGATGGAAGAGGATCTCCAAATCCAAGAAGGAAAAAAAAAAAGAACTGCGGAGTATAGATGCTGAATGAACCATACTATTTCTTTTGTTTTTGATGCTGTTGTTTTTTTCTATTTTGAGGTTTTTCATCATTGCTCTGATTTTTTCTCTTATAACATGACTAATGCAGAAATATGTTTAATGTTATTATGTGTATATATATATAACCTATATCAGATTACCTGCTGTCTAGGGGAGGGGGGAGAGAGGGGAGGGAGGGAGAAAAATCTGAAATTGTAAAGCTTGTATAAACAAAAGTTGAGAACTATCTTTACATGTAACGGAAAAAAATACTTTATTAATTAAAAAAAATACTAGGTATGATTATTATTGTAGCTGTTGTTATGGAGACGGCCTGTATGTAAAAGTATATACAAAACATACAAATACAAGGTCATTTTTGTGGAGAGGCAGGTAAGGACTGCCCAGTTATTGGAGGAAGAATTTAAATTGAGCTTTGAAGAAAACAGGATTTTCAGAGAAGATGAACTGGGAGTGCATCTCAGACATGGGAGTTAGCTTATGTAAAGGCCCTAGAAGGTCAGTGTGGCAGAACCAAAGTGTGAGTTAAGGGGACAGTGAATGTCATCAGTCTGCAAAGGCAAGCCGGCTCCAGGTTGTGAGGGCCTTTCATTACCAAACAGAGGAGTTTGTTTATCTGATCCTAAAAATAAGAGTATCAAACTGCTGTATGTTGAGCAGGAAAGCGATGTGGTCAAATCTGTGCTGCAAGAAAATCATTTTTGCAGGTGTGTAAAAGATGGATTGGTGACAGTCAATCAATAAACATTTATTAAGAGTCTATACTTCATGTGAGCAGAAGCAGGAGAACATTGTACACAGTAATGAAAACATTGTGCAATGATCAACTGTGATAGACTTAACTCTTCTCAGCAATACAATGATCCAAGACAACTCCAAAGGACTCATGATGGAAAATGCTCTCTGCATCCAGAAAAAAGAACTGTGGATTCTGAATGCAGACTGAACCATATTGTTTCACTTTTTTTTTTTTAGGTTTTTCCCTTTTGTTCTGATTCTTCTTTCACAATATGTCTAATGCAGAAATACGTTTAGTGTGATTGTACATATATAACCTATATCAGATTGCTTTCTGTCTTGGGAAGGGGGAAGGGAAGGAGAAAAATTTGAAACTAAAAACCTTATAAAAACAAATGTTGAAAACTATCTTTACATGTAACTGGAAAATAATAAAATACTTTTATTATTTTTTTTTAAAAGTCTATACTTGGGGGTGGCTAGGTGGCACAGTGGATAAAGCACCAGCCCTGGATTCAGGAGTACCTGAGTTCAAATCTGGCCTCAGACACTTGACACTTACTAGCTGTGTGACCCTGGGCAAGTCACTTAACCCCCATTGCCCCACCAAAAAAAAAAAAAGTCTATACTTCATGAGAGGCACTGTGCTTTTAAGTGATGGGGATACAAAAGGAAACAAAAGAGAATTCTTGCCCTCAAGGAACTTACGATCTAATGGGAAAGAAAACTTGCAAATAAATATATACAAATCAAGTTATATACAGAATAAGAAGCAATTAAAAGAGGGAAGAATTAAGAGGGGTTGACAAAAGGTTCTTGTAGAAGACAGGATTTTAGCTGGAGTTTAAAGGAACCCAATAGGCAGGATACGGGGGGGGGGGGGGGGGAGGGGAGAGGGAGAGCATATCAGGCATGGGAGACAGCCAGAATAGTGCAGAGATACTTGAGATATAGTGTCTTGTTTGTGTAACAGCAAGGAGGCCAGTGTCACTGGATCAAAGAGTATATGGTGGTGAGGAAGGTTGAAAGAGACTGAAAAAGTGGGAAGGGGCTTGGTTTTAAAAGACTGAATGTTAAACAAAGGATTTCCTATTTGATTCTGGAGGCATTATGGAGATAGTGGAGTTTATTGAGGGGTGGAAAGGTGCGTGTGTGCGTGTGCATGTGTGCATGTGCGTGTGCGTGTGGGTGATGTCTACTGATACACTTCAAGATGTCTGAAAGGTGGGGTAGCTAGGTGGTGCAGTGGGTAAAGCACCGGTCCTGGAATCAGGAGGACCTGAATTCAAATTCAGCCTCAGACACTTGACACTTACTAGCTGTGTGACCCTGGGCAAGTCACTTAACGCCTCACTGCCCTGCTCCCCCCCCCCCAAAAAAAAGATGTCTGAAAGGCAGCTGGAGATGTGAAGTTCAGAGAAGTAAAACAACTTGTCTAAAACGACATGGCTAGTGAAGGAGCAAAAATGAGATTCAAACTCGGGTCTGCCAAATCCAAATAGTTATTTCCATTATATTGCAGATGTCTCTGTTGCTCAACAACTCATTGCTCCTTCCACAGTGAGGAAGATATCATCTGTTTTTCATTCTACAACCCAACTCACTAACTAAATATAAGAGATCCAATGAATATTAATTTCTGGGTTAGATGGCAAAAGTTAATATAAAAATATTTTTCTTCAATCATCCCAACAAAATCTGTCGCGCTTTTTTATCACATAAACTATTTTTCACCATGCACAAGTATTAGGTTCTTTCTGAAAGACAAAAATACCAAACTGCTACTGAGAGTTTATCATTTAAATTTATTGTATCATTCTGACCAATTGTTACAGCAGTTTTAGTTGCTTATCATAACAAGTAGCTTTCCTATAAACAGGATGACAAATGGAAACAGAACTATGCCACAAGTTTACATTTGTTAATTTTTATGAAATCAAACCCAAGCAAGAATCATCCAAAATCCACATGACGTTCTTGGATCTAGCTGTTTAGTTTTAGGTTGCTGACACTGACAAATATTTATATAAACACATGCTAGCAGATGCAATTTTCTCAGCATCAGAGAGAAAAGCTCAGCCTGGGTTTATTTGGCTCATGGTGAATTAATGATCATAGTAGCTTATATGTTACTTGAACATGCAACTGAATATTTGCCTTTTAGCTCTTTATACCATTATTTCCCTTTTTTGTGGAGCTAAAGAGGAGTAAGAAGTCAGCAAATTTGAAATTTTTTTTTTTTGGTGAGGCAATTGGGGTTAAGTGACTTGCCCAGGGTCAAGTGTCTGAGGCAGGATTTGAACTCAGGTACTCCTGATTCCAGGGCCGGTGCTCTATCCACTGCGCCATCTAGCTGCCTCCAGATTTGAATTTAATAATAGTTATAGATTTTTATTCAATAGTCAATCTATTCTTTGGATCAAAAAACTCATCACAAACTACCATTCTTTCAGGCAAAAAGTTGCTTCCACCCCCACCTCCCCCATCCTTTTCTGCTTTCCTGATTCTTCAAAAGTCTTCTACTATATCATGTTCTTCCTTTCTTCAGAATATAAACATTACCAACAAATGTCCAAATGAATTGTTGTTGATGAAAGATGTATTTCTGATATAGTTTCAAAAGTGATCAAGTCCATCATAGAGTTATTCAAATGTATTTCATATTTAGTAAGTCCATATAAGATCAACCTGAGTTTCTCGATTACTTCAAATCTTGAAATATTTGTGGAAGATCATGTAAATAAAATGGACACATATGTAGTTATGGGCTTATTAAAGTTTCAGATAGAAACAAATTTTTTTTTTCAAGCAAAGCAGTGAAAGAGTGCTTGATTTAACACATTTTAACTGGTTAGGATCACAGGTCTACCAACTCAAACAGAAACAATTCAAAGGATATTGAGCAAGTATATTCACTTTAATTTTCTTTTCTTTTAAGACAGCTTGAATTAGGAGCCGAAGTTTAATTCATATGACCCAAAGTATGCATAAAACATCCACAAAATAAGATTGACATATCTTCTGCCTCTTTATTGGAAGGCAGAAACCAAACACATTTTTGTGTGTGTGTTTGTCCATTAAAATCTGAAAATCAGGGGGCTACTGAAATGTGTAGAGTTTTTAGATTCTGAGATTTCAAATATGGCTTTTCTATTTCTATTTATAACTTTCTTCAAAGGTATAGAATTGTTTATTATTTTGTGCTCCTGCTGTGACTATATGAAACTTTAAGGTTGTTTATAAGTGAAATTATTTTTTCTTAGAACTACCCTTTGAACCCGATAAGAAATGTCAGTGCAGGACAGTGAGGTCTTACTACTGATAGACACAATCCACATGTAGGACATTACACTTTGTTATGGAATCTCTGGTTCCATAATTCAATTAAAGGAGCAGTTACTGAAGGCATGATTTAGGAAATGATTGTCTTTTCCTATGTACACTTAAAGCATCATCAGCTAATAGTTACAAAATCCACATTTCTGTGAACGGAAAACAGGAGATGATCTATTGATTGTTTTCATCCTTTGAATCTGCTTACACACTCTGGTATAGCATGGACCAAATTTATAGTTAGGACAAGATACAAAACCTATTCCTTTAGATTTGAAAGTGGGGTTAGGAATATATTTGATATATTTTTAAATGCATATTTTAATTTCTGCATTTACATACACAGTGAGTTTCTGTGCTAAAATGTTAAAGCTAAAAATGTTGTAATTTCTGTAATAACTATATTTATACAGTGCTTTAAGATTTACACAGCAATTTATCTACAAGTATTCTGTGAGACAAGTAGCATTATCTCCATTTTATCTTCTCACTTGGCTTCACTTCTTTCTTAAAATTTTTATTTTATTTTATTTTATTTTATTTTTTGCAGGGCAATGGGGGTTAAGTGACTTGCCCAGGGTCACATAGCTAGTAAGTGTCAAGTGTCTGAGGCCGGATTTGAACTTAGGTCCTCCTGAATCCAGGGCTGGTGCTTTATCCACTGGGCCACCTAGCTGTCCCCCCTTCTAACTGTATTTTTCTATCACAGTTCTTGCTGCCTTCTCACCCAAGAGATGTTTCTGCTCCTGTTGGGGGCTCCTTCCTCCTACTGGTGAGTTCCTGCCCACAATCTCCATTTGAGGAAGTGCTGGGGGCCAACCACTGCTCACTTTTCTTGAGTCAGCTCCTGACTCTCTGGCCTTGGGCTTTTCTACCTTACCTGGATAAGGTACCTCCTCTACCGTCCTTTCACCCCTGCACTTTTTAGTACCCTTTTATGTGTTGTTCTCTCCCATTTGAATGTAAGCATTTCAGGTTTGAAACCTAAGTGTCATCCATAAGTCTTTACTGTCTCACCTAGGCCTGCTGACTTCATCTTTGCAACATCTCTAATATCCCTTCTCTCCTCTGATGTTGCCCCACTCTAGCCCAGGCCTGCACTATTGCACTATTCTGCTAGTTGGTCTATCCAACACAAGCTTCTCCTACTCCAATCCTCCATTCAAGCAATTTCCCTAACGTACAGGTCCCACGTCAAGCCCCAGCATGATAAACTATGACTCCCTATCACCTCCAGAATCAAATACAAAATCCTCTTTAAAACCTAGCACCCAGGGGCAGCTAGGGGGCACAGTGGAGAGAGCACCGGCCCTGGAGTCAGGAGGACCTGAGTTCAAATATGACCTCAGACACTTAACACTTACTAGCTGTGTGACCTTGGGCAAGTCACTTAAACCCAACTGCCTCACACACCAAAAAAAACAAAAAAACCCAAACTTAGCACCCTCTTACCCAATTTTCTTACATCTTACACAGTTCCACCCCTAAACCCTCCCACAACCAAGTTCTCATCAATACAGCAACATTGGCTTTCTTGAACAAGACTCTCCATCTCTTGGCTCCAGGGATTATCACTCACCCTCTCCCATGCCTAGCATACTCTCTCTCCTATTTTTTGTCTCCTGGCTTCCTTCAAGTGCCAGCTAAAAGACCATCTTCTACAGAAAGCCTTTCCCAAACCCTTTAAATTTTAATTTACTTTGTTGATTATTTCTTATTTAGATTGTACATAGTTGTGTGCATGCTGTCTCCCCCACTAGATTGTGAGCTCCTTGAGGACAAGACCTGTCTTTACATTTCTTGGTATCCCCAGTGCTTAGTATAGTGCCTAGCATATAGGAGGTGCTTAAAAAATGCTTGCTCACCACTGATTGACCATTCTTGCCAATTTTCTTCCATCCCTATTTAGTCCTTTCTTTGTTCTTTTACCTCCCAAGTTTGAGAGTTAACACTCTGCTTCCTCTCCTCTGGATGTTTTTTTCTTCCTAAGTGATTGCAAAGCATCAATGATTATCTCTCATTAGATTTTTGAACTTCTTGAGAGTAGGGATTGCTTTTGCCTTTTTATGTATTCCTAGTGTTTAGCACAATGGCTAGCACATAGGTAGGTGTTTAATAGATTCTTATTAACTGACCTCCATGGAGACAACTTCCAAATTTTAATCCCCAGTCTGAACATCTGTCTTTGAACTTTTAAGTATTTCCCATTGCCTATTTAAAATCTCCAAGTAAATGCTCCTAGCACTTCAAAATCAAAACCCTAAATTGAATTCTCCACTTCCCCCTCAAAATCTAATTTTCTGCCTAACTTGTTTATTTCTCTTGATAGCACCACCATATTTTTCAGTGATATGCTTTCAAAATTTTGTTATCATTTTCAACCTTACCCTTCCTTAGTCAACTGTCACACATGATACTCTCATATCTACCATTTTTCTCCCCTTTCCATTGTAAACATCCAGCTTTGGATTCTTATCACCTCTGTTGCTGATTAATATAATAGCTTCCTAACTGGTTTCACATAATATTCTTAATGTACAGGTATGATTAAGTCATTCTCCTGCTTTGGTGAACAGCTTCCTCATTAGTATATCAAGTAAAATGCAAACTTTATAGCCTAACATTCAAGGCCCTACATAGCCTGGTTCTAGTCTTATTTCCCATTACTTCCTTCATGTACTCTATGCTCCAAATTTGTCCATTCATAATTCTCTGACCTCTTCATGCTCTCTTCTACCTCAATACAATCATTTGTACACACTCCACATACCTAACTCTACCTTCAAAACTCAGTTCAAGTAATACCTCTCCTCCATGAAGCTTCCCCAACTAGAAGTAGTTCCTTTCTCTAAGAATCTCATAAAAGTATGTTCTATGCATTTAATGATGTTCTAAATTGTAATACAGCACCTGGTCACCATATTAGCTGTCAGCTAATGAATATTTTGGCTGAAGTAATTCTCAAAGATCAATTATTAAATGAGAGTAGTTATAATATTCATCAGCACTGAGAATATCTACTGATGAAAGACTGTTACGTGAAATATCAAATATTAAAGTTCACAAAACCACAAAGGATTGTAGGATCACAGAAGTTGGAAGGTACTGCAGATAAAATTTTGTTTAACACTTTTATTTTATAGATGAAGAAGAAACCCAGGAAGGTAATAAGTGACAAAGCTGGGATATGAACACAGGTCCTCTGACTGCAAATTATCTGTATGCCTATCTCCTCCCTCCAAACAGCCTTAATCCAAGGCTGTCAAGCTCCTAGAAGGCAAAGACTGGCATTTCATGGGTGTACAGTAAGCTCTTAATGTTTTTTTTGAGTTTAGCTATCACCCCCAAAAAGCAGTAGAAAGTAAAGGAAATGAATGTTGTTTCTTGGCAGTTGCTTTGGGAAAACATCTTACAGGAAAGATGTTGGAATTGTAGAAAATGACTAATTTAAATTAATTTGGGAAAAGAAAATTTAAATCAGTAAAAGGTACTAATTAGCATATTTTGAATATATGGTAAACTATTAACAGTATATAGAAGTCTTATGGAAACTTGTTTCACTAAAGAATTTGATATGTTACTAAGTGTATTTATTTATTTATTTTGTTTTTGTTTTTTGTTTTGGTGTGAGGCAATTGGGGTTAAGTGACTTGCCCAGGGTCACAAAGCTAGTAAGTATTAAGTGTCTGAGGCTGGATTTGTACTCAGGTCCTCCTGACTCCAGGGCCGGTGCTCTATCCACTGCACCACCTAGCTGCCCCTAAGTGTTCTTATTTAAAAAGTACTTCTAAAATGTTTCAGGGTGAGTCAAAATAGTATGTTCTTTGATAATTGTATTATTTCACTAGCAATTCTACTTTATAGATTATTTAATAAAATTACTAATAATTTCTAACATAAAATATATATCTACTTTGAGCTGACCTTTTTTTTTTTTTTTGCAGGGCAACGAGAGTTAAGTGACTTGCCCAGGGTCACACAGCTAGTCAAGTGTCAAGTGTCTGAGGTTGGATTTTAACTCAGATCCTCCTGAATCCAGGGCCGGTGCTTTATCCACTGCAACAACTAGCTTCCCCTTTAAGCTGACTTTTTCCTATTTTTTTTTTAAATTTTAGTGGGGCAATGAGGGTTAAGTGACTTGCCCAGGGTCACACAGCTAATAAGTGTCAAGTGTCTGAGGCCGGACTTGAACTCAGGTACTCCTGAATCCAGAGCCGGTACTTTACCCACTGCGCTACCTAGCTGCCCCTTAAGCTGACTTTTGATATATTCTGTAGCAATCATAAAGACAGAAATATTACAAAAATGAGCCCCAATGAAAACTAAAAAGAAATTTTTATAAATTACATTTCAATAGCATAAAGGATCTTCCTATCATGACACAGCTTTTTTAAATGCACAGAATGGGCCTCCTGAACAGCTGGTTTCCACGCTAGAGTTCCTCTGCTGAAAGAGAAGGGACCTTCACATTAATTCTTACCTGTAAACAATTCTTTCCCTTTGTAAATCTTCCAAGCCACAGCACAGCTCTGCAGCATAGAATATGGCCCTCTCTTCATCCAAGCCAGGGTTTCCCATGTTGTATATGTGGAACTTCAAATCGCCTCCATTCATGATGGTTAGTACTAAACACAGGGCATCCTTTGTTTCATATGTGTAGGATAAACTAACCTAAAAACAAAAAGACCTGAAATAACCATTCATTCCCTCTAATTTATCTTTCTAATTTGTCTGAAAACAAAACAAAACAAAACGCAAAAGAGAAGAAGACATGCAAAGACTACAATTAAGCAAATACAATCAGGAAGATTTTATCAGACAAAGAAGAACAAGCTTGATACATGGCCACATAAAGTTATCATAACAACAACCTAAGAATCATTCAAGTTATAATTGTTTTGAATTTTAAAAGGTCCAACTTGATATGTAAATAAAAATAGAGCCAGATGACTACTAAAACAAATAAGATCACACTCAGATGAAAAGAATATCCTCCATCTCTGTGAAATTAGTGAAAATTCAATGGTTACTTATTACTTGAATTGTTTACAATATCTGAATTAAACTTTATTTTTCTTAAATATCTGGGAATTTGTTACATATTTCATGTATAATAGATGATTTATTGTTATACTACTGGAAAAATTTAATTGATGCTTAGTTATCAGTAAAATATTATAGTGTAAAAGGGTGCTATCAACATATACTGGATCCTTTACCAGTTACTGCATTGTTATCTTTACTATTTTATGATTGTTTCATGAAAAGATGTAAGTACCTATATAATATTTTTGGACAGAAAAATCAGAAGATACTCAGTAGCTAAGGGGAGAGGTATTTCGGGCTTTAACAAGGGTAGAAGCCATGTGAGCAATAAGAAGAGGAAAGATATGTTATGGTGGTAGAAGTGGCAAGACTTGGAAATTGTCCTAATATTGGGGTGAGGAGAGAAGGAAAGGGAAAAGTCAAAGATTACTTCAAGCTTGCAAACCCATCTTACTGGAAGGCTGACAATGCTCTTGAAACAAATAGGCAAGTTAGAAGAAATGTGGGTTTTAAGGAAGATGATTAAAAGTTCCGTTTCTGATGCAATGAATTTGAGTTGCCTATGGGATACCCCATAGATGTTCAGAGAAGTAGTTAGTAGTCTAGGACTGGAGCTCAGGAGAGAGATGAGAGCTGGACATATAGATTTGGCAGTCACCTGCAGAGAGCTAACTGAGCCCATGGGAACTCGTGAGCTTACAAAGAGACAAAAGAAGGCCTAAGATAGAGTCCTAGGACATAATCATAAAGAGGGGGAGGATCATGAATGATGATCCTGTGAGGAATAATAAGGTATAGTCAAACAAGAAGGAGAACTAAGAGAGATGAGTGTTACGAAGAAAGAAATAGTCATAGATTTAGACTGTGAGCTCCTTGAGGGCAGAGACTGGTTTTTATTAATAGGAATAATTAAGTATAATCAAAAGGTACTTATGTGTAAGTGCTATGCAGATATTAAATACCTAGAATAACTGGGAAAAAAACTAAAATGAAACACAATGGAATAGAACAATGTGAAATACAGCATTTCCTTCAAAGGAAATAAGCAAATCTGTATACAATATTTCTTTTTCTTTCTTTTTTTTTTTTTTTGCGGGGCAATGGGGGTTAAGTGACTTGCCCAGGGTCACACAGCTAGTAAGTGTCAAGTGTCTGAGGCTGAATTTGAACTCAGGTCCTCCTGACTCCAGGGCCGGTGCTCTATCCACTGTGCCACATAGCTGCCCCAGTATACAATATTTCAATACAATTATTTTCATAATTTAAGGATTTATGATTTCTTCTACATGGGAGCTCCTAATTAGGATTGAAAATGTTGCTTTAAGTCTTTGTGGACACTTTCATAAATCGCTATGGCTAAAATACTTGTCACTTGGTTGCCAACCTTCTGGTTAAGTCTCTCTGAATTCAGCTAAAGTGGTCAATGGGAAAGAGACATAGAGTCTGCTGCCTGTCCTATATCTGAATACTTTCTAGCTTGAAAATATCTATAATCTTGTGGACTGCTGACATAGTCTTCAAGAATAAGGCATCACCTATACAACCCTATGTCAGAGAAGGGCTTTAAATAGAATTTACCCCTAACCAATTTTTCAGAAAGAAATGCAGATGTCCATGTATATCTAAGACACCAGAGATATAAATGCCCTGTTTATTAAGTGGTTAAATCAAAACAATTAAAAAATTTTAAATGGGCATACACAGCTAGTTAAGAGCATTTTTTTTTTCACCTGGGATTTTAAAAGTGATAAAAGGGTAAGGACTCCTCTGATGTTCAAAACCAATGAGTTTTTTTCCATGAATGACAAATTATATATATATATATATATATATATATATGTGTGTGTGTGTGTGTGTGTGTATGTATGTATATACACACACATATGCATGTATATGTATACACACACACGCACATACACACACACATATAAACATTTATCTACCTTTGCTAGATAGGAGTAAGGGAAATATTCTAGTCAAAAGAAAACAGCTTAAAATTTGATAGTTTTTAAAATGCAGAAAGGGTTGTTCTTGGGGTTGTTTTTTTTGGCAGGGATGTCATTTTTACTGGATCCTAATGTGAATTAATGGCCATGGATAGTTTAAGAATAAAAAAAGATTATTTCTTAGCATTGTATACAACTAAACCTACTGTTATGTCCTTATCTTTGATGTAAGGTTCAAAGGGATTAAACTCTTTTTTTAATTTTAATTTTTTGGGTTTAGCAACAACCATTTATTTCATTTTCCATTTACATGTAAGGGTAGTTTTCAACATTCATTTTCATAAGATTTAGAATTCCAAATTTTTCTTCCTCCCTCCCTTTCTTCCCTCTTCCACAAGATGGCAACCAGGTTATATATGTACAATCCACAAGTGTTCTTTTTTATCAGTTCTTTCTATGGGGGTGCATAGTAAGCTTCCTCATTAGTTCCTTGGGATTGTCTTGGATCATTGCACTGCTGAGAGTAGTTAAGTCATTCATAATTGCTCAGTGAACAATACTGCTGTCACTATGCACAATGTCTTCCCAGCTCTGCTCACTTCACTATACATCGATGTTCATTAGTCTTTCCAGGTTTTTCTGGGATCATCCTGTTTGTCATTTCCTGTAGCAGCACAATATTATTCCACTACAATCATACAGCACAGCTTTTTCCATCATTCCTCAATTGATGGACATTCCCTCGATTCCCAATTCTTAGCCTCCACCAAGAGTTGCTATAAATATTTTTTGTACAATTTTCCCCCTTTTCTCTTTTTCATGATTACTATTGTTAACTGCTTCCCTTCCATCCTATTCCCTTCCCCATGATTATTCCATTATCCATCTTCTTTCATCCCATCACTCTTCAAAAGGGATTTGCTTCTGTCTGTCCCCTCCCCTACTCTGCCCTTCCTTCTCTTGCCCCTCTCTCTTTATCCCCTTCCCCATCTACTTTCCTACTGGGTTAGAGAGATTACTCCACCCAATTGAGTGTGTACATTATTCCCTCTTTGAGCCAATTCTAATGAGATTGAGGTCTTTGAGCCAATTCTGACGAGTGTTAGGTTCATTTACTGCCCAGATTAAACAGATTACTCCACCCAGTTGGGCATGTGTGTGTTAGTCCCTGCTTGAGGCAGCTCTGATGAGTTTTAAGTCTTTGAGCCTTTTCTGATAAGTGTAAAATTCATTTACTGCCCTGCTCCTCTCCCATCTCTTCCCCCACTCCATAAGCCTTTTCCTGTTTCTTTCATGTAGGATTTCACCTCTGCCCTTCCCCCTCCCCCAGTGAATTCCCTTCACCCCTGAATTTAACCCTAAAGATATCATCACCTAGCTAAGTGACACAGTGGACAAAGCATCACCCCTGGACCCAGGGGGATCCCAGCCAAAACCTGGCCTCAGACACAAGACAGTCCCCCACTGTACTACCCCAGGTATGTCTCCCAGCTCCAATTTTTTATGGTTCTCTAGGGTCTTGTATTTGAAAGTCAAATTTGCCATTCAGTTCAGGTCTTTTCATTATAAATATCTGAAAGTCTTCTTTTTCATTAAAGTCCCATTTTTTCTGCTGAAAGATTATGCTGAGTTTTGCTGGGTAGGTGATTCTTGGTTGCAATCTCATTTCCTTTGCCCTTTGGAATATCATATTCCATGCCCTCCAGTCCTTTAATGTAGAAGCTGCTAGATCTTATGCTATCCTGACTGGGGCTCCACAGTACTTGAATAATTTCTTTTTGGCAGCTTGCAATATTTTCTCCTTGACCTGAGAGCTCTGGAATTTGGCTATAATATTCCTAGGAGTTTTCCTTTTGGGATCTCTTTCTGGAAGTGATCGGTGGATTCTTTCAATTTCTATTTTAGCTTCTTCTTCTAGAATTTCAGGGCAATTTTCCCTGAGGATATCTTGGAAGATGGTGTCTAAGCTCTTTCCTTGATCATGGTTTTCAGGTAGACCAATGATTTTCAAATGATCTCTCCTAGACCTATTTTCCAGGTCAGCAGTTTTTCCCAGAATATATTTCACATTGCCCTCTATTTTTTTATTCATTTGGATTTGCTTTATTGTGCCTTGGTTTCTCATAAAGTCACTGGCTTCCATTTGTTCAATCCTAATTCTTAGGCAATTATTTTCATCAGAGAGCTTTTGTACCTCCTTTTCCATTTGACTTTTCAAGCTGTTGACTTTTTTCTCATGTCTTTCCTGCATCACCCTCATTGCTCTTTCCATTTTTTCCTCTACCTCTCTAACTTTATCTTCAAAGTCCTTTTTGAGCACCTCTATGGCCTGAGACCAATTCGTATTTTTCTTGGAAGCTTTAGATATAGGGGCCCTGATGTTGACATCTTCCTCTGAGGGTGCACCTTGATCTTCCTTGTTACTGAAGAAACTTTCTATGTTCCTCACCTTTCTCTGTCTGCTCATTTTGACTTTTAGCTCCTTAAAGTGGGGCACTATTTCCAGGCTGCAGTATCCCAAGCTTAAGAAGTCCCAGGTGGTATGATTTAAGGAGAATCAGGTTCTTCACTCCCCCAGCCTGTTTCCTGGTCCTAGATGACCCCAGCCCATCCTGCTAATCAATCGGCTTTGTGTGTTGTGGTTGTTAGCTCTGATGAGCCTGTGCCCCTCCCCAACCTGGGCCACTGCTACTCAAGCCTACCTCCTGGTTCTCAGCAGGGGTATAAAATCCAAGTTCTGCCTTAGCACTAGCATAGACCCCTATAGTCTCCCCCCTGCCCAGAGCTTAGCCCACTCACCAGTTTGTGAGCTTAGTTCCAGACAACACTGGCGCTTCAGCTGATTCAGAGGCTTTGGGGGTCTGCTTCTCTGGTGAGGCCTTCCTGGGACTGGATCTGTGTCAGGGTGACTGTGGGGTTGTGCTCGACTCCTGTATTAGCACAGCAGCATCCTCCTTCTGACCTTCCAAGCTGTTCTTGGTTAGAAGATGATTTCAGCACATTCTTCTGTGGGTTTTGCTGCTCTGGGCATTTTCCTATGGCGTTATTTGGATGTTTTTTTGAGTGATCGTGTCATGAGTTCAGGAGCTCACTGCCTTTTGGGATTAAACTCTTTTAACTGAAAGTCAACTGAAATTTATGTATTTAAGTATTATCCAAATTGACATGGTACCCAGGGAGATTCTTAGTGAATACTACTGGAATTCAAATTTCCCTTTCAATTCAATCTTTTCGGTTTACTAAGCTAATTCTTATTAGTTATTGTTACCCATAACCTCATCAGGGGTATGATTCAATAACCAGGAAACTAGAACCTCCTTACAAAATGACTTGCAAGGATAATTTTTAAAAAGAATACATTTTCAGTGCTCTTGAAATTCATTATTTAACATTTCTCAGTGCAATTGGGTCTAAAAGGCTAAAAGACTGAGTCAAAAAGATTAAGACGAACTGTCAAGGAAGATATTCAATTAAAAAGACAATTCTTATTTTTTAAGAAGCATTACACAGAAGCATTTTAAGAAGAAAAAAATGTAATAGGCAGTTTTCCACAAGTACTTATAAGTACTCTTATCAATCACTAAAATGCAGAGCACTGTGCAAAAGAATTACCTAGACCTACACCCTGTTCTAGAAAATGTCTATATTTTAAGTCTTAGGAACATGAAAATGAGGAATACTTCAGAATAAAACCAATACATGAATAATAGTAAGGTATTTACCAAACACAAAGGTCAAAGGCACATTTATTTCTAGGGCAAAAGACAAGAATAAATTTGGATGGATGTGAGAGTATGAAAAGCTGTAGAAATCTAACATCTGCAGCAGACTCCAGCAGGTATCTGAAAAGGGTGAAGTTTCATGGATCTGAGTGGTGCATGTGAATAAGTTGGAGAGGAAAAACCAAAAGGGCATCCCAGGTATTGCTTCTGAGAAGAATCAGCAGGAACAAAATGAATATATGGAGGTGTCATTGGGCAATTATGCATGAGACCTAGATAAAACGAGGGAGGAAAATAATTCGGGTACTTTGATGTGTACTCAGCACACACTGGCATTTACTTAGTGACAATGACTGATAAAAAACGTCTGACAAATGTGCAGGATAACAGGAAGTCACCCCAACACAGAGGAAGGGGGCAATATGGAAAGCGAAGCTTGGTGGCAGTATAAGAAGAAATTCTATGAGGTAGTGCTGGAAGGAGAAAAATAGGGTGAGATGGCTCTAATATAGCAGACCAGGGGAGAGAGGACCATAGCTCAAATCAAAGCAGTCATACATACAGATGATGCACAAAAGGGATAGTACGATTTGCCATCTGTTCCAAAGTCTGAAGGTAAATTTAAAATAATCCTCAGGTTCCTGGAATTGTATGCTAGATGGATAATGCTAATGTCAACTATGGAAGAGAATTAAGGTGTACATATAATCATTCCTGATAACTGATAATTTATCATTTAATGGTTTCATATCTATTATATCCCATTTAATCCATATAACAATCTACCTATATCTCAGTAAAGTGGACATTTGGCAAGATACCTTGTCTCCAAAGAGCAATTTGGAACCATGCCCAAAAGGCTATAAAACTGTGCATACCCTTTGACCCAGCAATATGAAACCACTACTAGGTCTGTATCCCAAAGAGATTATAAAAATGGGAAAAAGACCCACATATACAAATTGAGGGAATGCTCATCAACTGGGGAATGGTTAAATAAGTTGTAGTAGATGAATGTAATGGAATATTATTATGCTGTAAGAAATGAGCAGAACCAAGAGAACCTTGTACACAGTACCAACAACATTGTGTGATGATCAACTGTGATAGACTTAGCTCTTTTCAGCAGTACAATGATCCTAGGCAATGCCAAAAGACTCATGGTGGAAAATGCTCTCCACATCCAGAAAAAAAGAACTATGGAGTTTAAATGCAGATTGAAGCTACTATTTTTATTTTTTGTTGTTGTTATTTCTTCTTTCTCATGTTTTTTCCTTTTTTTCTGATTCTTTGTTTACAACATGACTAATGTGGAAATATGTTTAACATGATTGTAATGTATAACCTATATCAGATTGTTTCCTGACTTCGGGGGTTGGGGGGGGGGAAGGGAAGGGAAGGTAGGAGAAAAATTTAGAACTCAAAAATCTAACAAAAGTGAATGTGAAAACTATCTTTACATGTAACTGGAAAAAAATTAATGTCTGGCAAAAAAAAGTTAAAAAAAAAGACTGAAGAGACTGCATCTCTTACTGAATTGCTGAAACAATAGGGATGTCTTGATGGGAAAAGATAAGCTTTAGCATGGCATGGGAACTTCTTTCTAATATTTAAAGTGTCATCAATCCATTGACCCATTGACAGGTAGCATGCTGGTGCCAATAAATGTCATCTTATACAGAGAAAAAAAATGAAATAAAATGTCTCAAAAGAAAGAAGGCTGATATATAAGACTAAGTTTATTGATAAGAAAAAGACTTGTCCACACAGGTAATTAAATCCATCAAAGTAAATATTACTTAAGTTCTGTAAAATAAGAAGTCTAAGCGATCAAGGACTATGCTCTGAGGGACTCTTACTATGAAAGTGAAGAAGTTTGAGACAGAGCCACTGAAAAGACACTGCATACAGGAACATTGAAAGGCAGGGTTATTTTACGGAAGGGGTGATTTATTATCAATGTTACTTGAAAGTATCAAATACTTTAGAGAAGTAAAATAAGTTAAGACACTAATTGTCTACTGCATATGTCAGTTAGGAGGTGGATTATAAGTGTGGATCTCTGCTTCATTACTGGGTAAGCAACTAAACAATAAAGTAACTACAACTGAGTTAGCTACTACGTTCTTTACTTTAGGAGCTTAGATGAAGGAGAGAAATGGAAAAATATAGAATAAAAAAAGTATCAGTTTTGATTTCTTAAGGATGAACATTATAGGTTGAAGAGAAGACAATACAGATTACAAATGCTAAAAGGTGACTGAAAAGATAAATGGAGATGCATTCATTCATCTGTGATATCATCAATGGAGATATTCATTTTAATAATGTAGACACACATTTGTGCCTTCTCATCCCATGTGATTCTTATCCATGTCCTGTAAATTATCTACTAATGTCTTTGGGACCTTCTCCTAGGGTTTTTGGTATTACATTAACACAAATTGGGTAAATGGGTTGTCTACTGGTTATTGCTTACTGTTTTTCCTATTTCCTTCTCCAGCTCATTTTACAGTTGAGGAAACTGAGGCAAACAGGGTTAAGTGACTAGCCCAGGGTCACATAGCTAGTGTCTGAAGCCATATTTGAACTCAGGAAGATGAGTTCTCCAGACTCCAGTCCTGGCACTCTATGCACTGTGGCACCACCTGTTGCCCAATGAACCTTTGGGACATGCAACTTTAATTTTTAGGAGGGTTATCATACTACATGATTTAGAGCAATGCAACATCGCCAGAAAAATACTGATGTTAAAAACATAAGCTTTTGTTTCAGGGATAAATTTGGTGCTATTAAAAGTAGAAAACATTCCCTTATGCAATGCAGTCTCTTTTCCTCCCCTATTCAATTATAAGCACAGTTTACTGTCCATCTGAAGTATATTTTTGAATGGCAAGTTCTACTTACCGTCCATCCAACTGAATATCATAGTCTGGACAACACGCATTTTTATTCCCTTGATTTCACTTATGTGGATCATTAGGTCAAAGATCTATCACTAATAGGGAATTCTCCAAACACCCATTTTATGGATTGAATGACGCTAATGATTAGCTGTCAGACAAAGTCATATAGCTCGTTGAATCTTTCAAGGAATCTTCTATCATTTTAACATCTACATTCAAGGGGAGCTCTTACAGTAGCATTTTGTTTTGAACCAAATGCTTTTCAAAGCCAACAAATAATAAACAAAGTTGGAACTAGTATTCTCCACACCTTTCAGGCAACAATGTAATTATAAAAGCCTATAGTCTGCTATAGAATATCACTTACAAAGGACTTCTCTTCTCACATCTTTATTAAACATACTTAATATACATGAATATACAGACACTTAACATACACTGAATATACATGTTGATCTTTCTTGTACATTTATAGAGATAAGAACCTAGGCAAATGAGTCAGTAGTTAATATTTTCATTGTTACTTTTTCTAATAATAATGTCCATAATTTTCTCTAAGTATCTGCTACCTTCCCTCTTTCAGATATAATGTCATATTTCTATTACTGTTTGACATTTAAATCTCTTTAAAACCAGGCACAAACCTATCTTTCCAACCTTAATATGCATACTCCCTTACAAGCACTCCCTAGTCTAGTCAAAGCAGTCTACAGTTCCTCATAAAAGATGTAACACCTCCCATCTCTGAGTTTGTTCAGGCTGTACCCACTGCTTGGAATATGATCCCTTCTCACCTAGGCCTCTTGGAATCCCAAATTTTCTTCAAAGCTTAGTTCAAATATCAATTATATGAGGCCTTCCCTAATTCCTTCAGCTACTGGTACTTCTCCCCAACCAAGTTACCTTGTATTTTTTATATATTTCTATGTCTCTCCCAATAGAACATAAGTTTCTTGAGAGCAGGGCCTGTTTCATTTTTATCTCTGTATTCTAGCACCCAGTATGGTTACTAGCATGTATACAAGGTGCCTAATAAATCCTTGATGATTGTTATCTTGAGAATTGATTTCTCACTGCCCTCAAAACTATTTCACTTCCAGGATGGATCTCCACTGTGTAGATATGGTCTGGTTCACCGCACTGTCTGGTCTTGTTTACTTTAGAATCATTTCTATTTCCTCACACTGTGATGATGGGAAAAGTTTCTTACAAAGCAGATCTTTTACATTTTCCTCTCATATGTTGGTTTTTCCTTGTTCTGTCTTCTAGAATATAAGATTCTTTAGGAAAGAAACTATTTTACTTTGTTAATATATCTTCAACATTTATCACAATGCCGTGCATAGAGTAGGCATTTAATAAATACTTAATAATAAACTGAGTCGGGCAGCTAGGTGGCGCAGTGGATAAAGCACCAGCCCTGGATTTAGGAGGACCTGGGTTCAAATCTGGCCTCAGACACTTGACACTAGCTGTGTGACGCTGGGCAAGTCACTTAACCCTCATTGCCCCCCCCCCAAAGGAAAAAAAAATAATAAACTGAGTCCTTAAAGACTCTAAGGATGATCTGGCTTAAGCAATTTAATCAATATTCGTATAAACTTGCTTTTCCTAATACCACTTCTCACAATTGTAACGATTGGAATGACGCCACCTGCTGGAGACTTACTGTAGAAGAGTTCCGCCCATGAAGCGAAGGTCTTTGAGGGCAAGACCAGGAGTCTTTTTTTTGGCATCAGGAAGTGATGTTGGGTAGTAGGAGGAAGAAGGAAGTGACTAGCGCTGTTTGGCTCTCTTGCCTTTGGACTCTGGTGGAGAGCGGAGCTAGAAATGTGCTCTCCGTTTAATAGATAGGAATCTAGGCCTTTCTCTCTCTTTACCAAATTCTTATTCTCCTTAATAAATGCTTAAAAGTCTAACTCTTGCTAAAGCTTATAATTTATTGGCGACCACTCATTAGATATTTTAGACAGTTTAGCTAGAATTTTAGCCCTTAACACAATTTTGTGAAGTGATACTGTTCCATAGTTTTCCTCTGTCTTCCACAGTACTTTTTTTTTGGGGGGGAGGGGTGTTGTGAGGCAATTGGGGTTAAGTGACTTGCCCAGGGTCACGTAACTAGTAAGTGTTAAGTGTCTGAGGCCAGGTTTTGAACTCAGGTCCTCCTGACTCCAGGGCTGGTGCTCTATCCACTGCACCACCTAGCTGCCCCCTTCCACAGTACATTTTAATAAACATATATATTATAAACCACTGTTGCCACTAAATTTCTTCACCTGTCAGGTAGAGCCTTCTTGTTATAGGCAATGACTTAGTACAATTAATGTGATAGTCTGCAGTAATATTCTTTTGTCATTTCTTATTTTTTTTGTGGTCAATACACGTGTATGTGTGTGTGTATATAAATAAATTCAAGCTGGCATTGTTCTTAATTGCACATTAGCTTGTTTTCATTTTTATTCTTTCTTATAATTTGGTAATGATTTTGATTTTGGCTTTAAACAAGCTGATGGTCTGACTGAATACAGATAGATGATTCTGAAATGATTCCTATATAAGTAATCAGTCTGTTTCTGGCAAGATAAAGTCATATTTCGTTTTATTGAAGAAAGTTTTCATAGTATATAGGCATGGGGGCAGCTAGGTGGCACAGTGGATAGAGCACCGGCTCTTGATTCAGGAGGACCTGAGTTCAAATCTGACCTCAGGCACTTAACACTTATTAGCTGTGTGACCCTGGGCAAATCACTTAACCCCAATTGCCCAGTCAAAAAAAAAAAAGCAACATAGTATATAGGCATGTTATTTTTGTGTAATCTAAAGCATAGAATCAAATGGCCTAACACATTCTTGACACCCTATCCGATGCCCATCATTGCATTCAAGTCACTAAGAATTAAAGTATATACCAACTTAATGTGGAGGGTCTTATAAAATTCTTCACTGAATTTCTCTACTTCCTTGTCCATTAAAACACCTGCTGGAACACAACCTACAAAATTCTCGTGGTGACTTTTTTGTAAATGTTTATTAAGATCCCTGCAACATGAAATGATCAAGTGTCCCATGAAATAATGTATCTTGTTTCTTTTTGGTACATAGGAAAACCAACACCAATTCCAAGGAGAGCCTGTAAGCTAGCCTTTCTTTTAGATACAACTTACTTTTGTCTCCTGGCTTTATATATTGTGAGAAATCAGTATTGATAAGGGTTGGTTCCTTCATTGATTCAATAAATCTCATATTTCAAGAGGACCAATAGCTACCAGTCAGTCAACAAACATTTACTAAGGTGTCTATGATGTTCTAGGCACTGTGCCAAGAGCTGGGGATACAAAGAAAGGTAGAAGACAGTACCTATTCTTTAGGACCTCCAAGTCTAATGGGAGACACAACATGCAAACCACTACATATAAACAAGCTATATACAGGATAAGGTGGATATAGTCAACAGAGGAGAGGCACTGGGACTGAGTGAGATTAAAATGTTAAATCTTAAAACACATTTTAGGTCATCTAGGTTTAGGTGATGCCTGAAGGAAATAAAATCATATCTATCTTATGTTTTAGGATTCTCTCCAACCAACACTCCTCAACAAAACTTAAGTTAAAATGGAAATGAGGTTGTGCAGTGACAGATATATATATATATATATATATATATATATATATATATATATATACACACACACATTTTGGCAGGGCAATGGGGATTAAATGACTTGCCCAGGGTCACACAGCTAGTAAGTGTCAAGTGTCTGAGTCCGGATGTGAACTCAGGTACTCCTGAATCCAGGGCCAGTGCATTATCCACTGCACCACCTAGCCATCCTGACAGCAATATTTTTTGATGAAGAATTGTGAATGACAACTATTCTCAGAAATATAATGATCCAAGACAAATACAAAGGCCTTATGAAGCATACTATCCACCTCCAAAGAAAGAACTGATTATTGATTGAACACAGACTGAAGGATGCAATTTTTCATTTTCTTTCATTTTTTTCTATTATTTGACCCTTATACAAAATGACTATAGATATGTTTTACATAATTGCACATGTATAACCTATATCTGATTGCCTAGTGCCTCAGGGATGGGGCATAGGAGGGAGGGACAAAATTTGAAATTCAAAACTTTAAATAAAAATGTTTATTATTTTAAAGAAAGAAATGAGGTAAATGGTTTTATTTTTAGGAAATATTTTAGAGTCCTGGAATCCATTTCATATATCTTTTACAGCACCGAATTTCACTTCTTAATGGCAGGATTAGGCACAGTATAGAAAATATCTCAATGTGATATTTTTAACAACACATACAAATTCATAAATTATAAAAGCAACATCAATAGAATAATAGGGCATAGAGTGAAAAAACCTGTAGGGTAAAGGCTGTCCCTACAAACCAAAATAATGATACAAAAATGAAACATTCAACCCTACTGTTCTAATGTAAAAGAACTAACTTTACCCATATAAACATGCAGTAGAACTTAAATAAAAATTTCTAAACAGAATCTTTTACCTTGAAAAAAATTATTTATAATTATTAACAAATGATATTCCTATTTTGCATTAAAAAAGAGCACGGAGACCAAAACATCAGTGGGTTTATCTGTGTAGAGCTTTGTTTGTGTTTTGTTTGTTGTTGTTGTTGGTTTTGTTTTTTGTTTTGGGTGAGGCACTTAACAGTGACTTGCCCAGGGTCACACAGCTAGAAGAATTTTGTTTGATAAAGGAAATCTAAAGAAGTTTGAGCAAGTATAAAATGGATGAACTGTTTATACAGATAAAATATAAAAATACAGCACTCTTAAAATGCTAAGTCTAATGACACTGTGGTAATAAAAGCTGCTAAAAATGAATGTAAGCTCAAAAAAATAACATGATTTCCCAAAACAGAACTATGACTGAAGAAACCAAACCAGTCAGTTCAGAAGTAGGTTTTTGGTGGAAATACTGTAGCATCAGATGTGTCAAAAATGCTGCATGCAGCCTGCAACACTCTCAAGTAAGGCCCAAATCAGATTAAAATGTATCTAGTACATAATTAGCAAAATAAATAAAAATGGAATAAAACATGGGGAACTAGGTGGCACAGTGGATAGAGTGCCAGGCCTGGGGTCAAGAAGACTCATCTTCCTGAGTTCAAATCTGGCCTCAGACACTTACTAGCTGTGTGACCCTGGACAAATCACTTAACCCTATTTGCCTCAGTTTCTTCATCTGTAAAATGAACTGGAGAAGGAAAAGGCAAACTACTGCAGCATTTTTGCCAAGAAAACTCCAAGTGGAGTCACGAAAAGTCAGACACAACTAAAGCAAATCAATAACAACAATAAAACATAGATAACATTAAATTTTAAAATCAAGTTACTATGCAGCCTTTGATGTTCCTCATATATGGCTTAATGATTTCTGTTTTCTATTGGGATTTGATGTCACTGCTGTAAATGAAGTAAAACAATTAACGTTATTTATACTTTTATAAGATAAAAAAAGATACTTACTACAAACCTACTATGTACTTTTTCTAAAATTCTCTTTTCATTTAATGCCATATATTCTCCTTTCCTCTTCTTAATTCTCTTTTTTTCTAGCTTTTTACAAGCATACATCTTTCCTGTTGCCCGTACTTGGCAGGCACACACCTAAAGGGGAAAAAAAAGAGATTCATATAATTTTTGATGTTTTCTAGCCTAACATGATCTTTTTTTTTTTGGTTTCGTTTTGTTTTTGTGGGGCAATGGGGGTTATGTGACTTGCCCAGAGTCACACAGCTAGTGTCAAGTGTCTGAGGCCGGATTTGAACTCAGGTCCTCCTGAATCCAGGGCCGGTGCTCTATCCACTGTGCCACCTAGCTGCCCCCTAACATGATCTTTTATTCTATTAATTTTATTTTTTAAATGTTATTAAAAAATCTCTTCTCTCTTCCAAATCCATCTACAGCAATGAAGATTAGAAAAATCCAATAAAGATGACCATTAGAGGTCTGTAAGCAAGCGACAAAGATATATTAAAATTTAAATACGGTATATTCATTATTCTTTTGAAGATCATAAGCTGGTGACTAGGTCTGAAGTCAGAAGGCTAGCTTTTGAGCCCTTTCTCTAATAATTCTTTTAGTACAACTATAGACAAATCACAATCTCCTTAACTTCAATTTTCTTAGTAATAAAATGGGGATGAAATTTTCAATTGTTTCTCTCAAGGAGAAAATGAAGGAATATGCTATATAAATGTGATCTATCATTTTAAATTTAAATTAAATTAAATGAAAAAAACAGAGAATGCCAAGATACAAAAGTCAATACATTTTACTTTAGCAATTCTCTATTGCCACCAGGATTAAATACAAATTAGCCACTGAAAGTCTTTCAGTCTGGCTAGCTTCTCTCTTGTTCTAGACATTTCACTCCACACTTCCTCCCCTCCATCCAGGCCCTATTGTGACCTCTTTACTCCAGTTAAATTGGTCTGTTTCTTTGCACTCCACCTCTATCCATATTGTCTTGGCACAGGCTGGCCTGAATTCCAGTAATTCGCATTAATTCTGCACCTTCAACGGCAAGTCCAACATCATACATAGCTGAGGTTCACTGAACAAAGAGAACCTTTCCCGATCCCCTAGTAGTCAGTGCTCTACTCAGATTCTATTTCCTTTCTATGAAAATGCACTCAACTCCTTCTAACTTGCAGAATATTAACTCCTTGAGAACAAGATGTTGTTTTTTGTTGCTTTTCCCCCTAGTGCCCAGCAGGGCAGTAGCTGCTAAATAAACATTTATTGAATTTAATACTAAGGCAAAGAAAGAACTTCAATAATATTGGAAGAATTATTTGGAAATCTACTTCTCAGGAGCTGATTTCATTTATGTCTTATGACCTTTTAAAACCAGATAATTTAGAACTGTCTTTTGGAAGGTTAACAAGAAAGAGGTAGAATCTATGAGGACAATAGTATACTAGAGGGTGTCCAAGTTTGAAAATAGATGGTTGGGCATTTATATATGGATAATCAATGCATATATGATAGCCTAGTAATCAGAGCAGTTAGAAGAAAAGAACCCATTTTTTGAACAGGCAACTGCTCAGACACACTAATTTGGTGCCATTTAAATTCAAATATAAAATCATTCTGTTAACCAATAATAATAATAATAATGTTAACCAATAACATTAAGTACCTACCAAGAGCTAGGCACTGTCCTAAGTGTGAGGGATACAAATAAGAGAGTTGCTACCTTCAATCTTACAATCAAATCAATCTTACAACTCAAGCTTACAATCCAAACAGCAAATATAATACATGTAGACAGCTAAATGGGGGGAGGGGAGAGGAAAGACACCCAGTAAAGGGGTATGGTAGATAAACCAAATTAGTCCAAAATGAGTGCAGACCATCTGTGGCAAGGGCACAGATGGAGACAATAGATATCTTTATGACCTATATATCAGACAATCCCTATCATCTCCCCCATAGATGTCCAAAAGAAGGGCACCAACTTTCTCATGCTAGACAGCCCCCTTCACAAATTCCTGGCCTCCTTTCTCATCCTGAGATATATTTTGAGTCTACCAAAGGAGGAGACTAGTAGAGGCAAAGGCAAGGATTCTACCTCCATTCATTAGAGAAATGCACTTCAGGGACCCCAAAGAACTAGATTACTAAAGGCAAGATCAGGGCCTGAAAAACTGCTACATGGAGAAACACTTATATTTGAAAAAACCTCCCTCCTTCCTCCTTCAATGCTAAAAAGGAAGCATTCCAAACTCTTAACCTAGCAAAGAGCCCTTTGCAGCCCTCCCTTCCTGGGGAAAAAAGCACCATACCTCAAGGATGCCAGAGCAAGAAACTAGTGGAAGCATAGTCAAGCTGTTTTTCAAAAGCTCCACCCTCCCCCTCAGGAGAAATGTGCCTCAGGTATAGCAGACAACTAAACCATCAGTGGTTGATGCAGATAGTATGCCATTTGTCCATTAGATTATAGCTTCCTTGGGAGTAGAGACTGTTTGCACTTTTATCTTTATTCCCAGTGTCTGGCACATTCTTATCAGATTGAATAAGTCTTTTATTCACAATAAGAAATCAGGAATCAAACAGGAAATGTGAGGTGAGGTTTCTGGCCAAGATGGATGCCTAAATAGGAGGCCCTCAAACACTTCTCCTCTAGAAAAACCAAACCAAATAATGATCAAGAAATCCAAATGAATCATAAAACCAGCCAGAAGGTCATGAGCAATAGGAAACAGGGTAGTCAGCAAAGTCATTGCCAGCCTAGGCAAATAGGCCCACCCTCACTGCAGAGATAGCTAGATACATATAACCGGGAAAACTGTGTCTAGAGACAGAAAGAGCAGAAGGCTCCTCTTAGAAAATCCCACGATGGTCAGAAAGCCCTTGAAGATCTAGCACTCTGAACCTCAAAGATCCAGGGGGTCCTAACCCCAAAGGGTAGAGGGAAGCCAAGAATTCAAGGGGACCCAAGATGAGAACAATTAGGACAAACCACCCTGGTAGAATCTGGCCCTGGTAGGAAATGGGAGTTCTAATTCAGGGACTAAAGCTGAAAATATGAGCAAACTAAAGAAAACATCAACTAGGATACAAATTATTGCAAATATAACTCCGTAACAACTACAAGCAAAGACTCAAAGGAAATATTTTCCACAAGGACTACATGAATATATAGAAGAAATGAAGCAAGTAATAAAATAAATAAAAGCTTGGAAGCAAAGAACTGGAAGGAAAATATCTTAGAAGGGAAAGAGCCAAACTTTACCTAACAAATGGAATCCCAGAAAACCAGAAGATAACAGAAATCAATGACTCCATGAAAGGACAGGAAATATTAGAACAAAAATTTTAAAATAAAGAAAATGCAAGATATTTCATATAAAAAAGAAATGACCTGGGACCAGCTAGGTGGCGCAGTGGGTTCAAATCTGGCCTTGGACACTTGACACTAGCTGTGTGAGCCTGGGTAAGTCACTTAACCCTCAATGCCAAAGAAAGAAAGGAAGGAAGGAAGGAAGGAAGGAAGGAAGGAAGGAAGGAAGGAAGGAAGGAAGGAAGGAAGGAAGGAAGGAAGGAAGGAAGGAAGGAAGGAAGGAAGGAAGGAAGGAAGGAAGAGAGGGAGGGAGGGAGGGAGGAAGGAAGGAAGGAAGGAAGGAAGGAAGGAAGAGAAAGAAAGAAAAAAAAGAAAGAATGAACCAGAAAAATAAGTCAGGCAGGGATAATTTAAGAACTAATGGACTGCCTGAAAACTACAATAAAAAACCCAAACAAACAAAAAGCCTAGACACTGTTAAATCATATATGAAAACACCAAGATCTATTAGAATCAGAAAATAAAGACAGAAAGAACCACTTTCACCTCTTGAAAGAAATCCCCAAAAGAAAAGTCCCAAGAATGTCAGCCAAAATCCAGAGCTCCCCTATCAAAGAAAATATGCTACAAGATTCCAAAAAGTTGTTCAAGTACCAAGGAATTACAGTCAGGCTCACACAAGACCATTTTAGATAAGAGGATATCTTGGGGGAGATTCCAAAAAGCAAAAGATATATAGAGGCCTATAACCAAGAATATAACTTACCCTGCAAAGATGAGTATAATCTGAAAGGAAAAAAAATAGATCTTTAATGAGATCAAGGATGTTCAAGTATTTTTGATGAAAAGACCAGACAGAGGTAATTAGGAACTCTGAAATGCAAAAACAAGACACCAGAGAAATTTTAAAACATAAATTTGAGGAATTAGAAGGAGCTGTAGGATGATACAGTATAAATATTCTAATAGTGGAAGAGAAATGAGTGTCCCTTCGGAACCTTAATGTCTTCCAGAGTTATTGAGGGCATTAAGTAAGATACATAGAGGTCCTAGATGATAGATTAGTTCTGTTTTGAGCTTTGAAAAAGGGAAAGAGAAGAGAGGGCAAAAGGAAGAATATAGCACTGTAGAAAGGAGGAAGGGGTGTGTGTGTGGGGGGGAAGGAACTTGCTATTTCTCGGAAGACTACAAACATGGAAAAGTGATTAGAAAAGGGGCAGATGGAGTTCATTCATTTGTGATAGACAAAAAAAAGGAGAGCTGAATACATTTTGCAGTAGAAATACATTAAACCCAACAAGGAAACAAGTTGGGATATGGGGGAGGTTTTAAGAGTAAGGATAAAACTGGGGAGGAAATTCCCTGAACCTGAAGGGGAAATTTTAAAAGGAAGAAGAGAAAAGCAAAGAACTAGAATCTAAAGGGATACCCGTAGCTTGCTTTTTAGGCAACTGACTGAATAAACCATGGCATATGAATGAAATGGAATGTTATTACACCATAAAAAACGACAAAAGCTGACAGAATCCTGGAATGTATGAATTGACATAGAACACAGACAACAATAATGTAAAGAAAAACAACTGTGACTGAAAACCTTGCTTGATGGTATTTTATTTTTTCCCCAATTACATGTAAAGATAGTTTTCAACATTCACTTTTGTAATATTTTTAGTTTCAAATTTTTCTCCTTCCCTCTCTTCCCTCCCCAAGACAGCAAGAAATCTGATATAGGTTATACATGTACAATCATGTTAAAACATATTTCTTTGAAAACTTTAATTAAAGCAATGGCCAATCATATTTCTACAAAATTTATGATGAAGCATTTGACCTACCCCTGAGAGACTGTGTTTATTTGTTACAAGAATTTTCCCTCCAATTCTTTCTCGAGGATAATAGGGGAGAGGGTGCTCAAGATGAGGGTGGAATCATTAAAAGTGATGACAAGAAAAGAGAGTCATCAAAACATTTTTTTGAATGCACTAAAGAGAAAAGAAGGACGTTCAGAAAGGAACACAAATAAGCAGGACGGTTTGAAAAAAGGCAATTAATATGAAACAGAAATTCATATTTTCATATAGAATCCTCTTAATGTTCTGCTTTGTATATGGAAATGATCTTCTATTGTTTAAGTTCAAAATAAAAAGTTGGGTTTTTTTTAAGTCCAATAAAGTTTATTTTTTAAGTCCAATAAGTTTATTTTTGAAAATGTACACAAAAATGTTGAACCATTTCATGAATCTTCAGCAGCTGGAGCATCTCCACCATTGGTGTTCCTAGTATATATCACTTGTGCTCTGTGTTTGGAAACCAGCTTAATCAGATTTTTACTAAGCAGTTCTTGGAGGGCTGCCCAGGCTAGAGAACCCTGAATCTTCAGTCTTTCTGAGACCACTGCAGGGGCAATAAATTTATAGTTGGGGACCTCCTTGCACAGTTTGTCATACGTTGCTTGGTCAAACAGAACCAGACTGTTGAGCTTGTCTCGCACTTTTCCCTTGGACCACTTCTTCTTCTTAGCTTTGCCCCCAGACTTGTTCACGGGGTCCTTGTCCTTCTTGGCCGACTTGCCGGTATCTTTCTTCTTATTATTGTCCTTGGGTGGCATGGTGAGGCTCCAGGAACTCCTGCTGCTGCCACCTCCAAGGTAAGATGTTGGACAGAAAAGTAAAAAGTTTTTTTTTTTTAAATGAGCTAACTGACTTTACAGACGTTTCAGGGAAATAACACAAAGAGGACTCTAGAAAAACTAGAGTCCCTAAAAGGGTGGAAATCTAGATGCTATGCCTTATACTGATTCAGTTGCTTTTACTTCTCCACTTAATGAGATGGCATATACATTCAGGTATATGAACTTTATGAAGTTTATCCATTTGAAATATGTCAAAGACAAGTCTTTTGAAAATCAATGAAATCAAGTCTAAGGGGATTTGCTGATGTACAGGTACTGAACCATGCAAATTAGTTTAGTACAGGTCCATACATAGACCAGAAGAAATTTAAAAAGCAACAATTTTAATAAAAATGAATGGAGGGGGCAGCTAGGTGGTGTAGTTGATAAAGCACTGGCCCTGGATTCAGGAGGACCTGAGTTCAAATCCATCCTCAGACACTTGACAATTACTAGCTGTGTGACCCTGGGCAAATCACTTAACCCTCACTGCCCAGCCAAAAAAAAAAAAAGGTGGGGACATGGTAAAAATGAATGGAATACATGAACCACAGTACTGATTCAACAGTACTTCAGGTTACAAGGCCTCATTTCACTAAGATAACAGAATCATCATTACACTATAAAAAGCAAAAATGGCAATTTAGTCAATTGGCAAAAAGTTCTGTAGGTAGCCTTCTTAATTCATGTGTACTGTCTATATATTTAAGGCTCTTGTGAAATATTTCCTATGAACCAATCCCACTGGCTGTTTTTCTCTTTTTTCCTCTAGAATTTGCTTTAATTTTTCTTAAAATGAGGTGAGAAAAGAATTTACATAGATTATTATATCATTCCTGAAAAGCAACATATAGGAAAAATTATTATTGCTAATTGACTTTTTTATATGAGTGTAATAAGGAGACTAATCAGTGAGGACCCAGGCTTGGGTGCATGCAGAGGGGACTGTGCTTGCTGCCAGTACACAGGAAGATCTGGGGAGCCTGTTTCTGAAAATCCATGATGACATGTAATGAATTGAAGTGGCTCTATTCTTGGGTTAAGTGTATGTGCAGGTGTTCTGTGACTGCTTCCTGTTGCAGAAGTTTTCTTACTTATAGTCTATAGATGATGATATCTTTCCATTTGTTTTAAGTATGACCACTATGAGTGGTGCAAAGTGGCTGCGAGATTCTGGAAAGATGTCCCGAAAACAACATTTCCTTAGGATAGTTTCTGAGGTCTTCCAATACAGATGAAGGAGTCTTCCTAGATTTTTCTGTGAATGGCTTCTGTGCATATCTCACACAGTCAGTAAGAACACACTTGTGCTCCTGTTACTCTTTCCTGGTTCTCCACCTACTTGTCTGATCACTTTTCATTTTCCTCTGCTGCCTTATTATCCATATCACACAGCCCAACCGTGGGTATTCCCCCAAGCTTCTGTCCTAGGCCCTCTTCTCCTCTCCATCTATATTTGCTCAATAACTTTATCAGTTCCCATAGGTTAAATTATCATCTTGATGCAGATGACTCAGTCTCAACCTGTCTTTCCATTCTTCTGCTTATGAGGAGTCATGCAACTCCAATACCTTGGGACCCAGTGCAGAGATTAAAAAGTCAATGCTCCTGGGATATTCAGTGACATCCATTATCTCCTTCCTACTGTAAGCTTCTGCACAATTTTCATACATAGTTAAAGTGTGTCAATATTCAGCCCCACCTTATTTGTAGCGTTGTGCTAAAATTTTGAGATGCTGGAATCTATTCGTCATGACCATGTTTAAAGGTAAGTATACTGCCCCATTTCTTAGCATGTCAAAATACATTCCTAACAAATTCAGCAAAGAATCACAAAATTATAGTGCTAGACAGGACCTTAGGCTGCTCATTTTATAAATGAAGGCACTGAGGTCTGGAAGGGTCATTTCTTAGTCAAGAGCATGTGGCTAGCTAATGGTGGAGCCACTATCATCATCCGAGGTTCTCATGGAATGAGTACATTTTACTTGGATTACTGAGACTATATTTGTGGAGTCTTCTGGGTTATGTGAGCAACAAGATGGCAGACTAAACATTTTCTCTGATTCCCTTGACCTCTCAAATCTTTCCAAGACAGAAATTATGTACTAAACATAAAGCAACTTCAGCTGTCTCCATGGTTTACAAAAAAAAGAATCCAAGAGAAGATTAAAAACAACAACATAAAAATCCATGAACTGACCCTCACTGACCCTGAGCTCAATCAGCACTCCTCCCACACTAGAAAAACCAAGGGTCCAACAAAGGCTCACAAAAAAACCAAACCAAAACCAAAACCAAAACCAAAACAACCCTCCCTCTTTTGAGTGCCATGGCAAAACCAGAAGAAATAAAAAGATCAGAACACATTATGCAAAGGTATAAGTTAACAAAAGAAACATGAAAATACCTTCAAAAATATAAACTATTAGAAGATCAGATAGAGATCTGAAATAATCCAACCTCAGAAAAGGAAATAGATCTGGCTATAAAGGAACTTAGGCAGCAAGGTGGTACAGGTGAAGTGTCAGGCCTGGAGTCAGGAAGACCCAGGGAAAGTCACTTATCCCTGTTTGCCAAAGTTTCCTCATCTGTAAAATGAGATGGAGAAAGAAATGGCAGACCTTTCCAATATCTTTGTCAAGAAAACCTCAAATGGTGTCATTAAGAGTCAGACACACACACACACACACACACACACACACACACACACAGACAGAGTCAGACACAACTGAAATGACTGAACAGTAACAAAAGACAGTGCACATGTACTACTAAAAAAAAAAACCCTCATCCTGCTGGATTCAAACTTTTATATTTTGTTTGTTTTTTGTTTTGTTTTGTTTTGTTTTTTTGGTGAGGCAATTGGGGTTAAGTGACTTGCCTAGGGTCACACAGCTAGTAATTGTTAGGTATCCGAGGCCAGATTTGAACTCAGGTCCTCCTGAATCCAGGGCCGGTACTCTATCCACTCAGCCACCTAGCTGCCCCCGGATTCAAACTTTTAAAGAACAATTAGCACCAATAATTCATAAATTATTCTCAAAAATTGAAAAAGAAAGCATACTACTAGAATCCCGTTATGAGAAAAATATATTCCCAATACCTAAACCACAGACAGATAAACTCAGAAAGAAAACTACAGGCCAATATCATTAACACTGACTTTAAATTTTAAACAAAATACTGTCAGATTACAACGATTTCTCTAAGAAATCATTCATTATAACCAAGTAGGATTCATAACAGGGATGTAAGGATGGATCAACATTAGTAAAACAAATTACATATAATTAATCATATTAAAAACCACAAGATCGTTTCAATAGACGCAGAAAAAGCTTTTGACAGTACAATGCTCTTTTATGCTAAAAATGCTACAAAGCACTGGCATAGAAAGACCTTTTTTAATAGCATAAAAAGCATCTATCTAAAACCAAAAGCAAGCATCATATGCAGTGGGAATAAACTAGAACCTTTTCCAATAAATACAAGAATGAAGCAGGGATGTTCATTCTCTTCACTATTATTTGATATAACTCTGGAAATGCAAGTAATAGCAATAGAAAAGGAGAAAGGAATTGAAAGGATAAAGATAAGAGGAGATAAAACTACCCTTGTTTGCTTATGATATGATGTTTTACTTGGAAAATCCTAAGGAATCAGCAAGTATACTAATTGAGACAACAGCTTCAACAAGGTTTCAGGCTACAAAATAAATTCTCAAAAATCAACAACATTGGGGCAGCTAGGTGGTACAGTGGATAGAGCACCGGCCCTGGATTCAGGAGTATCTGTGTTCAAATCCGGCCTCAGACACTTGACACTTACTAGCCGTGTGACCCTGAGCAAGTCACTTAACCCCGACTGCCTTGAAAAAAAAAATCAATAGCACTTTTATGTAACAATAACAGAACACAATAAGTAGTAATACCTAGCAATAGCTATTATTATATTATTAAATTATTAATATCAACATCTAAAATTTTATAGCATTTACTACATGGCAGGTACTGAGTAGGTGCTTTTATGATTATTATCTCATTTGATCCTCACAATAGCTCTGAAAGATAGGTGCTATTATGATTATCTTCATTTTGATGAGGAAACTGAGACAAACAGAGGTTAAGAAACTTGCTCTGGTTCACACTGCTAGTAAGTGTCTGAAGCTAAAATTGAAATCAAGTCTCTAAATCTTATGTTCTATCTATAGAGGAATCTAGCTGCTTCAACAGAAAGGGAAATCCCACTCCAAATAACTACAAAATGTATAAAATATCTAGGGATTGACCTATGAAAGCATACAAAATTCTTGCATTTATTTAATGAAAAAGTATTCCTTAAAGAATTGAGAAATAATTTAAATAGCTTGCGGAATAGTGGGTAGGACATGCTGATATAATAAAAATGACAATACTACCCAAACTAATTTACATTGTTAATGCATATCAATCTAATCACCAAGGGGATACTTTGCAGAACTTGATAAAATAATAAAATTTACTGGAAAAGCAAAAGACAGAAAAAAAGAAGGAGGGATGAAGGGAGAACAACACTTTCAGACCTCAAACTTGTATTATAAAGCAGAAGTCATCAAAACCATCTGGTATTTATTAAAAAATAGAAATATCAATGGAACAGACTGGACAAGGTGAATAAGAAACAAAGGAATTCGATAATGCAGTGTTTGATAAAGTAGAAACATCAATCACGTAGGAAAAACTCATTTGGTTAAAACAAACAAAAAACTAATAAGAAAACTGAAAAGCAGAGTCTGGCAGAAACTAGGCTTAGACCAAAACCTTACAGTGTATTCCACAATACATTCTAAATAGATATGACCATAACATTATACTATAAAAAAATTAGAAGAGAACAGATCATATACTTCAGCTACCAGGTAGGAAATGTATGCTTAACCAAACAAGAGATATAGGCAATTACAAAAGATAAAATAAACTAGACTATTTGAAACTGAAAAGCTTCTGCATAAACAATATTAATACATCTAAGATAAGATGGGTAATCAAATTTGGAAAAAATCTTTGTACCAAATTTCTCTGATAAGGATTTGATATTGAAAACATATCAACAATTTATATATATGTACATATGTCTCTCTATAAATACATACATACATATACATAGAATATTGTTGTTCTACATATAGTAGGCATTTATAAACAAAAAATGTATTTTAAATATGTTCACAAATATTTTGTAAAACAACTGGGAGATTACAATTTCTTTCTCAACCAACAATGTTTAACAACTACAGTGAATACAGTCCAAAAGATTTGAGTATTTGAAGGCAACATGGCAAGAAAGACTATAATTCACAGATTTGGGGTAGTCACTTAGAAAGATTCTGCTGTATGCTCAATCTTTACAATAATTACTGATTTAGTGACATATGTATATTCAAACCAATATGAATTACAATTGTAAGCAAAGCATAAAGTTTTTATGATGCAACCATATTTATGAGAATGAAACAATCTTAAATCATGATAAATTAAGCTGGCCCTTAGAGAATGAATGGGAGTGCAGATCATTCAGATATAAGGGATGAATCTTTTGTGTAATGACAATATTTTATATATTTATCAAATTCTTTTCATTAATATTCAATACTGAATTTCACAGATGTTTTGGGATGATTATTTTAAAATTAGCACCAAATAATATCTATTAGTTAAATCAATGTTGGCGTAATACTTTAATTATAACTGATGCTTTGCAGTTTGATTTTCATTTTTGCTCCAATCTCTCAAGAATTGTTGCTGATAATAGCTCCCCCATTACTCACCTCTCCAAATCCTCCTTTTCCTAGAACTCTGTAATGTCTAAATGTATTTTTTGTTACAGGTTGCCTAGTTAGTAAAAAGACAAAAACAAAAAAACAAAAAAACACCATAGGTTAGACATCTCACACTACACATCGGCTTTAAAGAAAACAAGCCCAATTCTTACTTGATCCTACTCCATTAAAGGATCAATATCTTTCCTTTGGCTAAGTGATCATGTAGAAAGGGACACACACATAGCCAGATGAATGCTAATGAGCACAATGGATGCTCATGGTCAAAATGTGGGGTGCCCTCCAGAAGAATAATCTACAAGAAATAAAGACTGTTTCTAGTGGGATGGATCCTAATAAGAAACAACCCTTCCAAGTTTTCCAAGAGTTTTTCCATAAGATCAGTCCTTACTACTCCTAGGTGCTAATGGCAGCAAATGATACACAGGAGAAGGGTCCTCAAAGCTCGCCATGCTTTTAGAGGAGTATCTCACATCATCAAAAAAGAGTTGGGGGGCAGCTAGGTGGTGCAGTGGATAGAGCGCTGGCCCTGGAGTCAGGAGTACCTGAGTTCAAATCCGGCCTCAGACACTTAACACTTACTAGCTGTGTGACCCTGGGCAAGTCACTTAACTCCAATTGCCTCACTTAAAAAAAAAAAAAGAGTTGGAAACTCTCCCCACCCCCACCCCCACCCCCGCCTTGCTTTGCACTCCCCCTTCCTCTTCAGGGCAAGGAATGATTTTGCCTTTTATTCTTGATATCCCCAGCTCTTGGCACAATAGCTGGCATATAGTTAACTGCTTCATAAAATTCTGCTGACAGACTTGTATTACCATACTGAAGAATTCTTTAGAATCTGATGGCCTGGCCATTTCACAAGCCATCACTCATCCTTTGATTGGGAATTATCTCAAACTCAGAAAGTCCAATGCAGAACTCATTATCTTTCCCCCAGATACTCACTCTCCTTTTCTCAACTAACTCCCAACTCTGCTGAGTGCATTCCTGCCCTCCCAAGGCCCCCAGGCTCTTAGTTCAGGCATATTGCCCTTGACTCCAGGGGAGCATTCAATGAAAAACCCAGCTCCAGCCTTGCTTCTCCCTTGCCCACGGCTCTTTACTGTCTGGCCTACTGTAATGGCTTTTGGGCCAGGTTTAGATCAGCTTTATCTTCCCCACCTCTAGCCATCCTGTCCACAACAGCCCGAGGGCTCCCCCTCACAGCACAGCTCGGACCTCACAACCTTCCAACCTAACAAACACCTCCTGGATAAAAAAACCAAAATCCTCTGGCTCTGCAAGGCCTTCACTCCTGGGCCCCAGCCAGTCCTTCTAGTCTTCTCTGACTGGACTTCCCTCCACCTACTCTATGGCTCCAAGCCTGCTCACTGGCTGCTCTTCAAGACTGGAATGCTCTAGTTCTGCTTCCAGAACTCCTAACAGACTTAGCTCAAATCCTGCCTTCTGCAAAAGGCCCTTCCTGCCCTGGGCTACCCCACAGTATACAGCTGTTTGCATTGGAATGGGAGATGCTTGAGCAGAGAGGCTGCACTTTTGCTTTTCTTTATATCCCTAGTGTTCAGCACTGTGTGTGAAACATAGTAAGCACATCACAAATGCAATGGTGACCTAGAGTCCATTAAAAAAGGGGGCGGGACTTCAAACTCCAGCTACAGTATATGAATGTAATGGAATATTACTGTGTAATAAGAAATCATGAACAGGCAGATTTCAGGAAAACCTGGAAAGACTTGTATGAACTGATGCAAAGTGAACAGAACCAGAAGAACACTGTACATAGTACTGTGATGATCAACTATAAATGACTTAGCTCTTCTCAGCAATACAATGATCCAAGACAATTCCAAAGGACTCAAGATGAAAAATGCTTTCCACCTCCAGAGAAAGAACTGGTGGACTCTAAATGCAGATTGAACCATACTATTTTCACTTTCTTTATATATGTATATATATTTTTTGGTGGTTTTTTTCCTTTCAGTCTATTTCTTCTTTCACAATTATGACTAACATGGAAATATGTTTAACATGATTGCACATATATAACCTATATCAAACTGCTCATTGTTTTAGGAAGAGGGGAGGGAAAAAATTTGGAACTCCAAATTTTGCAAAAATGAATGCTAAAAAAAGTCTTTACATATAATTGGAAAAAATACTGTTTTAAAAAAAGAAAAAAAAGAAAATCTAAATGATACATTAAAAATACCTGACTTCATATACAATGTTGCATATCCACAGATCCTGACCACTGCAAAGGAGTGGACATCATATCTTCTCATATCCCTTATTTGGGACCAAGCTCATTTTTTTTGGTTTTTGCTTTTTGTCCAGGATATGCTAGTTTTAGTATAATTTTCATTACTTTTATTAAACACAAAAAAAGAAGGGGGAAGAGGATACACGAAGAAGGGGAAAAAAGCATTCTAAAGAATATTTCCGTCATTATAGTCTTGTTTTCTAAGCAAAAAAAGTAAAAAAGTTAATTGGAATGAATGATTTTCCAAAGATCTTATCAATTCTAATTGCTAAATGCCTCCCTGACCTGGAAGGTTAACATGCATAATAAAATAAAACAACACAGAGCTAAACCAAGAGAAATTTTCACTCTTACTTTCAGGGATAAACAATGTAAATAATAAGGAGTTTCCTTCATAGAATTCTATAAAAATTACAATGGAATTTACACAAAATATTAAAAATTCCTATCTCCACCATGAAAAATGTGGAAAAAACAACACACACACATACACCATACCTTTCCAACCATTTCCACTGTAAAAATCGAGAGAAAAACATACTTTCTTGGTACTCCTCAAATGGTCTTCCATTTAAATAATCATGGACAACCCTAGAAAAATATATTACACAATTACATCTTTCTATATTATAATATGACTATACATTGATGGGTCAACTGAGTGAAATGAGTTATTTACCATAAAAAACTGCTTACAGGGAATTTTACATAATTCAGAGAACAAATATATGTCATGGGTTAAATTTGGACTTAGGGAATCTTGACTCTCTAGTACTTGTGCTGCTACTGGTACTATTACAGCAATACTCTATTATGTGGGGATTGAGAATGCATTTTTAATTTTAAAAATAGGAAAATGGTTATAGTGTATAGAATTTCACATGTAGATAATAATTTGGGAATACGTATTCCATGCATCCAGACAGGTATCTGAGAACATGCTAATGATAAAAATTGTAAAATGCCCATTAAAAAATGCATCTCCTTAGATAGCTGAGGACAATAACGGATGACAGTATTATTAGCTACAGTGTGGATTTGTATATTAACATCAGTTCTTTTTAAGTGAAAACTAACTTGGCTTACAATTGTATTTGTAGGATCTGTTCCTTTTTACAATTCTGGCTACTGTTCAATATACTTAGGTTCATGTTTCTTCTGTTGTTGAGTGTTAGTCCTCAGTTCTATCACATAGTTGCTTTTAAAAATTAATTTTGAATGTAAAATATCATTACAATTAAATTATTATATATTTACCTTCAAATTAATGAAATTAAATTTATAATTTCAAATTATAAAGTTTAATTCTCATTAATTCTCAATTAAAATTCTTTGACTTCTTATATAATCATAGTAAGTATTCCCTTCTAGTTTTACTTCTTTTGCATTACTTTAAAATGGTATTTATTTTTTATATTCCTCATACTTGTCAATCTTAATTGCATTAATTGTATTTGGTTATATTAACTTACTATTTATTTAATCATTATTTAATGATGAGTCCACAATACAGATCAAGAAAATATAAAAAAGAAAAATAAACCCTAATTACAATATTAACAAAAGGTTTAAGATATTTTGGAATTAACTAGGAAGGCACATAACCTGTATAAATACCATCATAAAATCCCAATGACTGAAATAAGAGTTAAGTAATATTCAAGGATGCATCAGATTGATATGGGGAAAATTATATTAGCCCCAAAATTAATTTATGCAATACCAATCAAAATACCCAGGGTATTCAATAAAAATTACAATGAAATTTATGTGGAAAAACAAGCAGGTAAAACCATAAAGAGGGATGCTGGGGGAGGGGGAGGAAGCTAAAGAATGTGCTTTCATATAACATGCCTTTAAAACATATTACACAATGCTATTATTTTTAAATCTATTTGGTACTAGGCAAAAAAATAAAAATAATAATTAATAGACCAGTGGATCATAGAATTACAGATTCGTAGATGCAAAGAATCTTAAAAGTAATTGAGTATAGCATCTTCAATTTACACTTGAGGAGCAGATGCCCAAAAGGAGGGCAGTGACAAGATTTCAAAGCAAGTCCCTCTTTGAGGATAAATCTAGGGCTTTTAATGGACACACACAAAAAGCATACAAAAATTGGAGGAAATAAAAACTGGTTAAAGGATTAGTTATTTAACAAATGTACCTGGGAAAATGTGTATTTGTCTATCAATATAAAGTAGCATTAAACCCACATCTTATCCAATATGCTTCAGTGAATTACACTCTTATGAAAGCTTAACTGTTAACATTCTTTTTGGCAAATACAACAAAAATCCAAAATATATTTTTTAAAAGGTCACAACAGTCAAATTCAACTCAATTCAACAAATACTGGAAAAAATGCTCCAGGTCACTAATAATCATGAGCAAATTAAAACAACACTGAAGTAACATCTTCTACTTGAAACTCAGTGTTGGTGAGGTCATGTGAAAACAGGAACATTTCTACAATTCCCCACTCCTGCTTTTCATATAAATAATTTTCCTAGCTCTGCTAATGTCACTCTGCACTGGTCCATATAAATCACTTCAGGTTTCTTTAAATCCATCCCTTTCATCATTTCTTATAGAATAATAATATTCCATTAAACACCTATAATATAATTTGCTAAGTCATTTTCAAATTTATGGGCACCCATTTTTGTTTCTAGTTCTTAACTGTAACAAAATGTGCCACCATAAATATATTTGTACATTTGGGTCCTCTCCCTCTGTCTTTGACCTCTTTGGGACTATTCATGAGATTGCTGGGACAGTGGGTATGAAGAATCTAGTGACTTTTGAGGTATAGTTGTTAGTTTTTTCTTCCTTCCGTACATTAGCTTTAGTCACCTTTTTTTTGGGGGGGGGGCAGGTCAATGAGGGTTAAGTGACTTGCCCAGGGTCACACAGTTAGTAAGTGTCAAATGTCTGAAGCTGGATTTGAACTCAAGTCCTCCTAAATGCAGGGCCGGTGCTTTATCCACTGAGCCACCTAGCTGCCCCTTTAGTCATCTTTCTTACCCACACCTGATCTTGCAGCCTGTGATTTGCTTCCACTAACCTGTCCTAACTATGTTTTGTACTATACCTCTTCAGCCTCAACATATTTTCCTATTTTAAAGCGTAAGATCTATCTCTATTTAATAAAAAAAAACATATTTATTGAAATTCTGGTATCTACTTAATACTTTTCAATCACACGGAAGGCAGGATAATACAATGAAAATAGAGCTTGTCTTGAAGCCACAAAGACCTAGGTTCATATTACATCTCTGACACATGGTGACTTAACATCTCAGTGCTCTAAGCAACTCTAAGACTCTGATTACTTGTAGCAAAGTCCTTAAATTTTTCCTCCCTGGAACTTCCTGTATAAGTGAAATCACAGGTCAAGTCTCTATCACTCTCCCACTTAGTCCTTAAATAAACCAGGCTGACGAGAAGAAGTAATTTGAATACTTCTAATGATGAAGGGCCAGAGATGTTACTATAGTCTGGTTTATATTCTAAACTTGTTTCCCCACAAACACAATTGTCCCAAATCCTAGATACGTGGAAGGATCAATAATCTGACTGACAAAGGAATTCACTCTGTGCACATGGGTCACAACTCCTCTACATCTTCTTTTTCCCTCTACATCTTCTCATTCATATATGTGCCTTATTGCAAAGACCTCTAATTTCAAGTTAGAGGTTAGTGAAAATTAAAATGTAATTTATGTTCTTATCCAAATTCACAGATCCCCTGAAACCTATTCATAAATTCCATGAGGGTATCAGGTTATGAATATCATGACTATAGGAACTTTGAGTGACCATTATTTATAGGTTCTGATAATGGCATCATTGCCAAATAGCTGTGTGATTCTGCTCAAATTATATTTCCATCAGTAATGTGAAGCTAATACCATCCTTCCAGCAACCACAGAAAGCTATTATGAAGATACTGAAGTATAGATGAGAAGGCATTTTACATTTTTAATGTCAAAGGATTATAGAAAAATAACATAATAATGAAGCAGAAGCATTAAAGGACTATAAAACCTAGGAAAACTTCAACTGAGGCTAATACAAAAGCTCACCTGGGGATGGGATCAATAAGATACCAGACTGGGGGGAATCTAGGTGGCGCAGTGGATAAAACACCGGCCCTAGATTCAGGAGGACCTGAGTTCAAATCCAGCTTCAGACACTTGACACTAGCTGTGTTACCCTGGGCAAGTCACTTAACCCTCATTGCCCTACCCACCCCCCCAAAAAAGATACCAGGCTACTGCAATTTGCATATTTCTATAAGGTTTCTATATTCTAAGAGTAATCAATAAAGCCCTATGTAATTTAAGCTTTGGTTACTTTAGAAGTTGGTCATTCTTTTTGCCATACAAGGAAAAAGATTAATTAATTCAAGGTTTCAGAAGAAGGATTTTTTTTTTTTTAAGGCAATGGGGGTTAAGTGACTTGCCCAGGGTCACACAGCTAGTAAGTGTCAAGTGTCTGAGGCCGGATTTGAACTCAGGTACTCCTGAATCCAGGGCCGGTGCTTTAACCACTGCGCCACCTAGCTGCCCCAGAAGGATATTTTTTAAGAGAAGTTTATGTTTTATGAATTAATGCCTAAGAATGAAATGCTCAGAAAAAGAGGGATAGAATCTTGAGGCAGCAGAAAAATCACAGGAAATTTTAGTTCAACTTGGGAGTCTTCAGTTCATTATTAATTTGCTCTTACTAATGAATTTATTTGCTTTCACTTAAAAGTAAGCTGACTAGAACATTGTATCTTAATTTTTTAATTTTAATTTTTAAAATACTCTGACAATATTTGTAAAGTATTTTTTAATTGACAATAGGAAAAAAAGTTACCTTAACATCTGGTCATAGCAATACAATATTTTACAGTTTTTGTTAATAATTAAAGTACTGTGCATTCATCACTTACCTAGTGCAGTCTTTAAAAAGTTCTTTGCAAGGGCTCTGCTCCAGCCTCTCTTTACATTCTTTCACTATATCCTGAGGTATTTCCGGTAAATGGGCAGCAGACTTCACATAATACAAACCAAATGAGCACAATTAATAATCTTAAAATAAATCCTTCATTAGCAAAGCTTGTCAAGGAAGGAAGAGGAAAAGGTTAATCAAATTAATTGACTGTAGAGACTTTAGTTTAATTTTGATAAAATTTGAATTTGTACATAATTGAAACTAGAAACATAAACAGAATTCCAATGAAATATTTTAAAATATGTTCTGATTTCTTAATATTGTAAAATTAAGGAAACAGTTGAATTTTTATAATCTAAGGCAAAATTTTTAAAGTGCAAAGTCAAAAACAGGTTAAAAAGGAGTATAATGAGAAGAAAAAATTCATGACACTCAAATGTAAACAGAGAACACTCAATAAATGTGAAACAGTTCAATATGTTAACTGTTATCTTGTTATAAGGATTGACTATTTACACAATTCTAAAAATTATTCACAAATGTATGTATATATATATATATATTAATATAACCTTTGGAAATTTCTCTTATATATTTCCCTAGTTCTATGCATCAGTGCTATTCTCTCAAAAGTCATATGTGGGGTTTTTTTGTTTTGTTTTGTTTTTTAGTGAGGCAATTGGGGTTAAGTGACTTGCCCAGGGTCACACAGCTAGTAAGTGTTAAGTGTCTGAGGCTGAATTTGAACCCAGGTACTCCTGACTCCAGGGCCAGTGTTCTATCCACTGCGCCACCTAGCTGCCCCAAAAGTTGTATGTTTTTTGAAAGAACAAGTTGTATGCTCCTTAACCCTGACTAAAAACTCAACTACAAAACATAATCTAATATTAATATGTAAAAGAATGAGCCTTACAGAACTTAATTCATGGAGAAAATGAAAACAATGGTTAAAAACTTCCATTAATATATATATATCTGTATATATATATATATATATATATATATATATATATATATATATATATCTGTGTGTGTACACACACACATATTTGCTTCAGAAACAAAAAGGAGAGATATTGCTGACTCCTCAATAAATAAGAGGAGCTGTCAAAAGATGGATGCATAGATGTGTTTTAAAATTATACCTTGAAGTGCAAGGGATGCTAAGAAATAGAGGTGACAGATAAACATACTCTAGGTATGGGAGAGAACCAGTAGTACAAAGGTAAGTAATATCACTAAAGCCAATCTGGATGGAACAAAGAGAATGAGAAGGGGAGTAAAGGTTAATAAAACTAAAAAGGCAGGTTGGGGTGTCAGACTGTGATGGATTTTACATGCTCAAAAGAATTTATATTTAATTCTAGAAGTGTATTAAAGATTTGCCTGCAGGTGATCGGATGTATACCAAACTATCTTCTTATTGCTAGAGGAAGCTGAACGTCAACAGCTGGAACACTTTGGCCCCTGGATGGTGCCTTAAAGTAGAGGCTAAGGCTTCATGAGTTATGACTGCTGTGGCACCACTGGATAATGACTAAAGCATAAATTTTCTTGAACCTTTAGCACACGGTCCATTTTATAGTTTTATCACCTAGCAATGGAGTCTATTGTCAAATGACCAGCTTACCTAAATATAGACTGGCTTATTACCAGAAGGTTGATCTTCATTTGGCAAATGAATTTTACTGGCTAAAGGTAGTAATGAAGACTTATTGTGGTATAAAGAGATTGTAAAAATTGCCAGATTAATGGCACCTTACAAGCCATTTTATTTTTCATCATTATTTTATTATTTTCCAGTTACATGTAGAAATAGCTTTCAACATTTGTGGGTTTTTTTTTTTTTTGTTTTGGGTTTTTTGTGTGTGTGTGTGAGGCAATTGGGGTTAAGTGACTTGCCTAGGATCACACAGCTAAAGTGTGTAAAGTGTCTGAATCCGGATTTGAACTCAGGTCTTCCTGAATCCAGGGCCGGTGCTCTATCCACTATGCCACCTAGCTGCCCCTCAACATTTGTTTTTATAAGATTTGTAGTTTCCAATTTTTCTCCCTCTCTCCCCTCACCAAGACAGCAAGCAATCTGATATAGGTTATAATATATGTACAATCACATTAAACATATTTTTGCATTAGTCATGCTGTGAAAAAAGAATCAAAGCAAAAAGGAAAAACAAACAAAAAAAGAAATAGTATGGTTCAATCTGCATCTAGATTCCATAGTGGTTTTTTTTTGAGGGGCAATGAAGGTTAAGTGACTTGCCCAGGGTCACACAGCTAGTAAGTGTCAAGTGTCTGAGGCCCGAATTGTTACAAAGCATTTTATCCAACATTTTATTCCAAAGAAGAAACCCCACAACAAATTAACACAGTAAGTCATCATCTAGACTTTCTGAAGATTTCCAACGGAATATAACCCACTGTATACTGAGGCAATCTATTTTACTTCTAGATAGCTCTCATTTTGGGGAACTTCTTATAGCAAATCAAAACTTGTCTTTTTTTCAGCTCTAACCACTGCTTCACAGGTTCGGCTTTATGGGGCTGAACAATACAAGACCATCCTCTTCTTCACATTAAAACCCTTCCCATACATGAACCATAGTTCTCATGTTCCCCCTGAATGTTCTCTTCTCCTAGCTAAACACATCTCCAGTTTTTTCAAATGATTATGATATAGCATGGAATAAAGACTCTTTATTATCCTGGCTGCTCTCTTCTGTATCATGTTAAAATCCTTGCTAAACTGTGACACTCAGAATCAAACTCCAGATGTGGTCTTACCATTTGGGACTCTCACCTCCTGATTCCTAGGGGCTATGTTACTCAGTGAAGTACATGGCAGCATTTGCTTATTTGGCTGACATCACATCACTGACATATTGATTTGATAAGGCACGAAAATCCCCATATCTTTTTAAGCCTAAGAACTAGTTAGCCTTCTTTTTCTGCCTCCAATATCAATACTTCCACTTGTTAAGGTGATTTGTTTTTTTGAAAGTGTTGGACTTTACATTGACCTATATTAGATTTATCTTATTGTAGTTCTAGCTTATCAAGATCTTTTTGGTTTTTAACTATTATGCAGCGTGTTAGCTATTGCTTTCAGCTTTGTCTTCTGCAAATTTTATATATGTCATATATACTTTTTTCTTTTTTTTGCAGGGCAATGAGGGTCACGTGACTTGCCCAAGGTCACACAGCTAGTAAGTGTCAAGTGTCTGAGGCCAAATTTAAACTCAGGTCCTCCTGAATTCAGGGCCGGTGCTTTACCCACTGTGCCACCTAGCTGCCCTGTGTCATATCTAAATCATTAATACAAGTGCCACAGGACCATACCCATTACCCTAGGGCACTCTAAAGGATCCCTCCTTCAAAATGACATCAAACTATTAACAGCTACTGAGTTCAGCTGTTCAAACAGTTCTGACTTAATCTAAATGTGCTACCAGGTGGCCCAAATCTCTCCATTATTTCCACAAGAATAGCACAATATATTTCCTCAAATGCTTTGCTAAAATCTAGGTAAACTATATATATCACTTCCAGGTTAGCAGCTCTGTCAGAAAAGGAAAGATAGCTACTCTGATATGATCTGGTTTTTTGGTTTTTTTTAAGTGAGGCAATTGGGGTTAAGTAACTTGCCCAGGGTCACACAGCTAGTAAGTGTTAAGTGTCTGAGGCTGGATTTGAACTCAGGTACTCCTGACTTCAGGGCCAGTGCTCTATCCACTACGCCATCTAGCTGCCCTCGATATGATCTGTTTTGATATCTCAATGGGGTTTCATTTCTCAAATACCAAAAGAATTTAATAATAATATGGCTATTTTACCTATAATTAGGTTCCATGACAAGATTCCTAATGACAGCATTATAATGAGGTTTCAGTTTTTTCCCCCATGAATAGCATAATTATTTCAAATACTATTTTAAGATACATTGGAAGAGTCAAATAATGAGGAAGATAAGATACATTACATTGTTTTATCTTTAACATAGCACATTTTATGTGAGCCAGCTAGGTGTTGCAATGGATAGAGCACTGGCCCTGAAGATGGGGGGCCCTGAGTTCAAATATCACCTCAGACACTTACTAGCTGTGTGATCCTGGGCAAGTCACTTAACCCCAATTGCCTTAGACATCCAGGGCCATCTCTAGTCATTCTGATCTATATCTTGCCACTGCACCCAGATGGCTTTGGAGGAGAGAGTGGCGTTGGTAACCTGCACAGCCTTCCCTCACTTAAATTCAATTCAGTGCACGTCATGACATCACCCTAATGTCATGGGCCTCTTCAAAAAGAAAGGACAGTGGCAGCTAGGTGGCACAGTGGATAGAGCACCGGCCCTGGAGTCAGGAGTACCTGAGTTCAAATCCAGCCTCAGACACTTAATACTTACTATCTGTGTGATCCTGGGCAAGTCACTTAATCCCAATTGCCTCACTAAAAAAAAAAAAAAAGACAAACAAGAAGTATATTTTATGTGAAAAATCATCTTCAAATTAATTTCTTTTTTAAAAATTTATTTATTTATTTAGAATTTTCCCTACCTTACATGTAAAAATAAATTGTAACATCAGTTTTTATAACTTTTTGTTCCAAATTCTCTTCCTCCCTCCCTACCCGCCTTAAAAACTCAAGCAATTTAACATAAGCTATGTTTGCAGTCATGCAAAACATATCAGACAAAAAAATTTTATGCATTTTTATAAGTCCTTCAGCAAATTAATTTCAAGTAACAAAAGTATAACTGAAACAAGAAAAAGGAGTAAACTTTTATTCCTTCATCTTTCCTGTTGTACCCTGACCCTGATAGTGAGATGAGCAACTTCTCTGAATGTATGAATGATTTTTAAATTAATGTGAATTAAAAATCATGTAAATATTTAATCAGCTTGTGTTAATTATAATGTATCAATGCAACATACAATGCTCTTCTACTTCCTTGCTCTTTTTCCAATTCTTCCTTTCCTCTCCAATTTCACTGCCCCTACTACCTCTTGTCTGGACTCTTTGAACAGCTTCCTAATTCGGTGAATTCAGTTTGCTGCCCTGCCATCTATCCAGTTCATCAATTTAACAACTTGTATCACGCTCATCTCATTTTCTCTCACCACAAATATACAAGTGGCCAAATCTTGTCATTTTTTCTTCTGTGACATCTCTTGCCTTTGTCCCCTTCTTTCTACACTCTTAGCCAACAATCTCCCTTAACACTTCTCACCTAGACTATCACAGTGGCTGCCTAAAAGTGTCCCTGCTTCAAGATTCTTCCCACTCTAATCTGTCTTCCACCCAGCTCCTAAAGCAAAAGCACAGGCTTGTCCACATATTCCCTACCCAATAAATCCAGTGGTTTCCTACTGAATGTAGAATCAAATATTATTTCAACTTAATCTGATTATTTTTTCATTTCAATTTTTGTGAGCTTTATAATGCATACAATTATTAATAGAGAAGCATGCATATATCATTTATGAATAAGTACATATGTGTGAACTCAAAAATTTTTTGCTGGTTGGGATGAGCAATCAAAAAGACTTGAAACCAAAAAAAATTACTTAATATATAAAAGAAAAGGCTTGAAGACTACTGCCCTAAACCCTAGACACTGGTCTCTGCCTCTGGTGTTCCCCCTTTCCCTCCAATCTATTCTACACGTGAAATGAGATTTCTACAAGATCTTTCTACAAGACTGAATTCTTAAACATTATCAAAATGCTTAAAAATCTAGACTTCTTAGCCTGACGTTCAAATACCTTCACCATCAGGCTCCAACCTGCCTTCTGAACCCGATCATCATTAGGCACCTTCCAGAGCCCTCCATTAGTGTGATAAATCTCACCATCTTATCTGTGCCTGTGCTTTTGCTCACACCTTCCCCCACTTTTCTCCAGCTCCTCACTTCTCACTTTCCAACTCAAGTGCTAACACCTCTGAGAAGCCTTTCCAAACCACAAAACTCTGCTCTCCTATAAACTCATAAAAGCCCTTCTCCCAAATACTTATTTAGTCATTAATCATATACTCTTTTCCTGACAAGAGTCAATCATTGTGTAACAGGAAAGAACAATGGATGGAGAGTGAGAAGACCTACAAAGAGTGTAGTTCTTTTTTTGTTTGTTTTTTTAGCATTTTGTTCTAAACCATTCATATGGTAATGCTGAGGAGTTACAGATGATTAAGGGCAAATCTCACCCATCACACTGATTAGTAAATTGTTCATCTATTGAGGCTAAGGCAATGTACCTTCCCATCCTTTTAACATCACATGAATTCTTCAATTATATAAAAATACTTCCTACAAGAGTTTTTAGTCCTGTCACTGTTTGACCTTAGACAAGTCACTGAATTTCTCTAAGACTTGTTTTTCTCACTTGTAGGACAACAACCATAACTCCACAAGGTGACACAATCTGGCCAAGCTATAGGACTTGGGGTAAAAAGTCCCTGGTTTGAGTCTTGGCCCCAGTATATACCATCACTGCCTCTGAGCCTCTGCTTCCTTATTTGTGAAATGGGTATAAGAACACATACTATCTACTTCATAGGATTATCCCAATAAAAGAACTCTGGAAACCCCAAAGCATTGTGGGAACTATTTTAACTTACCTTATTATATTACATTACCATATTATATTATAAGCTCCTTAAGTGCAGGACACTGCCATTATTTTTTCAATTATCCACAGGAACTATTATTAGGTGCCAAATTTGTTTTATTTTATTTTCATTTATTTATTTGTTTGTTTATTGATTGATTGATTGATTGATTGATTGATTGGTGGGGCAATGAGGATTAAGTGACTTGCCCAACGTCACATAGGTAGTAAGCATCAAGTGTCTGAGGCCGGATTTGAAGTCAGGTCCTCCTGAATCCAGGGCCGGTGCTTTATCCACTGCACCACCTAGCTGCCCCAGGTGCCAAGTTTATGCACAGGGCAGTTAGGGGGCTCAGTGGATAGAGTGCCAGGCCCGGAGTCTTCTTCTTGAGTCCAAATCTGGCCTCAGACACTAGGTGTGTGACCCTGGGCATCACTAAACCCTGTTTGCCTCAGTTTCCTCATCTGTAAAATGAGCTGGAGAAGGAAATGGCAAACCACTCCAGTATCTTTGCCAGGAAAACTCCAAACATGTTAATGAAGAGTTGGACATGACTCAAATAACTGAACAACAACAATAAATTTACATACATAAATGCGTGTGGTTGTTATATCAGTTAGGACTTTTTTAGTCTAAGAAAGCCATGCTTAGGAAACTATGCCACAGACAAAGGAACAAAAAAGCTAGCTACAAGAACATGAGAAAGGACTGCACAAAACACAAAACTATCCATCAATAAAGACTTAGTAAAAGGTATTTTTAGCCTTAGGTAGTTTCTCATGAAGCTAAATTAGAGTAGGAGAACATTTTAAAAATTAACTATTTGTTTAGTTTGGGGAAAATTTTTAATCTAAGGAAAAATGCAAATTAATAATATTGATATAATATTAATTTTAAACATCTTGCATTTTAATATGTTTCCTTGGAAGCTAAGAAATCTCAAGTTTGAATCTGAAGAATAATAAGTTACAAATATTATTAGCTAGAGAATAAAACATACCCCATTGTTGAAGTATGTGTTTACAACCTTCAGAGCAGTCTCTCTTCGATTTTCATCTGAAGCCACCTCATATTCTGCCTGGGAAAGAGAAGTGAGGGAAAAGTCTATGTTTTATACATTAAAAAAACCCCAAATATATACCTACATATAGAACAATTATTCAAACTTAAATTGTGTGATTAATTATTGGGTTTAGTGAAGCCTTCTTTGATCCCTTTACTCTATGACCTCTCTAAAAGCCGTATCTTCCTTTCAAAATTTCCTATTGCATTCTGGTTCTTTCCTTTAGCCCTATCTCAAAATTATCATCTCCCTATCAGATGGCAAACTCTTGGACTAGAGATGATATCTCATCCCTGAATTTCCCAGTCCCTACCATAGTGCACTGACCACTTGTCTGATAAAATAATTCATAAAGTCTCCACTTTTTTCACTAATGGAATCTACTTAATAATTGTATACTCATGTAACTTTAGATTTGGGAGGGTTCCTAAGAGATCATCTAGTTCAACCATATTTTACAGTGAAGGAAGCTAAGGACAATTTTTCATTTACTAAGGAGGTTAGGAAACTAAGAAATTAGCTGCCCCATTACTTTCCTAAATTCTCTCTATGCTATACTTTGATTTGGGAGAATTAAACTGGAATAAAAAAAAACTTAAAAAAAAAGAGAATAGCTTGGGCATATAATGAATTAGGTTTTAAAGACCACATAGAGTTTAATTTTATCTTTTTTCCATTTTCAAGGCATGTATGAATAGATATTTTTCAAGAGTTAAGACTAAATCACTATTTCTCAGCCAACAATTTGTAGATTACCATCAGTCTTTGGGAAAGGGGGTGTCATTTTATATAAATAAAGGTGACTAAAGGGATGAAGTTCATCCATCTGATTCTTTTCTCTATAGTTATTCCTACAATGGAAGTAAAGCAACCTTTAGGTGTCTCAGAGAGCTCTTGAACTACTGTAACAAGTATATACAAAAGACAAAATATTTATTGTTGTACCAAATTTTAGTGGCTACCAAATTTCAGAAACACTAGCATATAGCTTGTCTTTTCAGTTCTACTCTGCAATTTTCCCTTGTGAAGGCAATTTTGTCAGTCTCCTAATTAGAATATCAAAAGAACCCAAGGATGCAAGTGAAGGAGGGGGGAGAAAAGGGGGTGGGGCTGGGCAGAGGGGAAACGATTTTCTTAAACTATTTAAAAAGCTATAACTTGCAATAGGCTTTAGAACTACTCTGTTTAGGTCCAGAAAACAAAACCTGGAGTAATAGGCATGTTACAAGAAATGAGTTTTTACCTCAAAAAATGAAAACCTTCCTAATAATCAGAGCTGTCCAGCCTTACTGGGGATCTGGTAGACAGTATTCATGTATCATATAAGTATTGCATTAGAGGACTGCTGATGTTCCCTGTAACTCTAGTATTCAATGATTACATTTCTATTTACTACTTTAAATCGTTATGCATTATTTAAGTCATAAAGTAGAATAGAAAGGCTAAAGATATATATAATATATATATATTTACATGTATGTATCAAATAAAATTCAACACGTTCAGCAAATTATATTCTTCTTTTTAGCTTAGTGTTAAGACATGTTTGGTTTCCTAATATGTACAAGTTTATGACATGAATGGATATTGTTAAACCTTGAATATTTAAAATTTAATTTTGGAGTACAATGAGTATAGTGTTAAACTGGATCTGGTCTAAAAGTTATTCAACTCTTCAAAAAAGTAATAATGAAGGAAAATGAATTATCTATTCAAAATAACAATTTTTTTACTTATAACCTTTCCACAGGCACATTACTACTTCCAGGTACCAATTATAAAGTTTAGGAATGGAATACAGATTAAGGGGTATGATGTTTAAAATATAATGTGGGTCCTTACCTGCCCCCCACCTCAGGTTTTGGGGGGAAAACTAGCTAAGATTTACTGATAAATTCAGCAAGAGTTTAGGCTTTTAAGTATTTATTAAAGTGTATTAGAAGTTAGTGAAGAGAGAGAAGGTAAGACTAGATCACTTATAGAATGGAAAACTCTAGTTTAGATCTATGTGGGATAGACCTAGCAGCCCACTTGAAGTTCTGCCGCCAAGCTGAAGTACCGGACAAAAAGAGACTGATCTAGCAAGCCACCCTCACCTTCCTACTTTCTGTCTCCTTCCCCGAAAAGGGAGGTCGTTCAAGCTGTTTGGTTGAGGGTAGTCTCCTGCTGATATAGTCCATACCCTCTGAGAACAATACCCCACTCAGGGCTGGCCAGGCATGGTCTCAATTTTATCAATCTTAAGTAGGTTCTCATTCAGTTTCTCAGTCTCATCCAATTCAATCAATTCCAAATCAATCTTCAGGTGGGACCCCTGGGCATCTGCCAAATCCCATTATTTTATCACATTCCCCCCTGTGCTTTGTTAAGAAACAGTTGTTTCCTTAATGAAGCAATAACATTACAGATACAGAGAGAAAAGAAATTTTGTGACTCGAATTAACAAAGGCTAAAAGGGGGCACTCCCCTTTTAGCAGGTGGACATTACAAACAGAGAAAAACTAAAGGGGGGCACTCCCTTTAGTAAGTGGACATTATAAACGGTGTATTCAATGGAGAAAAGGAAAACAGGAAAATGTCCATTTGAGTCTTTGGAAGTCTTTTCTCAGATGATTCTTGGGATGTCCTCTGGGTGTAGTTATGGAAGCTGATGAGCAACTAACAATTCTCAGCTGTAGAGTTTCAGGTGTGATTGTAAAGTCCCTCAGGTGTTTCAGATACTGGTAATCAGCTAGGAAAGTTTCCTACAAAATTGAGCTTAACACAACTTTAAATAGCTTTGCCAATAATAAAATCAAACAATGAGTGTTCTTAAAAACATATCTAAGGAAATTCAGAATCTTTTAGAGATTTTACAATTATTGTCTAGTTGTTACACATGAAACATATAATAATAAAAACAAAAACTGAAACATTCTCTAAAACTTAATATTACTACAGGGGAATGAGAAATAATACAACTCTAAGGTCACCTCTTCCAGAGGTTATTAGAGTAGTACCTTTTCCTTTCTTTTATATTCCTCAAAACTATTTTAAGAGAACACGCATTCCCTAAAGTAGCATCCACATAAATATACCAAGAGACATCCAGCAAAAAAAGATAAAGTAGGGTAGCTGGATATAATAAGAATGAAAACTACTCCAAGGCATGAGAAGAATTAAAAAATGAGAAGATTTTTTTTTAATAAGAAGATATCTTTTTAAAAAATTCTTGCCCATAATCTTTGTCACTCAAAAGATGATTTTAAGATATCATTTAACTTTTACTCTGAGAGGTGTTAAATGATAATCTATTATAGTCTATCTTAGATAAAGAATTTTAAAGACCTCAGGTCACAGGCAAATAATTTCCATTTCTCCTAAAATAATTATCTTTGCCACATTATCATTATGAGGGCAACTGAACTGCTTGCATTCATATTCAAAATGCGACATTCATGAGCTGTCATACACTGGACAATTAACCTAATTTCTCCTAGACTCAGTTTCCTTATCTAAAAACCTGATATCTCTAGTACCTACCCTCATAATTTTGTTGTGAGACTTAAATAAGATACTTTCTGTACAGGGCTTTTTGAATTTTAAAGCATTTTATAAATGTCAGTTATTATTACCATAGTGGTGGTGATCTTTCAGTGCTTCTCTGCATAACTGATGTCCCAAGAGCTAAATATCCTTTATTCATGACTGAATAAAATGTCCCTAAAATAAATTACCTAAACTTAATATTTGTAAAACAAAATTTAAGACAGAAACAAAGATCTAAACTCTGAAAAGCTGCTGAAACAGTGAAAGATCAGAACTTTCAGTGTTCCACTTGGATAGAGAAACTAAATAACATTTACCTAAAATGAAAAGAGAAACTATTTGAGAGGTCAACAAACCTCAGTGATTAGGATGTTTCTGACATATACAACTTTACCTCTGATATAATGTGCTTATGTATGTGTATGTGTATATGTGTGTATGTGTGTGTGTATATACATATATATGTGTGTATGTGTATTTGTGTATATACGTGTGTGTTGGTATATATATGTATGTACATGGGTGTATATGAACACACACATGCACATATACACAAAGTGGTTGGACTGAATTTTGCTTTGTTACTGACACCCACATAGACATACACACACCAAAACAAAAATTCAGTCTGGCCACCATTTTGGCAGAATTCTCTGACATAACCTAGTCCAATGTGCTAGGAAAATGAATCAAAATGCTCTTTGCCTTAATTCAGCAACTTTAAGAGCTGACAATCATTTTAGGTGTCTAAACTCTCCAGAATGAGAATATTGCTTCAGGAATAATTCTGGAAAGTCTTGGGCATGATAGACTCTAGGATGCATCTTAATGGAAGTGGCTTAACATTCAACTTTCCTAAGATCATAGATCAAGAGCTGGAAGAGACCTCAAAGTCCACCTAATATTACAGATGAAGGCATTCATCTACAGATGTAACCCTCATGTTACAAATGAGGAAACTGAGCCCTAGGGAGGTTAAGGGATTTGCCCAAGGTCAGCATCAAAGGTAGGATTTGAACCCAGATCCTTTGATTCCAGAACTTTCCATTTCTACTATACCACACTGCCTCCCTCAAGAGCTACCTCATAATTATACAATTTGATAAAAGAAAGCTCAAATCACTAGAGTCTGAAATTCACTCACCCTTGGAGCTGAAGTCTCTGCCACAAAAATGCCTTCTAGGTTTCTTACTTAAATTTGTAGTCCTAGGGTGGTTCAAAAAAAAGCTTCTGTGAGTTTTCTTAGCATCACATTTATGTCCCAAGACACTGAAGGCTGCTTCAGTAGTGGCTTAGTGTCCCCAAAGAGACTTTTGCAAACTGAATTAGGTCACATGCTACCAACTTAAGCAACCAGTTCAGTTTTCTGCACACTACAGACATTGAACAACTGCCACTTGTGCTTCTTGTCAAAGGCTTAAATTACTACTAAAGTGACTTTGGGGCAGTTCATTTGAGGTAGGATTCCAAAAGTTTGGGTGACAGCTAGATCAAACATGGATCCATTCTTAATCTGACTAGATGACCGAATGCCAGGTTCAAAATGGAGAACTAGAGCTATTCAAACTGGAAGGGAGCCACTGGAATCATATCTAACTTATCTTTGTGTTGTTCAAAAAAACCTTTTCTGCTAACAATTCCCTCCTCATGGTAGGGGAAGTATCTACAACCATCTCCCTGTGTTACAACTCAACTTGTGCAATAAATATATTCCTTTACAAAGTTTGTAGCAGATTGAAATTTTGTGAAATGAATCATTCTCCCATAGGCTTGCATTTCAGAAATGCCTTACCAAACAAAAATCTTTAGTCACAAATCACAATTAAATATGTGGAAAATGCTTTTAAAGGACATAAAAGAACAATATAATAAAAACTGACAGTTATACTTCAAAACTGATTTAATTATGAATGCTATAGTAGTAAGGACGTAACAGCTTGGAAAAACTCAAGGAAATAGCCTTGGTTGGAAGGGGTAAAAGGGCCAGGATCTTGGGGTATTTTTCTGGGAAAACTTGAGAGTTATGACTACACAATCTTTGGTTTCCAAAGGTTAGCAGTCATTTCTATGCCCAGTAGACTACACCATAAGACTTTGCCCTTAACTATGACAGGTGTGCACCACCTGTATTTAATCAGTCCTATCTGAGTTGTTGTGTTTCTGAAGGACAACCCTCTGGTTTTTTTTTCCTTCTCCTAATACAAAGTTAGTTGATCAAAATCCCCATAAAGAGAGGAACTATGCCTTATTTACCTTTACACCCCCCCCCCCACCTTAGTACACAAGGCCTCTCATATGGAAGGTACTCAATGAATATTGATTGGATGAAGGAATATATAAATCAAATCTAAAATGTAACTGTAAGGACTAAATTGCCTATTTCAAAACTTCTAATGATTTGCAAACAAACCATTAAAGTTGTCCTAATGGTTTTTAAACAAACCCTATACCTCATCTGTCCATCTATGGATTGAAAAGCAAATTAAAGGACCACCTAGCTCCATCCTTTAGAATCACTCCCTAGCTTATCAGCTTCTCTGTATACAGTAGTCTCAAAGAGCACGTAGACTGCTAGGTCAACGGTGTGTCCCTAATGCTCCAGGAAAGAAGTAAAATGTGAATTACCTAACTGATCATTAATAATACATCCTGATTTCTACTGAATTACTTGCTATTCAAAGATTCCAAATACCTTAGAGAGAATCAAAACTGTAAGGAGGGACTCCAGGGGGAAGAAACTCCATCTACTATTGTAGAGCAGCATCTTCTCTGAGACTTAAGAGAGTATCCTAGAGCACCCAGAGACTAAGTGACTTGCTCAAGGCCATACAGTCAAGCTTTATCAGAGGTGGGACTTGAAACCAGGTCTTCCTGACCCAGGGATGGCTCTCTATTCATTCCTCCTTCAGCTGCCTCATGATGATGAAAAACAGAATGGACTGCCTTTTGAAATAGTGAGTCTCCTGTCACAAGAGGTGTGAAAGCAAAGGATACAAGATCACTTTTGTAGGAATTTATGCTTTTTTTTGGAAGGGGTGGCGAAGGAGGTGGGAAGGAACTGAAGCAAATGAAGAATGAGGTTCCTTCCAACTCTAGTCTTCTGTGATTCTATGTTAGGTTAATCTCTCTACTCAAGTAGAAGGGTTTCATAATTCTAAAGGTGCAGCAGCTGGTATAAGGGAAGGAATGCTCTTTATGGGATCAAAGGACCTACCACTGCTACTCACTATCTGTGTGACCTTAGGACAAGTCACTCCTTCACTTCTCTGGGCCTCAGTTTCCTTTACCATAAAGGGAAGGGGCTGACCTAGGTCATCTGCAGCTCTAAATCTATGATCCTGTAAATAAATAAACAGAAAAAAGATAGACAGATAAATAGGTCAATCCCTTGCCTGAGGGAGCACATCTACAACATTCCCAACAAACCGTTCCCCAGTCTCTGCTTGCATACTTTTAGTGTCTGGGAACTCACTACTCTCCAAGGCAGCTCATTTCACTTTCACACAGCTTTGATTTTTAATAAGTTTCTTCTTAAACTTTAATCTGTTCCCCTGTAATTTTCAAAAACCGTGTGGTATGGTAGAAAGCATTCTAGAGTTAGAATGAAGAATTCTTACTAGCTGTAGCTGTGTGACCACGGGTAAGTAATTTATAGTGAGCTGTGGTTCCCTCATCTGTAAAATGGAGACTAATGCCTTTAGTGCCTACCTCTCAGGGTTATTATGAGCACCAAATGAGATAATGTATGTCAAGTACTTTATAGGCCCTGAAGCAGATATAAAGTCAATTAGTGTTATTTTTCCCACTGGCCAATTTTTCTTCTCTGGAGCCAAGGAGAATAAGTCTAGTCCCTCTTCCAATATTTGAATGATTTAAAATTGTTGTCACGTCTTACTTAACTCTTTTTCAGGACAAACACTCATTTCCTTCAACTAATCTTCATATATCTATTTTTGGTTTTCCTCACCATGCTACTGAACCTTCCCTGGTTACAGTAAAGGTTGTCAAGGTTCCTCCTAACTGAACACATTCTATGAGTGGTCTGAACAGTATTCTAAGTACTATGAGGCAGTCATCATCCATGCCCTGGACACTTGATGTTTGTTAATATTATCTAAGCTCTAATTAACTTTTAGGAGGCTGCCATGGAAAACTATTCATTGTGAGCTTTCAGTAAACTTAAAATAAGTCCTTTTCACATCTAGCCACCTCTCATTTGTCATGTACAGTTTCACATTTGTTAGTCCTCTCTAACTAGATTGTAAATTCCTTTAAGGCACTAATCAAGTCTTATATTTCTTCTGTCTCCCCCACAATAGCTACCAAGGAGCTATGCATATATTAGTATGTTCAGTATATACTGGAATCAGTCTTAACCTTCTTTGAGTTAACTGGACAAGTTCTGTCTTGAACACAGTATCTAGTGCTCTTCCCTTACTACTTGGTTTGAAATTTCTGACAAAATGTGACAGGATCTCTGGCAGACACCCAATGGAATGGAAAGTGGTTGAGTGTGAAAATATGGCTGAGTAAGAGCATCCAGAATAAGAGGCAAAAGAAAAACACTAGCACAGTGGTTTACTGTTACTCCAAAAGCATAAAAATTTTAAAATTAATGTAAGTCTAAGCTAAGAATTTAGCTCTAAGAAGACCAACACAGTTCACTGCATAGAGCAGGAGTTCAATAAACATTTGTCAACTGATTGATACAGTCTGCAAAAGAAGATAAACACCAGGGTACACAGAGAAAATTCTGCATCCACCACCCAACTTGAAGAAAGTATTCTGGGCAACTGCTTCTATAAAGTGACCATAAACCCCTTATTCTTAGTCCCATCCAAGTAAGTTTCATAGTTTTGAAATTTTCTGCTTTTTAAGAAGTAGTGAAATATGAGTGGAAAACAAGAATTTCTTTAGATGTGTAAAGTACAACATTTACTATTAACTAAGTTGAGTTAGGCAGGGTTATGTGTTCGGTCATATTCCAAACTAGAAATTTGCTATACTCGGTTTAAGAAGACTGGAAGATCCCTTCAGCAAAGGATGGTTCCCTGCACCTAAAAAGGCAAGGAAATTGTCCTTGAGAGTTAATTAGCTGAGGGAACTAAGACTTCAACTATTTCTATGCCATCATCATCACCTAAGACATAAAAGCGCTATATACTAGTAGTGAGGACTCCCCAGGTTGAATCAATTTTCCAATGCAGTTCTGACTAGATTGTAGAATGTAGTGGAAATATGCCCTAGTGAACTAATTCTCTCTCTTTCCATGTGACTGTTGACTAAGCTTCCTTTTGGTAAAGATTATATTGTCTACAAGTCTCATTTCATTCTAATTCCAACCGTGAACTATTGGACCATGAGAATAAGAATTCGTCTACAACAAAAGCGCAATCACAGAAATTGTGGAACAAGAAATAGGACTACAAAGACAACTCTTAAGAGTGGCAAATTCTGTTAAATCTGATTGTGCCTCTCATAACATCATGTCTTCCATATCTTTTTGACTCAGTGTATTAGAGGATTCTAAGTGTTCAGCATCTGGGAAATGAAAAGTTACTTTTGGCCAAAAGAGTACTTCTTGGAACTTTAACTTCTCTCCAAATTACATCAGCATAATAAAAATAAAAACCAATATATCACTTAAGAGTTATCTAGGAAGGATGTGATATGGGATATATTAAAATATAAGCTTTAATACTATGGATTATAATTTCTTTACCATAACAATTTGATACCAAGAAAACTGATTCATTCCATCTTACATTATTGCTCAAGTACAATTAAGAATAACTTGAAGTGATTTACTCTCTTTTACAGTATGTTCCTATTATCTTTTTAAAAATGTGACTAAGTAGTCAAAATAAATTGTGATAAGTTGCTTACCACTGCATCCAGAAATTCAATGCATTTCTTTAGATCAAGCTTTGTATCACAGAACTCCCTGAAAAGTAGTCTTCCAATTGGCTGTTTGTCACAGAGACTGTTATAGTCCTTTTCTGAGTACAGAAAGAAAAAGAAAACAACCATGACTATTAGAAACTGCAAAGTGATTTTCTAAATTTTAGTTTACACGTGACATAATGAAAATAACATTATTTGCAGCTTTAATGGCATTATGCTCACTAATTTTTAAATGGAAAATAAAAGATTCACCCTCATGAATAAACATTTCAAATGATGGCAAAAGGGAGAGAAAAGATCATTCAGAAGTAGCATGTAGCACATTTGCTTTCTTTTCATGTCAACTCATTCTACCACTGAAAGAAAGCTGTATTTGAAAGCAGAGTTGGGGATAGGAGGGTGGGAAGGGAAAAGAAGGCCAGAACTAAAAAAAAAAAAAGGTTTTGTTCAATAAAGTAACTCTTAGCATTTTATTTAATGCTTTCTAATTGGCAACCCACTTGCTATATACAGTATTTCATTTCAAAGAAGTTAAATGTTTTCCCAGCAGTTTTTGTCAAATACTGAGTTCCTATCCCAGAAGTGGGAATCTTTGGGTTTATCAAACAGTATATTACTATAGTCATTTACAACTATGTCTCCTGTGCCTAACCTATTCTGTTGATCCACCACTCTATTTCTTAGCCAGTATCACATAGTTTTCATGACTGCTGCTTTATAATATACCTTCAAATTTGGTACGGCTAGCCCACCTTCCTGTGCATTTTTTTCATTAATTCCCTTAATATTCTTGACTTTTTGTTTGTCCAAATGAATTTTGTTATTATTTTTTCTACCTCTATAAAATGATTTTTGGTAGTCTGATTGGTATAATAATTGAGGTAGGAGTGTCTTTTTTTTTTTTTAAGTGAGGCAATTGGGGTTAAGTGACTTACCCAGGGTCACACAGCTAGTAAGTGTTAAGTGTCTGAGGCCGGATTTGAACTCAGGTACTCCTGAATCCAGGGCCGGTGCTCTAATCCACTGTGCCACCTAGCTGCCCCATGTCATTTTTATTATATTAGCTCGGCCTATCCATGAGCAATTTATATTTTTCCAATTACATAGATCTGATTTTATTTGTGTGAAAAGTGTTTTGTAATTGTGTTCATAGAGTTTCTGGGTTTGTCTTGGCAGGTAGACTTCCAAATATTTTATATAGTCTACCGTTATTTTAAATGAAATTTCTCTTTCTATCTCTTGCTGCTGAGCTTTGTTGGTCATGTATAGAAATGCTGATGATTTATGTGGGTTTATTTTATATCCTGCAACTCTGCTAAAGTTGTTAATTGCTTCAAGCAGTTTTTTAGTTGATTCTTTAGGATTCTCTAAGTATACCATCATATCATTTGCAAAGAGTGAAAGTTTTGTTTCTTCCTTGCCTATTCTAATTCCTTTAATTCCTTTTTCTTGTTGCTATAGCTAACATTTCTTTTTTTTTTATTTCATTGTGGTTTTATTTCACTCCTGTTTCTTTTTTTAAAAAATTAATTAATTTATTTATTTTTCCATTACATGTAAAGATAGTTCTCAACTTTTGTTTATAAAAGCTTTCCAATTTCAGATTTTTCTCCCTCCCTCCTCTCCCTCCCCCCTCCCCTAGACAGCAGGTAATCTGATATAGGTTTATATATATATATATACATATATATGTATATATAAAATAACATTAATCCTATTTCTGCATTAGTCATGTTATAAGAGAAAAATCAGAGCAATGATGAAAAGCCTCAAAATAGAAAAAACAACAGCACCAAAAACAAAAGAAATAGTATGGTTCATTCAGCATCTATACTCCACAGTTCCTTTTTTTTTTTTTCCTTGGATTTGGAGATCCTCTTCTATCATGAGTTCCCTGGAACTCTTCTGTACCATTGCATTGGTGAGAAGAATATAGTCCATCACAATAGATCAACACTCAATGTTGATGATACTGTGTACAATGTTCTTCTGGTTCTGTATAGCTAACATTTCTAATACAATATTAAATAGAGGTGATAATGGACATCCCTGTTTCATCCCTGATCTTATTGGGAATGCCTCTAACTTATCTCCATTAAATATAATGTTTGCTGATGGTTTTAGGTAGATACTGATTATTATTTTAAGGAAAGCTCCACCTATTCCTATGCTCTCTAGTGGGTTCTTTTTTGTTTGTTTGTTTATTTTGTGAGGCAATTGGGGTTAAGTGACTTGCCCAGGGTCACACAGCTAGTAAGTGTCAAGTGTCTGAGGCCAGGTTTGAAATCAGGTCCTCCTGAATCCAGGATCAGTGCTCTATCCACTGCACCACCTAGCTGCCCCCTCTCTAGTGTTTTTAATAGGAATGAGTGTTGTATTTTGTCAAATACGTTCTCTGCATCTACTGAGATAATCATATGATTTTGGTTAGTTTTGTTATTGATGTGGTTATTAATATATAATAATATATAATAATGTGGTTATTAATAGTTTTTCTAATGTTGAAGCAGCCTTGCATTCCTGGTATAAATCCCACCTGGTCAAAGTGTATTATCCTGGTGATCACTTGCTGAAATCTCCTTGCTAATATTTTATTTAAGATTTTTGCATCGATATTCATTAGGGAAATTGGTCTGTATTTTTCTTTCTCTGTTTTGGCTCTGCCTGGTTTAGGTATCAACACCATATTTTGTGTCATAAAAGGAGTTTGGTAGAACTCCTTCTTCACCTATTTTTCCAAATAGTTTGTATAGTATTGGAATTAACTGGGGCAGCTAGATGGCACAGTGGATAGAGCACCAGCCCTGGAGTCAGGAGTCCCTGAGTTCAAATCTGGCCTCAGACACTTAATACTTAACTAGCTTTGTGACCCTGGGCAAGTCACTTAATCCCAATTGCCTCACTTTAAAAAAAAAAAAAAAAAAGGAATTAACTGTTCTTTAAATGTTTGGTAGAATTCACTTGTAAACCCATCTGGCCCTAGAGATTTTTTCTTAGGAAATCTATTGATGACTTGTTCAATTTCTTTTTCTGAAATGGGCTTATTTAAGGATTTTATTTCCTCTTCAGTTAATTTGGGCAATTTGTATTTTTGTAAATATTCATCCATTTCATTTAGATTGTCAAATTTATTGGCATACAGTTGGGCAAAATAGCTCCTAATTATTGCTTTAATTTCCACTTCATTGGTGGTGAAATCACCCCTTTCATTTTTGATACTGGTAATTTGATTTTCTTCTTTCAAATCAAATTAACCAAAGGCTTATCTATTTTGTTAGTTTTTTCATAGAACCAGCTCTTAGTTTATTGATTAGTTCTATAGTTTTCTTGCTTTCAATTTTATTAATTTCTCCTTTGATTTTTAGGATTTCTAATTTAGTATTTAGTTGGGGATGGCAGAAACTAGGAATAGACCAACATCTTATACCTTATACAAAAATAAGGTCAAAACAGGTTTAAGATTTAGACATAAAGGGTGATACCATAGATAAATTAGGAAAGGAAGGAATAGTTTACCTTTCAGATCTATGGAGAGGAAAACAATTTATGTCCAAACAAGAGATAGAGAATATTATGAAAAGCAAGATGGAAGACTTTGATTACATTAAATTAAAAAGCTTTTTTGTTTGTTTTGTTTTGTTTTTTTGATGAGGCAATTGGGGTTAAGTGACTTGCCCAGCATCACACAGCTAGTAAGTGTCAACTGTCTGAGGCCGGATTTGAACTCAGGTCCTCCTGAATCCAGGGCTGGTGCTCTATCCACTGCACCACCTAGCTGCCCCAAAAAGATTTTGTACAAACAGAAGTAATGTAGCCAAAATTAGAAGGGAGGCAGAAAACTGGGAAACAATTTTTACAGCCAGCATTTCTGATAAAGGCTTCATTTCTAAAATATATCAGGAACTAAATAAAATTTATAAGAATCCAAGTCATTCCCCAATTGAGAAATGGTCAAAGGATATTGTAAGAATTGATTTGGGGACCCCCCCCACACCTTTGGCTAAGATTAGAAAGCCCCGGGCTCTCAGGGTTATTCTCTGCATGAGCCAGGCTAGCACCCTCCCGCTCCACTTCAGTGGCCAAGCTAAGAAGCCCTGTGGGTCTTGGAGCCTTCAGGGGCAGCTGGCCCGGCTGGATGGCTACGGAAAGCTCCAGCTCCCTCCGCCATGAGGGGATGTTCCCCAGAGATCCGGGCTCACCCAAGTCACACCAGTACAGCCCATGCAGAGGTCCCAGGCATGCAGTGGGGGTCATGGCTCCCTTCAGGGCCCCCCCCCCATTAGCTTGGTGTGCATGGGCGTGGCCAGCCCGAGGTTCAGGGGAGAGAAGGCTTTTATAGACTGGGGGGTAGAGATGCTAGGGGGTCAGTAGAGAAGTGGGGAGCAGAGAAGGAAAGAGCGGCAGACAGTGAAAAGGAGGACTAAGAGAGAAGAGAAGGAAAGACAAGGGGGCTGAAAATGAAAGGAGAGGACTGAGAAAGGAGATACAGAGAGATGCCATGGAGAAAGGGGGGCATGACCAAGGGATGGAGGAGAAGAGAAAGCACAAGCCGCAAGCTAGAGAGCTAGGTGAACAGGTCCAAGTGAGGTGTGGCTGCAGCAGGGACAGGGGCCAGACACACCCACAGGCGAGAGATGAGGGAAATTTGACAGTGGCAGGGAGAAAGTGAAAATGCAGTCAGGTCATATATTTTACTTTTTGTTATCTTTATCTCTAAACTTAATCTAATCAATAAACCCTATTTTTGTGTTTAATTGAAAAGGGGCTTGTTTCTTATCAGTCTGGGAGAAACAGTTGGGGGATTTTTTAAACGGCCCTTACAGACTGGCTTAGGCAGCTAAAAGCCTACAGATTAGCCAGCCAGCCAGGAGTTTACAGATTAGGGTCCAGTTAATATTTTTTCTCAATATGAACAGGCAGTTTTCTGATGAAGAAGTCAAAGCTATCTATTATCATGAAAAAATGCTCTAAATCACTACTGATCAGAGAAATGCAAATTAAAACAACTTTGAGGTACCACCTCACACCTATCAGATTGGCTAATATGACAAAAAAGGAAAATAATAAATGTTGGAGAAGCTGTGGAAAAATTGGAACACTAATGCATTGTTGGTGGAGCTGTGAACTGATCCAACCATTCTGGAGAGCAATTTGGAACTATGCCCAAAGGGCTATGGGACTGCTCATACCCTCTGACCCATTGGTACCACTGCTAGGTCTGTACACATGTACAAAAATATTTATAGCAGCTATCTTTGTGGTGGCAAAGAATTGGAAATCAAGGGAATGCCCATCAATAGGGGAATGGCTAAACAAACTGTGGTATATGAATGTAATGGAATACTATTATGCTGTAAGAAACGATGAGCAGAAATAGTTCACAGAAACCTGGAAGGACTTATATGAACTGATGCTGACTGAGAGGAGCAGAACCAGGAGAACATTGTACACAGTAACAGCAACACTGTGTGATGAACAATGGGGATAGACTTGGCTCTTCTCAGCAGTGCAACAATCCAAAACAGTGTCAAAGAACTCGTGATAGAAAATATTCTCAACATCCAGAAAAAAGAACTGTGAATTATGAATGCTGATTGAATTATACTGTTTCTACTTTGGGACTGGTTTTTTTGTTTGTTTGTTTGAGGTTTTTCCTTTGTGCTCTGATTGTTCTTTCACAAGAAGACTAATGTAGAAATATGTTTGATGTGACTGTACATATACAACCTATATCAGACTGCTTTCTGTCTTGGGGAGGAGGGAGGGAAGGGAGGGGGAGAAAAGAAAAATTTGGAACAAAAAATCCATTGTAAACAAATGTTAAAAACTATCCTTATATGTAATATGTAACTGGAAAATAATAAAATTAAATTTTAAAAAAAGAAGTTAAATGACTTGATCATTGTCAAGCACTTGGTGTCAGAAGTGGGATCTGAACAGCTCTTCCTAAATTCAAGCCCAACACTTTGTCCACTATGTCATACTACTTCAAACACTATACTCATCACAGAAAATGTACTGTATATACCTCCCTTCCCTTGCAACTGAGTAATCCAAATCATAACAAATGACTGAGCTGGGAGTAAGAAAGCAGAACTGTTTCTCTTGTCTTCCAACTCACTCTCTGCATATGATTTATATTTTCTACTGTTTACTTATATGAAATGAGATAATAGTATACTCCTATATCTATTTAGTAATTATATTATATTTATATATTCTATGTTTCCTATGTAAATATAGGTGATGTTTTACATCTGCTAATGCCTCCAAATAATCTGAGAATATATGAATACTAATTTTTGTTCTGGATCAAGGAGAATTAAAAAACAAATGCTCAAAGTGATTAATGTATAAATATAATTTTAACAATCAGATAAATCAATCTAATAGGAAGAGCTCCCAACTTAAAATAAAAACACAATTTTATTGCAAATACACAAAAATAGAAGTATGTCTTCAAAATTATGCTTATAAAATGTTAATACAAAGAAATGCCTTACCGCAAGTGATTGGTAATTAATTTGCTCTTCATTACAAGAGCTCAAACTTTGCTCTCTTCCATAGTAAAAAAAAAAAAAAGTCCATTGCATCATCAATTGGAAAATCAAAGTTCAAGTAATATAAAAATTACTTAGCAGAAATTAGGAGGAAAACAAAGTCTTTTTTTGACATTATTTCTGTACAATTGTTGTTTAAATGACATTGACTCATAGTAGTTCTTCAAATACTGCATAAATCACTTAAAATAAATTTGTTAATAAATTGTGGAATATGGTAATCCCATGAGCTACATTTTAATTTTTTTCTTCTTAATAGTAACCCCTCTCAATTACATGTAAAGATAGCTTTCAACATTCATTTTTCTAAGATTTTGAGTTCCAAATTTTCTCCCTCCCTCCTTTACCTTTCCCCTCCCCAAGACGACAAGCAATCTGATAAAGATAATATATATTTTATACTTATTTATATATATATATATATATACACACACACACAATCATGTTAAACATATTTCCACATTAGTCATGTTATGAAAGAAGAATCAGAACAAAAGTGAAAAAACATAAGAAAGAAAAAAACAACAAAAAACTAACAACAAAAGTGAAAATAGTAAGCTTCAATCTGAATTCAGAATCCATAGTTCTTTTTCTGGATATGGAGAGCATTTTCCATCACGAGTTTCTTGGAATTGTCCTGGATAATTGAGAAGAGCTAAGTCCATCACAGCTGATCATCACACAATGAATGGTGCTGTTACTGTGTACAATGTTCTTCTTGGTTCTGCTCACTTCACTCAGCATCGGTTCATGTAAGTCTTTCCAGGTTTTTCTGAAATATGCTTGCTTATCATTTCTTATAGCACAATAGTATTCTATTACATCCAAGCTACATTTTAAAATTGGAGTCACACCCAGAACAAAAGTGGTCATTTAAATTGTGAACTTATTTTTTCTTTTATGTAGATCAAGGTTCAACGAATCCCCTGGGCACTGAGGAGGGTGAGAAAATATTACATAAAAAATAGAGTATAGCAGCTGATTAAATATATGGCCATCACCCTAGTTCAGGTCCTTACCTCAACAGTCTAATTGGTCTCCCAGCTACCAAAGTGATTTTCCTCAAGTAGATGTCTGACCATGTCACTCCTTATTCAATAAACTCCAGAGAATACCTATTATCTCAAATATCAAATATAAAGACCTTTGTTAATGTAATATAAGCTCTTCATAACCTGACCCTTTCCTATGTTTCCAGTTTTCTTATACTTTATTTCCTTACATGTTCTCTCTATGATCATTTATACTTATCTACTTAAGGTTTCTATCTAACACTCCATCTCCTATTTCCTTGTCTTAGAAATGGCTATTCCTTGTGCCTAGGAGCCTAGGAAGATTACAGGGATCAACTATGTATGCAATCAGACTATCCATAAATTAATGGTCAAATGTCACTATCAAATTAGAAGGAAGAGATAAAATGGAGCTATAATCAACTTCAACCGTTTCAACTTGAACTATTCAAATGGACCATCACTAACAAAAATTAAGGAAAAAAAAGCAAAGATTGATTAATTTTGTTTATCACCATTTCCCATAGATACTGACTTCCAAAAGTAAACTACACTAATAGGAAAGACAAAAAAACTCCTGAAACTGCCTTTTACCAGCAAAGACTTATTCTCCTTTCCTGGAAGAGATACATGGCAGTCAGTTCAGAACAAAAATACATTTAAAAAAGAAAAAAACCCCACAATAATAGAGGATGGTAAAAGATTACGAAGAATCACTTCATAAAATAGTTAAAAAGTAATGGAAGTAAAAACAAGTTTCCAGAAAGCATGACAGGAGGCTTAAATAAGTTCTGAGACCATTAAAAAATGATGTGGGTAGAATGATGAGTGGATGGAAAATGGAGCTAATTTGTCTGCACTATCATGGTATTTTATTTTCAAATAGACTCCCATGTTCTCTGTAAGGAAATATGATTTATAGATTTAGGGCTACTATTTGACCTACCAGGGATATACTTTTCAAAGTGAAATAAAATAATAAAGAAATTCATTTATAGTAACAAAAGTTCTAGAATATCAAGGGAAATAAGAAAGAAGGTATAGAGTAAGAGTAATTCCAGCCATAATGTAATATTACAAAGCAGTAATCATAAAAACGTGGTCACTCGTTTTTAAAAACAAAATAGTGGACTGAAAGCGCAGCCTAGACAAGAATGAACTGGGAACAATTGTACCCAGTAATTCACTGTTTGATAAACCAGGAAACATACATAAAGTACCTTGGAAAGATCTTCCTATTTGACAAGAATTACTGGGAAAATTGGAAAGAAATCTGGCAGAAATTTGGTTTAAACCAAAATTTTATAACATATTCAAATGGACCTATAATCTTAATCAATTTGGAAGTTCTTGCCTAAGTATAAAAGTCATCTGTGCCTACCTAAATTTGTGAAACTCTCATTCCTATCCTTTCAAAAGTTTCCCAGAATGAGTCCAACCAAACTGTTAGAGGCCTTCTTTACTTTCTACCACCATGGAGAGAGGAGCTAGTGAGCATTCTAGCTATAGACACTGCTCTCACCATGTGACAAGCCCATCTTCTCTTTCTGTTATACAATCTTTTGATGATATCTTTGAATCTTATTCTCTTTTGGAATAATTTATTGATTATACATCACATCCTCTTCACACCCACCATTTGCCTTTCTACTACCTTTTCTAAAATGGTGAGAACTTTCTGAAAGAGATGTATAATCACTCAAAAGAATTTTATAATTCACTCAAAAGAATCCACAAAGAAAACGTCAAGTGAAGGAAGGAAGGAAACAAGTATTTAATAAGTGCTGACTATTTTCCAGGAACTAAGCTAAGAGCTGGAGATATATCTATAGTCCCTGCCCTCAAGAAGTTTAATTTTAAAGTGGGAAAACAACATATAAAAAGGAACTAAAAAGAGGCAGGAAAGAGGGCAATGAAGGTACCTACCATGAGAGAATGATTTTGAAGTCTATAAAGTCAGGAAAAGGGTCAGGAAGGCCAGTTTGGGAACCCTTCATAAAATAGAGAAACGAGGAGGAACTCACCAAAGAGAGAAAGGAGTAGACTTAGCTGAGGGATAATTCCATGGTGAGTAGGGCACAGGGGTAGAAGGATATTATTCCAGGGCTTCTGAGGGAAGTTTCAGGATGAGACACAAATATGAGTCTGAAATCCAGAAGGTCAGGAACTGGACTAGGAGGGGAATTAAGAATTCCATTGGAAAGATTTCAATATGCATCCAAATGGATACCCTACATAAAAAGGTTTCTTAACCCAAGGTCTGTGAAGTTATTATTTTTTAATGTTTTGAAACTGCATTTCAATATAATTGGTCTCTTTTATAATCTTATGAGTTTTATTTTATGCATTTAAAAAACACTGTTCTGGGAAGAGGTCCATAGGTTTGATCAGCCTGTAACACATATCATGAACCTTCCTTCAGTGACACAAAAAAGGCTAAGAACCTCTACTGTAAAACTTGACAATTGTATGTGAATCTGGGACAAATGATATAGATCCTAAACTATAAGCCCTAATACAATTAAAATGTACATGTGGCCAGATCAAATGAGATGATATTTGTAAAGCACTTTAGCACAATGTCTGGAACATAGTAGGTGCTATATAAAATGTTTATTATTCCCTCCTCACCCATATAATCTTTAAAAAAATCATACTATAAAACAATTAAAAGATAACTAGAACAGGAAGCTTTCACAAAGAAAATCAGGGGGTAAATTTTTAACCAAAACAAGGGATAAAAGCAATTACAAAAGATAAAAATCTACTTAATTACACGAAATTGAAAAGTTTTTGCAAGAACAAAATTAATTCAATGAGAATAAGAAAGGAAATGAGGGGAAAAAATTTTTTCTTCCATTATATATCACCAGTAAGAGTCTGATTTCCAAGATAGTCAACTAAAAGAAACACATGACCAAGTCATTTGCCAATATATAGATGGTCAAGGGCTATGAACAAAGAACTCTCAAAAAACGCAAACTATTAGCAACCATGAGAGAATGCCAAACATTATTAAGAGAAATGAAAATGAAAATGACCCCAAGGTTTCACCTCATATTTAGTAAACTAGTAAAGATAAGAAATTATTAAGAGAAATGAAAATGAAAATGACCCCAAGGTTTCACCTCATATTTAGTAAACTAGTAAAGATAAGAAAAGATGGAATACAGAGGATACTCTTCAGTGCTAGAAGGGTTGGGGAAAGACAAGCACACTAATGAATTACTGGTAGATATATGAATTGTTCCAGTTATTCTGGAAAACAATTTGAAAGTACACAAACAAATTAAGTAAAATGTCATACCTTCTGAGGCTTCAACAGTATGCATAGACCACAAGAAGGTCAATGACAAAGAAGAAAAGCTCCTGCCTCCATATACCACAAAATTTTTAAAACCCCATTTTATATAGTAGCGAAGTACTACAAACAAAGTAGATGCCCATCAGTAAAAACAAAACAAAACAAAACAAAACTAAAGAAAGTTATGGAACATTAATGTAGTAGAAAATTATTGAGGGCAGCTAGGTGGCACAGTGGAGAAAGCACCAGCCCTGGATTCAGGAGGGCCTGAGTTCAAATCCGGCCTCAAACACTTGACACTTACTAGCTGTGTGACCCTGGGCAAGTCACTTAACCTTCACTGCCCCACCAAAAAAAGAAAAGAAAAGAAAAGAAAAAAGAATATTACTATGTTAAATGCTATGAGAAACAATAAATAAGATGAATACAGAGAAGCATGGTGAGACATACAAACTCACAAGGTAAGAAGTGCCAAGAAAATAACAGTGTACACAACTACAATAAAAATAACAGCTAGCATTTATGCAGCATTTTGAGGTTTGCAAAGCATATTACATGACTTCATTTGATTCTCACAGAAATCCTGTAAGATAGGTACTATTAGGAGCAGCTAGGTGGCACAGTAGATAGAGCACTGGCCCTGGAATCAGAAGGATCTGAGTTCAAATTCGGACTCAGACACTTAACACTTACTAGTTGTGTGACCCTGGGCAAGTCACTTAACCCCACTTGCCTCACCAAAAAAAGAAAAGAAAAGAAAGGTACTATTAGTGTCCCCATTTTACACGTAAGGAAATTGAAGCCAAGAAAGGTTAAATGACTTGCCCAGGTCACACAGCTAATAAGTCCTAAGGCAGGATTTAAACTCAGGTCTTCCTGACTCTAAGTCCAGTATTCTATTTACTATACCACCTAGCTGTTTACAATGTAAATGGAAAGGATAATACTCAATGACTTCAATTCAGAGGAGACTATAGGGGAAGATGGTCAACAAATATGTTCATAAATAAGAAACAAAAGAACTGTAATGGGTAAAACTAAATGTGTAGAACAAATTCTTATAAACTGCAAAAAACACCCAGTAGATGCTAAACATGAAAATCAAATTACAGCACACACACACATGCATACACACATACACTCATTCATTCTAAATGAAACTGGGAACAATTGGTTATTCTTATGAAAGCCATTCTTGAATCAACTATGTATAGTCAGATTACTAGCTTGTTACAGCAAAGATCAAAATCAATACCAAACTAGGCATAGTAATGAAGCAATTCAGCTTGACCTATTTAAACAAATTGTTGATGCCAAAAAAGAGGAAACTGAAAAAAGCTAACTATGAGTCAACAATGGAGCAACATGACAGTAAATAAAATATAATACAATAAAAATCTGGGCTATATTAAAATAAGAGTCGCATCCTGATAGAAAGTTATAAACCACCAAATTTGCCCTAGTCAGATCATATCCGGAATACTATGTTCACTTCTAAGTATCACATTTTAGGAAAGGCAGACAAATTTTAGTGTGTTCAAAAAAGGATGATCAGACTGGGGAAATAAATGGAAACTATGCCATATGGAGATTGGTAGAAAGAATTCAGGGACAGCTAGGTGGCGCAGTGGATAAAACACGGGCCCTGGATTCAGGAGTATCTGAGTTCAAATCTAGTCTCAGACATTTGACACTTACTAGTTGTATGACCTTGGGCATGTCACTTAACCCCCATTGTCCTGCAAAAATAAATAAAGGAAAAAAAAAAAGAATTCATAAAGTTTAGCCTAGAGAAGACTTTCTGCAGGGGCTGAGGGAAAGACCATACTATTAGGATCAAAGTACAGTACAGTATTTGAAGGGCTGTTATTTGGAAGAGGGATTATAATTGACTACTGGGCTACACCGGGCAGACAAGAACAAAGCTTAAGCAATAAAAATACAAATCTTACCCTGATATAGTGAAAACTGTCCTTACAATCAGAGCTAGAAGTGGAATGGAATGTCAAAGGAAGCAGTGAACTTCCCATGGTTGGGGACGTTACAGAAAAGGCTGGATGGATCAATTATCAGATGGGTTGTAGAATGTATTTTTGTTTAGGAACAATTAGACTAGATGACTCTGAGGTTCCTTTGAACTTTGTGATTATGTGATTCAAATAATTGGTGATTGGGGGCAGCAAGGTGGTGCAGTGGATAATGCACTGGCCCTGGATTCAGGAGGACCTGAGTTCAAATCTGGTCTCAGACATTTGACACTTACTAGCTGTGTGACCTTAGGCAAGTCACTTAACCCTCACTGCCCCGCCAAAAATAAACACCCCAAAACAAATAAATAATTGGTAATTACTTATAGAGAGTATTTCAAAAGGCTTAGTGCAGTTTAAACTTTAATACACTTTAATAAAAATAAAAATATTTCATAAATTTAAGCTGCACTTTTGGGACATGCTATATAATGAACTTTTTAGTGGATTCTTTTAAAACAAAATGCTCTTCAATACATTTAAAATATTATTGATGTAGAAAGATATGATTTACAAAATACTTTTAATGCAATATCTAAGTTAGATAAAGATATATATACACATATATTTAATATTAAGAACGAGCTGTCGGGGCAGCTAGGTGGCGCAGTGGATAGAGCACTGGAGTCAGGAGGACCTGAGTTCAAATCCAGTCTCAGACACTTGACATTTATAAGCTGTGTGACCCTGGGCAAGTCACTTAACCCCAATTGCCTCACCAAAAAAAAAAAAGAAAGAAAGAAAGAAAGAAAGAATGAGCTGTCTGAAGGATTAAGAATGTTCAACAAAAATATGCCAGGTTCAATATTTAACCAACTAATTTACAGGGCAATGTAGGGGAAATGTTATTGTTAACAGATTTTCCATTGTATACTAATAGACAAAAAGCTTAAGTAATCAGGATAACTCCGTTTCAAACTACTAATAGATAAGTGAATTAATTAGGAAATTGTCATTTATAACTTCCCAAAATAAAGCAAAGAGAATCTACTTAGGAGCAATATCTTCAAGTAAAGTCATATACAAACTAAGGAGGAAGCCCCAAAAGACAGAAAACAGAAAGAACAAATATCCTATTACATGATTTCAAATAGATATAATTTTCCTTTCATAAAAAGAGGGCAAATAAACCACCTATAACTAGGAACAGCTGTTCAGTTTTATTCATTGTAACATCTGCTTAGAGAACATCCCTTCCATTTACATGGATTAAATCAAAGGGGATAGATGCTCAAAGAGCCAATATAGATTTCTTTATTTTTCTAAATGGCTAGCAAATGAACTGGAAGTACACATCAAAATGATTCTATGCTCCAAATACAAATAAATGTGTAATTCTATGTATTTATAAAAGGCTTAGAGAGAATAAAAAAATACAAATAGCAGTCACCACTCTAATGCTGATTTTAGTTGATGACTACACACTAAGCCATACCACTTAATTCAAGAAATTTCAAACATAAATTAAATACTTTCTGCGTGCAACTCATTATGCAAGGGAATGGGGATACAAAAATGAAAAACAACAGACTGCTGCAAAGATATGACACTGATACATATAAATATAATACAAGGAAGAGCAAAGCATGGCAACGGAGCAATCCAGAGAAAGCACTCAAGGAACATAAAGGAATAATAGAAATCTCCCAGCTCAAGTGAATAAAGGGAACCAAAGGAGGAATCAGGAAAATTATTCAACTCCTAATAAATTCAAACCATGAAGTGTATATGCTTTATGTTACCATTTGCTATATTAACATATATATTAAAAGTACTTGTGTAATATGGTATTTTGTGGATTTCCAGGAGCCAAGATAGCAGAATAAGCAGGAAATTACCTGAACTCTCCCATACACACCTATAAAACAGCACCCCAAAATGAATTCCGGAATGGCAAAACAAACAAAAAGACAGGGTGAATCCATTTTCTAGGCCAAGACAACTTGGAAATTTGTCAAGAAAGGTATATTTTTAAAACAGGTTACAGGAGGGGAAGATGAAATTCAACAGTTGCAAAAGGCATTGCTAGATTACTTGGATGAAAACACAGAGACTGATCCTTCATTGGTGAATCTTTGCTACTTTGTAGCTGTGTGAATTTGGGCAATTTACTTAATATCTCTGGACCTGTATTTCCTCATCTGTAAAATAAAGGAGGTTACAATAAATGATTTTTAAGGTTAAAAAAAAAAAGGTATATCTCACTCAGGTAAAAAAAGCACAGAAAAAACATTATCAAAGAAAACTGCTCTGATATTCTAGAACCAGAGGGTAAAACATACATTGAAAGAATCTACCAATCACCTCTGGAGAGAGATCCCCAATTGAAAACTCCCAGGACCATGATAGCCAAATTCCAAAACTCCCAGTTCAGGGAGAAAATATTGCAAGCAGCCAGAAAGAAATAGTACAAATACTGGGGAACCATAATTACAATTACACAGGATTTGGCAGCTTCAACATTAAAGAAGCAGAGGGCATGGAATATAATATTCTGTAGGTAAAGGAACTGGGACTACAACCAAGCATAATCCTTCAGGGGGAAAATGGTCATTCAATGAAGTCGAAGGCTTTTGAGTTTTTCTGATGAAAAGACCAGAGCTGAATATGGTATTTCAGATCTTATTAACTTCCAGTAACAGTAGATATGATGCAGCTAAATTGAGCACTGGAACCACATGTCTTTGAAAACCAGCATATGAACTTAAGTAATAGAAAGCCCAAGTTACAAAACTTTAATCTTCATTAGTCACAATCAACCAGCTGTGAAATATGGTTTTATGGTACATATTATTAATACTAACAAACTAAAGGTTAATATTTGAGTAACCAAACAATGCACAGAAAGTTACATGTAACCTTTTACACACATCCCCTGCCTCTGTCAACCTCCACACAAATTCCTAGCATCTTTTTAAGGTTAGAGTTATAAAATGTAAATGTTTTCACTGCAAAGATATTTTTTGTGTCATTAGATACTTTCACTGTCAAGATCATTTTTTGGTCATGAGGCAACTGTTAAGTATTATAAACATCACTTGAAGTGATTTAATAAAAAGGGCAGAAAATGTCAGTTCCAACCAGCTATTTTCACAGGCAAGAGCACAATCATGTACACTAATCAATAGGACCAAGGAACCCTGTGCTCACCTGGCGTGTTTTAAATGTGCATTATTCAGAGGAACATTCCATTTTCACAAGATAATTGGATTGATGAAACTCTTTTTGACATACAGACCTGCCTGATTCACTAGTCATTTTAAGAAAAAATTTTAATTTCCAATCTGTTAAAAGTTTTTCTTTTAACATTAGGAACTTAGTTTGATCCACAATTTTAATTGCTTCATCTTTTTCTTAATACACCTTACCATATAAAATATTGCCCAGTATAAGACCATGCTTGTTTATGTGTTCATGGTTCTGGGGTTAAATGCATTTTCATAATGAATAAAATGCCTAGAAAGTTAATGATTACTATAACTAGTTTAAAAGGAAGGAGAAGAAGGATCCTCCCTTGGAATTCTTTTCAAATGATAAAGAATGAAGTAGCCTATTGTTTGTTTAAATTTACACATTAAGACTGTCTCTACTTGAGCTATATATGGTCAAAATTCCCTGTGACACTTTTTGATCCACAATTTTCACTGGTTTGTAATCATAACACACTAACGCTGCACTTCAATTTTGTCCAAGATGACAATACCAAAAGTATAGTAAGGTAACTTCCTGTGCTCATCTGAACAACTATTTAAGTTTTAAGTAAAGAGATTTCAAAAGAACTTTATACTTTATAGATATATAATTTCCAAAAATAAAGTGACTCACACTCAGATTCAGAACTGGAAGTAAATGTGGAGGTCACTTAGTCCAATACCCTCACCTCGGAGAAGAGGCACAGAAGTAGTAGAGACATAAGTGGAGAGCAGCTAGGTGGCTTAGTGGATAAAGCACAAGCCCTGGATTCAGGAGGACCTGAATTCAAGTCTGGCCTCAGACACTTGACACTAACTGTGTGACCCTGGGCAAGTCACTTAACCCTCACTGGACTGCCAAAAAAAAGAGAGAGAGAGATACATAAGTGGCAGAGCCAGGGCTGAACCAATTGTTCTCTGCCTCCAAATTTGGAAGTTTTTACACCAAACCACTGTCTCTTCAACAAGACAAAATGTATACAAAGTACCATTTTTAGAGTTTAATGTTTAATTATTAATAAAGTAGAAAGCTAAGGGATGAGGGCGACAGGAATGATTATTGTTTGGCTTGTGGCTGCCAGCATTTTTTAAAAGTTTATTTTTGTGATTATATTCTTAATATTTACATTCAGATTGTTGTTGTTTGTTCTTCATTCTAGAAGAGGACCATGACATTGGAGTGATATCATGACTTGCAATGAATTGGATTTAAATGAGGCAGGGCTGTGCAAAGTCACCAAACTCATTCTCTCTTCCAGAACCATTTAGCTCCAGTGGCAAGATAAATACATCAGGACAATTGGAAATGGCCCCTGTTCTACAGAAAGTAGGCATATAACAATGAACAAATAAATGTATTTTAAATATGTTCACAAACATTTTGTAAAACTGGGAGATTATAATGGCATTTCTCAACCAACTATGCTTAACAACTAGAAAGAATACTATCTAAAAGACATGCTATAACACTACTAGTTTATTTTCAAGTTGAGAAGCTTTCTAGGGCAGACATTTATATTTTACTTTCATATTCTATTTATTCAGCAAGCATTCACTACTTAATTTTTGTTTTTTGTTTTTTTAGTGAGGTAATTGGGGTTAAGTGACTTGCCCAGGGTCACACAGCTAGTGAGTGTTAAGTGTCTGAGGCCAGATTTGAACTCAGGTACTCCTGACTCCAGGGCCGGTGCTCTATCCACTGAGCCATCTAGCTGCCCCTACTTAATTTTTAAAAGGCTTTACATTTGTAAAAAGGAATGTACCCAATTTAGTGAAGTCATCCTTATAAAACAATCCTAAATTGTTGATTCAAAAAACATTTATGGGACAGCTAGGTGGCACAGTAGATAAAGCACCAGTCCTGGATTCAGGAGGACCAGAGTTCAAATCTGGCCTCAGACACTTGACACTTACTAGCTGTGTGACCTTGGGCAAATCACTTAACCCTCACTGCCCTACCCCCCCCCCAAAGAAAGAGATTTAAATATACAAAATGCATTATTAGCTTACCAATGGAATATCTGAGTTCATTACAATGGCTGATATGGGGTAACTTTAACATCTCCTTCCATTTCTTACTTCGACCATGTCTCTTGCCACCTCCTCCTAAGGGAAATAGACAAAGAGATGATAAATGAGAACACAAAATATCCAGTATGACTTCAGTGGTGTGTATCCTCAACAACAAGGGGTATTGTTTCTAACAATCCTAGCCATCACATATGTGGCTATTACATGTGTGGTAAGGAAGGTGAAAAAGAATTACAGAATTTAAAAACTGGAAGTACTTCAGTAGTCATGTAGGCCAACCCATAAAAAAAATAGGAATTCCCATTACTGACAGACCTCCCCCCAAAATGGTTACCCCCCAGACACAACTTGAAAACTTTCAATGAGAAGAAACACATTGCCTCTGAAGGTAGCCCACTACATTTTTTAATAACTCTAAATGTTTGGAAGTTTTCCTGACATCAAACCTAAACTTGCATCTTTGTAATTTCTATCCATTGCTCCTGGACAAAACAGAACAAATATAATAAAGTATATCCTCTCGGGCTCTTGACTATAGCCCCTCATTTAAATTTATATTTTAGTAAGGCCAGTGATAAGTTAGAGAGCCTCCAAAAGAAGGCAACCAGAATAATGAAGAATCTTGAGTTCTTGCCACATGAGGATTGGTGGAAGGAGCTGAGATGCTCTGCTTAAAGAAAAGTCTTCCAACAGGAAGTCTTTCCAGTGGAGTAGAACCTCCCAGAACTTGCACACTGTTTCTAAGGGCAAATAAGGAAAGTAAATAAATAGACACTTACTTATCCATGATTTTCAAAATATAAAAGAGATAACTTTTGACCAAGTATAAAATTCTCTATACTCAACATAACTTCAGATCTAAGATTTTATGTGACATAGAGCAATATACACTGTACATAATATTACAGACTCACACATATCACATATAAAGTCTTTTTTTATTCCTATAACTTACAGACTGAAGAATTGATTCGAAACATGTTACACAGGTCTCTTTTATAGAGCTTTTACTATTTTCCTGGCTCCTGCAGCTGCAGCACCAACCTAACCCCACCCTGCTCTTTTCCCTTCATTTTGTCAGTTGTGCAAATAGCTACAGTCCACTATGTTCCAAGTCAGAATTAAATGGTATGAAGGAGATAAACACTAAAAGGGGAACATTGTTTGTTATTTTTTCTATATGCAAAATTATTTTTTTAAAAAAAGAATCAGCAATGAGTGCTATGAATAGCAGTCATCTAGATGACTGATACAAATGAAGGCAAATGTTTTGGAGAACATTTACAAATCTTCTAAATAAATAAATAAAAACATATTGAATTGCTTGAGTTCTTAAGGGGGCGTGGGGAGGGAGGAAGAGAATTTGGAACACAAAGTTTTAAAAATCAATGTGAAAACTTGTTTTTACATGTAACTTGGGTAAAATTCTAAAAAAATAAACAAATAAATGAAAAAAAGACTGAATAAATAAATAAATGGATGAATGAATGAACTAATAAATAAATGCGAATCTTGTGTTCACACTTTTTTGAACGTGTAGGGAAAGCCAAAGTTTATTCAAGTTCTTCATAGCCAATACTACTTGATCTAAAAAATTCTCATTTGGCTCTGCTGTTACTGAACACTATTTAAGCTCAAATTCATGAACGTTAGCCTTTATATGTTCTCAATCTGTGTGTTCAGTTTCTATCCCTGAACACATAATAAGACCACTGGTTCTTCCTACTTATTTAGTCATGATTTCATAATGCAGAGTGAAGAGAGAAAAACCAGAACAATTTACACAATGACAACAATATTACAAAGAAAACTTTATAAAGTAACTCTGATAATCATATTGATTAACCATGATTCCAGTGGAGAGGTTAAAGACTCAAGAGTGTAGAATGTGACATACACATGTAAATATGCACATGTTCATATATTCATGTATATGGGGTTTTAGACTTGACTATGGCCAAGGAGGTTATCTGTCATGTTTGGAGGTACATGTTTATAAAGGTTTTTGTTCTCCCTTCATTTCCAACTGAAGGGAGGGCAGGAAAAAAGATTCTATAAAGCTTGAAAGGCCTTTTAAGTATGAGTCCCACTAATGGACTATATGCCTATAATCCTAATTTAGAAGAAATTCAAGACAAGGTTGACAATGCAGTGATGAAATTTCTAACCCACACAACTCTCCAAGGATAGTTACTATTTAAAGAGGGGTTGCAATCCACATCAGTAAAGGGAATAACTTGTTAAACTGAATTTCAATTCAAAATGAAATATCAAAAATTTCTGCTTCATAGCTGTTTTATGTTATTGATCACATTCGTTTTTATTGATATAGAATATTTGATCACAAGTTTTACAGTTCCTTAAACTTATTTTTAAAATATATTTACATATTTCCATATCAAGTCTGTGATATAATAACTAAGTCACCTAAAAAGGAGTATTTTCGTTCAGCCAGCTCTCAGCTATATGTACCAAACATGTAAATTTTTATTTAAAAAAATATATCACAAGACTGCAAGTATGATTGGCATATCTTGAACACAAGCTTATCTCCTACTTCCTATTTAATAGCATCAATTTTTTAAAAAAATTCTATTTATTTATTTATTTTTGCAGGGCAACGGGGGTTAAGTGACTTGCCCAGGGTCACACAGCTAGTAAGTGTCAAGTGTCTGAGGCTGGATTTGAATGCAGGCACTCCTGAATTCAGGGCCGGTGCTTTATCCACTGCGCCACCTAGCTGCCCCCAATAGCATCAATTTAAATAGAATTTTAAATAGTTTAAAGTAGTATTGAAAGAAATCAAAATCCTTAAAGGAGATTAATTCCTTTACTAGTTTTACCACATTGATACTTAAAATTTTACATGAAAATATAAACACCCAGAGGGGATAAAATACTCCTAGAGAAAACAAAAACATACCAGATGAGGAAATGAAGACAGACCTCAGGTAGAATCCTAATTATAAACTGGAATAGCTATAATAATATGAATAATTTTTAGATATTCCCATTTTATTGTCAGGCTTTACCTTCAATATTCGGCTCTGGACAGCACAGAAGATATCTATATGATGGCAACTAACACTGTAAGGGGACTATTAATCATATCATAGCAGCTCCAGTTAAAGAACTGGGGAAGCTGGAATAGGTATGCTAATTGTCTTTAAGTATCTAAAGGGTTTTCACAAGTAAATGAAATTAAAATTGCTATTTGTTCCTAAGTCAGCTCCCTAGAGCCAATCAGTAGAAGTTGAAGAAAATAAAAATTTGGTATTAATATAAGGAAGAACTTCCTAATTCATTAGAAATGTGCAAAAGGTGCTGCATCGCCTTTAGAAGATGTGAATTTACTATCACTGAAAGTGAAGCAAGATGACTAGCTACCAGCAAAACTGTAGAAGAACTTCATGTTTCATAGACTGGGTAGACTACATGGTCTGTGAGGGTCTTTCCAATTCTAAGATTATTATTCTATGGTTTATAATCTATAGAAGAGTTACTTTCTTCTCATTTTACACTTCCATATTTAAAAAAAAACTATTTAAAGAAAGACTTGATCAGATATTCTAGTTCAATAAACACTAGTTATTAATATCACAAAACAACTGAGCCAGGAATTTTTGATATTTCATTTTGAGTTGAAATTCAATTTAATAAGCATTTATAAATTTCATGGAAAATAAGGTTACATCAGACAAATCAAGAAAGTAGTTCTACTGAGTTTGGTAAATTTAAAATTTCTATGCCTTTCACATCTACAATTCTCAACAACTAGAACTTACTTTCCTATTTATGGCCCTGAGGCATTCAAATTCTTGATTAAATAAAAATGCAATTAACATTTACCATATGTGCTACTTATTATGGTAAAAATTCATAATAATAATATAAAGAAAAATATTTCCATAAAGGCTATTTCCTCTCCTCTTGCCTCCCCCCACCAAATTTCACTCATTTAACCCTAAAATTAAATTATCCTACAACCATGTATTTGAGGCTTTACTGTCTACAAAAGAAGCTAGGCAACACAGTAAAAAGGATACTGCGGGGGGCAGCTCCGTGGCGCAGTGGATAAAACACTGGCCCTGGATTCAGGAGGACCTGAATTCAAATCCAGTCTCAGATACTTGACACGTACTAGCTGTTACCTTAGACAAGTCACTTAACCCTCACTGCCCCGCCCCCAACCTCCCCCCCCCCCCAAAAAAAAGGATACTATATTCCTTTGGACTTGGAGACTCAGGAGGAACTGAATTCAAATCCTACCTCACATACCGTGTGATTTTGTGCAAATCCCTTAACCTTCCAACTTCAGTTTCCTCTTCTATAAAGTGGAGATAATAATAGTGTTTACCTCAAGGTCATGAGGATAAAATAAGATAACAAATGTTAAGCATTTCGTAAACTTTAAGGCACTAGCTATGTTGTGTGTGAGTTATAAAAAGAAAGGAGGGGAAGTGGAGGGATCTACTACCTCTGCTTCTCACTTAAGAGAAAAAAAGGCTAGCATATTGGGAAAAGAGGAGTTAAGGAGCTAGATAGTGGTTCTGGTATCATGGAAAAGAAACTAACACTATAGCAGTTCTGTTTAAATCCTTACTACCAAAATGATCACGAGGAAACTAGGTCAGGCAAGGACATTGATAAAATGTCATCTGAACTTCAAAACTGAACTTCCTTAATTGTACTTCAACTGAGAAATGATATTTCTCTACAGGACCTCAAGCTGCTATGCCTGTTTTGGTTTAGTATCCTGTAATTCATAACTCTGATCTTACATTTCCCGATGGTATATCAAATTATCTAAAGGGATTTCATAATGGTCCAAAGTTTATTTTTTAATTGTGTTGTATTTTAAAATCAATATTTGAAACTTAGCAATTTTAGGAAAATAAAATAATATCAGGAAATTAAAACCAGTGATAAGACGATGCTACAAAACACATGAAGTTACTTTCCACTTATATACATCACTGTAACAATGACTAGGTTTTTCATTAAGAATCCAGATGTTAGAGGAAGAACTTATTTGAGAATACTAAACATTAAAAAGACAAAGAGGAAAGAAAATACCATATAGCTTGTTTCATTTCGGGAGACTCTGCCTTCTTTCTTTCACAATACAAAATATGGAGATGTAGAATTGGAGGTCAGTTTAAAGTTTGAAAAAATTCATAGATATTTTCAAATAGTAAAAACAAAAATTTATTACTGGGCTTGAATTTTTTTCCAATGGGTTATATTCCATATAATTACTCTTTTAAAAAAACAGAGGAAAAAAGGGAAATAACATCAAGTTAATACTTCAGAATGAATTTTCCATAAATAATAAATATCTTCTCAAATATTTCTGAAAAGATTCACAAAGGAAAAGAAAGGATTTGTTGTTCAAATCTTATTTACCTTTTCAACTAAAAGCCAGAGAAAACCTGGGAATTGAAATCATTCACAAATTGGATATAAGCATCACAGAACTTCTGGTATGATCAACACATATGAACTCAAAAATTATTTTTTGTTTTTTACCATACCTAGAAAGTAATAGACATAAATTTGGAAATTGGCCAGACTTAGGTACAAGTTGACAATGTTAACCAAAAGCCACAACTCCACATAACTCAAGAAGAGTTGGGGGGTGGGGGCTTCACAATATAAGAGCCAAGTTAATTTTTTAAATTAATTTTTTATCAATTAAAAAGCATTTAGAAGGGCAGCTAGATGGCGCAGTGGTTAAAGCACCCGCCCTGGATTCAGGAGTGCCTGAGTTCAAATCCGGCCTCAGACACTTGACACTTACTAGCTGTGTGACCCTAGGCAAGTCACTTAACCCCCATTGCCTAAAAAAAAAAAAAAAAAAAAAAAAAAAGAACCAGGTAGAGGCAGCTAGGTGGTTCAGTGGATAGAGCACTGGCCCTGGAGTCAGGAGTACCTGAGTTCAAATCTGGCCTCAGACACTTGACACTTACTAGCTGTGTGACCCTGGGCAAGTCACTTAACCCCCATTGCCTGCAAAAAAAACCAAAACAAAACCACACACACACACAAACTAAAAAGTATTTAGTCCCCTCCCCCAACCTAGAGGAAAAAACAGAACAAAGTCCTTATAAAAAATATGCCTAATCGAACAAAACAAATTCTACACTTGCTATATCCAAAAAAGCATGAAGGGATAGTTTTCCAAGGGTCCACCAACCATATGCATTTTATCAACACTATTGTTATTTCCAAGTAATCTCAAATTGGTATTTTCAGGTTAGAGGGTGATGAGGATGCAAAAATTAGGGCCTAATGATAGATAGGGATAGCACTAGCATGTGTAATCTCATATGCAGTGAAATTTCAGCCCAATTTGAAGTACTAAAGACCATTTCTAAGAATATATGTAATTGGGGCAGCTAGGTGGCGCAGTGGATAGAGCACCGGCCCTGGAATCAGGAGGACCTGAGTTCAAATCCGGCCTCAGACATTTAACACTTACTAGCTGTGTGACTCTGGGCAAGTCACTTAACCCCAATTGCCTCACTAAAAAAAAAAAAGAATAAAGAATATATGTAATTACACTCAATTTATATAGTCTAACACCACATCTAACTCATTTAACTCTCTCAACTACCAGGAGCCAGGTAGGAAACAAAAATGACCTCTAGGTGATTCAAACGGACATCACAAAATCCACACACTGAAATTAATGTAGTTAACTTAAAGGAGAGCCCTTTGGGTCCTCACTCAGGTCATATTTACACATTTCAGAGATGGGTTTAAATATCTCATATTCAAGCCTATAATATGTTAAAAAGAGCAAATTAGAAAAGCAGAACTGATATAGGCAAACATACCAATAAGAAGATATGAATTAAGATGGGAAAGGAAAAGACAGGAAAACTATTAGGAACAAGCAGAACTAAAAAGCACATCTATCTGGTACAATTTGACATAAGAAGAAACGGTGTAACATAACTCCAAAAGCTGTGAAGGAGTTGTTGTAATAATACAGTACATCGACTGATCAAAGGGAATCAAGAAAAGGTTAAATGATGTTCAGTAAGCTCTGTTTAAGGAGGAAGAAAGTAAACGTGTAATATATTTTTGAAGATTTCCATTCAAAAGGCTTTAAAATCCGTGGTTATTTGGAAAACTAGCCTATTCAGAATTACTTATTCTGCTGGGTTTCCTGAAGCTAAGGTGTTGATATATTTAATGATAAACAATGCAACTGAATAAAGTTTGAAATTTCTCTACATTTTCAGATAGATCATTAAGGTTAAACCATGTATTTAAAATGAGTGAAATGTAACCTAACCAATCTAAAAATACTTCAAAGTAATTTCTCTCCAAATCCAAGAACCAATTCTTATATTCTAGGAACACCAACAGACTAATAATTTATAGTTTATAATATATTTTATAAAGATAGAATTATCAGATTTGGTTCATAAAAGATTAATCTACATTCTAAAGAAAAATATGCAATTTAATTAATGACGTACATTCTAGAGGGAAAAAAAATCTAACAATTATCCTAGACTGTCAGCAATACAGCATTTATAATCTCTTTCATTTTGATTAAATTATCATACACAATTTCTACTTTATAATTTTGCAAGACAAGAGCTCTTTCTATAACAATCTGGAACATGTAAAAAAATTTAGTATTAGCTAATATTTACATATTATTACATATCAAATGCAATTAGAATCAAAAGCCAGACTAACTTATGCTGAACAGGTTTTTCCTCAAACTTAATTTTACAAATGATACAAACAGGTTGTAACAGGACCAAACAGCTCAAGACAAGAAAAAAAAATTCTAAAAATATGTAATGATTACCACAAGATACTGTTGCCACACTGGGTGGGGGAGAAAGGAAGGGTGTCACCAAGGAGAAAAGGAAGTGGCAAGCAATAAACAAAAGAATCTACTGTGAAAATTACCTTTCTGAAGGCAAATAAGCTTAAATTAGAAAGAACAAAATTCTTACATTCAATCCTAGGTCTTCTATAAAGACTTTAGTATATAGTATAACCCAGTACGAAAAAAATAAATAATTCAAACCCCATAAATGACTAAATTTTTGTTCCTAATATGTAAAAATATCCAAGTAACATATAAAAACAAACCCCCAAAACATAGTGGTGTAGTACCAAAAAGATTACACATCAGAGAAGCAAAACCAAAAATAACCAGATAACAGGACAGACATCAAGGAATCAAGGGACTATTAAAGTTTAGATTGACCAACTAGATATCAAGACAGAAGTACCTAAGAAGTAAGGGGAGATAAAATTCTATAGCAGTAAAGTCAGTTAGGCATGGCTACTACCTGCCCAGAGCTAGGAGACAGCTAACCCCCAAAATCAGGACCATCATTTCAAAAAATCCCCCTTGACTCTTAGGAATATAACAAGCATCCAAGCTTTCCCCACCCCAAAAAGGAACTTTCCAGTTTTCAAGTGGACACCCCATCTATCCTCTATAAAAGCTTTTGCTTTCCCTCTGTTCTCAGACAGAGGAAGAGAATGTTTCTAAGCTCTCCTCCCTGAGGGGTGAAGTCTTTGACTTCCCATTTGGTCACTTTCCCTATAACCAAAAAAAAAAAAAAAAGAGAGAGATGACTTTAATTCTAATTGTGTGGGAGAGTATAATTCTTTTTTATTGAGGAGTACCTAAGAACAACTACCTCTCACCCATGACAAGCAGCATGCTTGAAAATTGGTAAATTCTTCCACTTATCTAATGTAAAACTTGAAGATAATTAACAGTAACTGGTTTTGGCCTTGCTTCACCTGGTTCATTCTTTTTGTTTTGTTTTGTTTTTTTGTTTTTGGTGAGTCAATTGGGGTTAGGTGACTTGCCAAGGGTCACACAGCTAGTAAGTGTCAAATGTCTGAGGCCAGATTTGAACTCAGGTACTCCTGACTCCAGGGCCAGTGCTCTATCCACTGAACCACCTAGCTGCCTCTACCTGGTTCATTCTTTTTTTTTCTTTTTTTTTTTTTTAGGCAATGGGGGTTAAGTGACTTGCCCAGGGTCACACAGCTAGTAAGTGTCAAGTGTCTGAGGCCGGATTTGAACTCAGGTACTCCTGAATCCAGGGCGGGTGCTTTAACCACTGCGCCATCTAGCTGCCCCCTACCTGGTTCATTCTTAACTGCACTAATACTACTACTAACTATTACAAAGAGAAAAAAATCCCTTTGTCTAAACAGAGTTGGTCGAGAGCTGTATCCCAAACTTTCTAGTTTATATTCATAATTTAGGAGCACCAAATAGATATGTGAACACAAAAGCTTCAGTGCCTGCCGGTGAGGAAATTGCTTTGCAATTTGATGACTCACTACAGAAAGAAGGCACTCTCACCACTTATTAACTCTAATTCAAACCAGAACACCACAATGGAATTTAAATAATCAAGGTCTATAACAAACTCTTCGGACTGATTCTAGATCTTCTGCTATTCTTCCTTTAGTGGCTCTAACTTCAACATTTATCTGACATCATAGAAAGTAAGAGATGAAGCTGTGGAGGTGAGAAATCAACCAAGCCTTTCAGGTCCTACTTATACTTATACTACCTATTATGTGTCAACCATGGTGCTATGCATTAAGAATACAAAGAAAGGCAAAAATCAGCCCCTCCCCCACCCCCAGTTCTCTAGGAGCTTGGGAGATAAAATGTAAATAACTATGTACAAACAGGATAAATAGGAAATAATCAACAGAGGGAAGACCCCAGAATTGAGAGATTGGGAAAGGCTTCTTATAGAAGGTGGGATTTTAGCTAGCACGTGAAGGAACCCAGGGAAGCCAAAAAGCAGAGGTCAGGAGTCAGAGGGAGAGCATTCCATATATGGGGTTAAGCCAGTGAAAATGACCAGAGTTGAGTGATGGAGTGTCTTGTTTGAGAAACAGCAAAAAGGCCAGTATTAGTGGATGGAAGAGAACATTTAGGAGTGTAAGGTTGTAAGAAGATTAGAAAGATAGAAGTGGGGGGAAGATCAGGTTATAAAGAGCTTTGAATGCCAGAGGATCTTTTATTGGATCCAGGAGGATATAAGGAGCCACTGGCGTTTATTGAGGGTGACATGGCCAGACCTGTGCTTTGTGAGGATCAATCTGTCAGCTTATGAGCTGAAATAGGCAGACTTGTGGCATGCAGACCCACCAGAAGGCTACTGAAATAGTAGTATAGATATGAAGTCATGAGGGGTCTGCACCAGGGTGGTGACAATATCAGAAAGCAAAGGAGGCATATGTAAGAGATGTTACAAAGATGAAATTGAGAGGCCTTGGCAACAGATTGGATACGATGAGAGAATGAGGGGTCCGGGATGGCACCTGGTTTAAAAGCCCGGATACTGGGATGGTGGTGATATCATTGACAGCGATAAGGAAGTTTGGAAGTAGGGAGGATTTGGAGGAAAAGATGAGGTGAGTTTTGGACATGTTGAGTTGAAGTGGTATAAGGGCATCCAATTTGAGACATCAATTACATAGCTGGAGATGTAGGACAGTAGGGCAGCAGAAAGGTTAGGGCAGGATATGTAGATTTGGGAATTCATCAGTCATAAAGATAATTGAATCCATGGAAGCCAATGATGGCCTGACCAACTGGAAGCATAAAGAAGAAAGGGAGCAGGACATGGCCCCATGGGACACTCAAAATTAGACTGGATCCATCAAAGAGACTGTGGAGTCATCAAATAGTTAGAAGAACCAGGAGAGAGTAGTATCAGAAAAACCTGGAGGAAAGAAAGTATTAACAAGAGGGTGAACAACTCTGTCAAAGGCTGCAGAGAGGTCGATGAATGAGGATAAAGAAAAGGTCATTAGATTCAATAATTATGAGATCTTGTGAGAGGGAAGCAAATGGAGGCCTTCTCAAAGAGGTCAGCCACAAAAGGTAAGAGAGCTAGGACTTTAAAGTCTGCCAAAAATTTGGAACTGTGCCCAAATGGCATGCTATCGCACCAAAAAGAAGAAAGTGACCAACTCTCAAAGAAATTATAGGACAGGAACATATGAGAAACAAATAGAAACACTGTCTTCTGGGAAGTATCATTTATCATTAAGTGTAAAATAACCCTACAATACAGTAAGAAAGATTACAATGATGCCAATAAAAAGAATAATCAAGTGCAATCTTGTCCTGATATGTTCCTGAGACTTGACCTGGGTTTGAAGAAGGTAAAGGAGAGGAACTGGCAGATAAGTGAGAAGGCATTTCACACAGAAGGAATGGAACATCAAAAGGTAAGAATATGGGAATAAACACGCTGACTAACCTTGCATGGTCCAAGACTAACCAAGAAGTGTAGGACAAAGAAAGTATTTAATAGATATATTCACTGCACAAGAGCAGTACTTGGATCCCAGCTGCCCCTTTTGATGCTTTTATATGCAATCTGTATCTATTCACAAGATTCATAATTTCCATGTTATAATATTATACAGTGCTAGACTCAGCAGCATCTATTTCAACACAATAAAAGTGGTTCAAAGGTTTCCTCTAATCAAAGTGGACAAAATAAATAAATAGAGCACTGGCCCTGGAGTCAGGAGGACCTGAGTTCAAATCTGACCTCAGACACTTGACAACTTACTAGCTGTGTGACTCTGGGCAATTTCCTCATCAAAAATAAATAAATAGATAAATAAATGAATTAATGAATAACTAAGTAAATAAATAATCAGAGTGGACCCAGGAAAGAAGCCACCCTAGACCCATTTGTCAGAACCTTTAAGATTTCTCTGGTGATTCATAGGAAAATCAAACAAGTTCAACTGTGAATTCTGTATACCCTACTTACTCCAGGCCTACAGACACACTTCAGTTTTCCCCAAAGTTAAATCCCATTACAGGAATAAGAATAGAGTTTTCCCTTTCCATTCTTATCATTCTAGAAATTACCATAAGCTCAAGGTAATCTCAGTGTTATAAGAACACAGATGACAGGAGGCTAATTGAAAGGGGAAGTCAAAGAGCAAATAGTCAAACAGATGGTAAAGACAAAGAAAAGAAAGGCAAATTGAAAAAAATATGCAAATGAACTTGATGTCAAAAGTTTTCCATTTATAAATATTACACTACGGGGGTATTATTTAATGGAGCAATTTAATTTGCATTGTATTTTATAATACTTATAAAGAATATAATACTATTTCTGGGGCGGCTAGGTGGCGCAGTGGATAGAGCACTGGCCCTGGAGTCAGGAGTACCTGAGTTCAAATCCGGCCTCAGACACTTAACACTTACTAGCTGTGTGACCCTGGGCAAGTCACTTAACCCCAATTGCCTTACTAAAAAAAATTAAAAAAAAAAAAAGATTTTGGGGGCAGCTAGATGGCGCAGTGGATAGAACACCAGCCCTGAATTCAGGAGGTCCTGAGTTCAAATCCAGCCTCAGACACTTACTAGCTGTGTGACCCTGGGCAAGTCACTTAACCCCCATTGCCCCATCCAAAAAAAAAAAAAAGATAAAAAAAAAAAAAGAATATAATACTATTTCCAAGGTGCCTCTCTGGACACTATACATATGTTCCTTACACAATTACACTGTACATATATACACCCAAACACTTCATGTATTTTTGACCAAGAACAGACTAAGCATAGGAGTTTTTTTTGTTGTTTTTTTTTTAATGAATGAACAAAATCTGGAGTCTGCCACCACCATTAGAGCCCTCCTCCTTTTCTTCTTCCTCAAATGATTCCTGGTACCAAAATTCTTGTTCCCATACTTTTTAGCATGATATTTTCAATATTTCCAGACACTTTCAGCAAGGATGAAAAAGGCATCAGGGTCACCTTGTATGCACTTATATGTGTGTTGTCATCAACAGAACATAAGTTCCTTGAAGGCAAGAGCTGTTCCATTTTGTCATTGTACTACCCAGTACTGGTCCAGCACAGTGCCAGACATGTAAAAAGACAATAAGCATTTGTTGCTTGATTGAAAGTCCCCATTCTGGTTTTGTACAAGGGAAGCAGCCCCAGCTTTGACTAGAAATAGCTGAAAGAGTGGCATTATCACTCCTATTTACTTATGATCTTAACTATGTTGGAGAACAATTACCATAAAGAATTCTCTTTCCTTAGTGCTGAAAACGACTGCATCATCAGCACCACAGGTTCATTGTCTACTAGAGGGAATTAACAGTTAAGGAGTCAGTGCCCACCCAGACTTCAGTCCAAGGCAGAGAGAGAATATTTTATCCAGTAGTGCTGGAAGGATGCTCAGATCACCCCTAATTGCAGCTCACCAGTCAAATTTCTCTCTACCCCTTCCAGAAAGTCTTCCTGGATACAGATCTTTCCTTTCCCACTTAGCCCTAACCAAAGTACTTCCTCTGTAACTCTCTAATGAACTGATTGTGCAATATTACATATTATAGTTATTTCTGTTTGTATCTTGTTCCATTAATAGACCATAAGCTCTACAGGGGCAAGGCCTGTGTCGTATCTAAATTGTCTATTTCCTCTATTCACCTGTCATGATGAGCTGCACATAGTAGGTACTTAATAAATGTTCAGTGAATGACTCATTGTAGAAATGGGGAAACTAAGGCCAAAAGAGGCTGACTTGACCAAAGAATAAGTGGTGTCCGGAATGGTGGTGTATGCCTGTGTTCTCTGCTGTTGAAGAGGCTCCAAGAGTTGAGGAATTCTGAGCTGCTGTAGGGCTACAAGTGATTGGGTACATTAAGTCCAAAATCAATATGCTGAGCCCCTGGGAGAGGAGAGCCACCAGGCTACTTAGGGAGGCAAGAACTACCCTAGGTCATAAAAAAAAAAAAAAGAGCAGGTTGAAACTTCCATACTAATCAGTACTGGGATTAGTTCATGAATGGCCATTGTACTTCCATCTTGGTTGAGGCAGAGTCTTCCCCCATTGGGTCTTCCCCTACCCTCCTAAAAAGAGCCAGCAGCATATAATAAGTAACAAATTAGCAAATTCTGAGAAAACTGGTATGAAATTGATGAAAAGTAAACTTGGCAGAACCAAGACAACAATTTATAAAATGATTACAATACTATAAACAAAAACAACTTTGAAAGACTTAAGAATGCTGACCAATGCAATAAACAATAACAACTCCATAAGACCAATACATCTTGACAGAGAGGTGTCAGAATCAGATAGACACTTTCAGACATGGTCAATGTGTGAATCTGTTTTCTTGATCTCTAAGTATTTGTAAGAAAAGGGGACAGACCCAATTGAGAAATGGTCAAAGGATATGAACAGGCAGTTTTCTGATGAAGAAACCAAAGCTATCTATTCCCTTATGAAAAAATGCTCTAAATCTCTAATGATTAGAGAGATGCAAATTAAAACAACCCTGAGGTACCACCTGACACCTATCAGATTGGCTAAAATGACAAAAAAGGAAAATAAGAAATGTTGGAGAAGCTGTGGGAAAATTGGAACACTAATGCATTGTTGGTGGAGCTGTGAACTGATCCAACCATTCTGGAGAGCAATTTGGAATTATGCCCAAAGGGCTATAAAGATGTGCATACCCTTTGACCCAGCAATACCACTTTTGGGTCTTTTTCCCAAAGAAATCATGGAAAGGGACCCACATGTACAAAAATATTTATAGCTGCTCTTTACATGGTGGCAAGGAATTGGAAGTTGAAGGGATGCCCATCAATTGGGGAATGGCTGGACAAATTGTGGTATATGAATACAATGGAATACTATTGTGCTGTAAGAAATGATGAGCAGGAGGAGTTCAGAGCAACCTGGAGGGTCTTGAGTGGGCTGATGATGAGTGAGATGAGCAGAACCAGAAGAACGTGATGGACTATATTCTTCTCACCAATGCAGAAGAGTTCCAGGGGACTCATGATAGAAGAGGATCTCCAAATCCAAGAGAAAAAAAAGAACTGTGGAGTATAGATGCTGAATGAACCATACTATTTCTTTTGTTTTTGGTGCTGTTGTTTTTTCTATTTTGAGGTTTTTCATCATTGCTCTGATTTTTCTCTTATAACATGACTAATGCAGAAATAGGATTAATGTTATTATGTGTGTGTATATATATATATATATATATATATATATATATATATATATATATATATATATATATATATATATATATATTGTAACGATTGGAATAACGCCACCTGCTGGATACTTACTGTAGAAGAGTTCTGCCCATGAAGGGAAGGTCTTTGAGGGCAAGACCAGGAGTCAGGAAGTGACGCGGACTAGTGGGAGGAGGAAGGAAGAGACTGGCGCTCAGTCTCGCTCTCTTTCCTCTGGACTCTGGCGGAGAAGGGAGCTAGAAATGTGCTCTCCCTTTAATAGATAGGAATCTAGGCCTTTTTCTCTCTCTTTACCAAATTCTTATTCTCCTTAATAAATGCTTAAAAGTCTAACTCTTGCTAAAGCTTATAATTTATTGGCGACCACTCATTAGATATTTTAGACAGTTTAGCTAGAATTTTAACCCTTAACAGATGGCTGACCACGAAGAGGAAAGCTAACCCTCAGTCTTCTTCTGATCTGCTGGTTGGGTAAGAAATTTCCCCTCCCTCTCCCTTTAACTGCTAAGTACTGGTGTACTGGCTGTGTTCTCCCTAATTATCCTATTTTTGATTTTGGTCTGTTTAACCAGACAAATGGGAGATAAGATCATGTTAATGCTTTGTTTTTGTGGATTTTCTATTTTTCTTTTTATTTTTGTTAAAAGAGCCAGCAACTTACTCACACAAGGAAATATCTCTCCCTCTCCCAACCATGCTTTTTCAGAGAAACCTGAAGAGATTCCCGCAGCTTTTCCCAGTTCTAACACTAATTGTTGCTCTAATTTTGCATGCCTGGAGGCAATGACCCACCCTCTAGAAGCTTTTAATCCCCTAGCACCTGGAGGCAAAGTGGGGGAAGAGGAATCCAGGCCTGAGTTCAAAATCAAGTCTGATTCAAATTGCTCTGGTCCCTCCCCTCCTCTCCAGACCCCACCCTCTACTCCTCCTATGGCCAAGCCCATTGCTTCCCCTGCCTGGGAAGTCCAGAGATCTGATGCGCATGCTCAACTTTTTCTACCTGCATTTGCAGCTTCAGGCTCAGCCCTTCCCCGGCCTGGCTGTGCTTTTGAGACAATCTTAGAAAACTCTTTAAATTCCAGATATGCTCGTTTTGTTCATAATTTTGCTAACCTGCTTTTGTCTTTAATTAGTAATCTTATAAAGCATTTGTATGGTGAAAAGCCCGACAGACAATATAGAGGGGTTAAAGAAGAAAAACTTAAGCTGAATAAGAATGACAATCAACATAGTTCAAGACTCTGCTTCTTTTGCCATGGAAGGGTATATATTTTACAGAAATGTAGAAGTAAGCAGCAAGGTATTGATATGAGTATTGGGGATTTTAGATACCGGAATCAAAAGTGTTCTGAATTCACTCAGAGTAATAGTATCAGTTCAGAGGTTACATAGGATTTCTATGCTATTATATATACATTTTGAAATTAATGGTATGGGTTTATTTTCATAGAGATTTTCATGCTTTTGAGATTGTGTTTTATACTTAGTTTTTAAAACAAGGAGAATATTTGTAAAAGCTTTTTATAGTCATGTGATCAAGTTTATATTTTATAATACTCTTATTAATATTAAGTTCATATTCATTTAGATTTCCCTAGTTTGAATTTCATTGTCTTTTATTGTTCCACGTGTATCTTCTTCTATTCATTCATCTATCTAATTTTGAAACATGGTTTTGATTTCATAATACAATGTTAATTCTAGGAGTATTGTGCTCCCATATTCTGAGTTATTTGTTTTTGTTATTTTTTCTCAACTGATTATTTGATCAAACTCTTTAAAGCATTTCCCTAGCAAATTGTTTGCCATGGCAAGTGTAAATTGATTCTAGAAGTATTATTTTTGATAAGCATATTCCAAAAAAAAAAAAAAAAGAGGGGAACATTTGTAAAAGTTTTCTTTTTAAAAAAAAAAAGTTTTCTTTGAGATTCTGTTGTGCTTTAACTTGTATTTAAATATGTTCTGATTTTTCACAAAAGTAATTGTATACTAAGTAAAAAAAAGGTATTATTTGAAATTGTTGCATAATTATATATTATATTCTGAGTCAAGATGTATTCACATTTTTTGCAATCATTTATTATCCTCAATTTTTAAATCTATATGAGACTTGGATTATGGGAACTTATCATTTAAGACATTAATTGCCTTTATTCTGAGTTATCAGATGCCAGTTGGCCAAGATGCCATCCAATCACAAGCCTGGCATACTGTATGGGCAGTACATATTGCTCAAGTGTGGGAATGCTCATATCCCATCATTTCTCTGTTCTTTTATGGTAACCCCCATAATTATCTCAGGTGTCATGATAAATACAGTGTTGAATTTGGCCTTGACACCTGTTACCAATTATATTAGATTTTAAAATTTCTCATAATGGCATGAGGATAATTAGGCAGATGATGCAAAAAGTGATGAAACAAAGATAAAAATTATTTTTATTAATTAATATTGCAGCAATTGTCTTCTCAATTACCCTCCATAAGGGGGGGACTATAGTAATATTATAATTTTAAAGAATGGTTCAATTTTTGTTTTATTATATGTTTCATGTGTAACAACTAAGATTCTGAATTCCCTTAGACATGTTTTTGAGAACTTTCATTGTTTGATTTGATTATTGACAAAGCTATTTTAAAGTTGTGTTAAGCTCAATTTTGTAGGAAATTTTCCTGGCTGATTACCAGCATCCACACATCAACCCCTGAAAAGACTTCCATTCCACGACTACACCTAGAGGACATCTGAGAAAAGACTTTCAGAGACTTTAAATGAACAGTTTTGATTTGTTGTTTTTGTTGTTTTTTTTCTCTTTCTGTTATAATATACACCATCTGTAACATGTATTCTCTGCAGAGGCCCTCCCTTTGCAAGACTAATGTCAAAGCGTCGGTTCATGAGGACAAAAAAAAAATCGCCCCTCTGGACAAAACTTTCCTCTCTTCCTTTTCTATATTGTTGTTCACATATTATTAGTTAGCAATAGTTATTATATTCTTTTTACTGTTCCGTCAAGGAAACATTTTGTTTCTTGAGGAACAACAGGGGGGACTGTAACGATTGGAATAACGCCACCTGCTGGATACTTACTGTAGAAGAGTTCTGCCCATGAAGGGAAGGTCTTTGAGGGCAAGACCAGGAGTCAGGAAGTGACGCGGACTAGTGGGAGGAGGAAGGAAGAGACTGGCGCTCAGTCTCGCTCTCTTTCCTCTGGACTCTGGCGGAGAAGGGAGCTAGAAATGTGCTCTCCCTTTAATAGATAGGAATCTAGGCCTTTTTCTCTCTCTTTACCAAATTCTTATTCTCCTTAATAAATGCTTAAAAGTCTAACTCTTGCTAAAGCTTATAATTTATTGGCGACCACTCATTAGATATTTTAGACAGTTTAGCTAGAATTTTAACCCTTAACAATATATATATATATATAAAACCTATATCAGATCACCTGCTGTCTAGGGGAGGAGGAAGGGAGGGGAGGGAGGGAAAAAAAACCTGAAATTGGAAAGCCTGTATAAACAAAAGGTGAGAACTATCTCTACATGTAACAGGAAAAAAATAAAATACTTTATTAATTAAAAAAAATTAAGGGACAGCTAGGTGGCGCAGTGGATAGAGCACCAGCCCTGGAGTCAGGAGTACCTGAGTTCAAATCCGGCCTCAGATACTTAATGTTTACTAGCTGTGTGACCCTGGGCAAGTCACTTAACCCCAATTGCCTCACTAAAAAAAAAAAATTTAAAAACAACAACAAAAAAAGAAAAGGGGACAGAGTTATGAGGGGGAATAACAAATTTGGAGAGAATGAAAGTAAGCCCCCCCAAAGAAGAAAAAATGTTAATAAAACATTAAAAAAAGAGAGAGCAGACATACAGAAGGGAACATGAATAAGCAAAGTACTTGAGTGTTAAATTAAATGTTTACTTTTAAAAAGGCTATACAAAATAAGCAATCCTCTTAATCAGTTATCTGTATACGAAAATATTAATGTTGGTTAAATTCAGAATAAAAAATTTAAACAAAAATAGTATGAAAATATGAATCATGAACTCATATTAGTCAAATCTCTATGCCACAGCTTTAATAGTATACAAAAAAGAAGTCTCATTCACCACGAAAAATTTTTATTCATTTCCTAGGATACCCAGAAGTTTCCTTTTACAAATATGGTCAGTTCTTCATCTTCCTCAATCAATAAATAAGTACTTGATGAAGTGTACTTAATAAGCCCCAATTATTATTCTAGGCACAGCATTAGTCAGTGGGGACCACAAATACAAAAATGAAATAGTTCCTTTACCTCAAGAAACCTACATTCTCATACCCATTGTTTGCTCTATTAAAGCTCAATTAGGGGACAGCTAGGTGGCGTAGTAGATAAAGCACTGGCCCTGGATTCAGGAGTACCTGAGTTCAAATCCGGCCTCAGACACTTGACACTTACTAGCTGTGTGACCCTGGGCAAGTTGCTTAACCCTCATCACCTTGCAAAAAACAAACAAAAAACAAAACAAAACAAAACAAAAAAAAGCTCAATTAACTGAAATTCTTAAAAATAAAATATTTGGTTAAATGACTACATAGAATAAAATATTATACTGATGTTTATTAATTCAATATTCAATATTTCCTAACCATGTTTATTCCACAGCACCCTTGTAAATTTCTCAATGTGTTCAAGCTCAGCTGGAATGATTTTGAGGAGGAGAAGGATCATAGGCTCACAGAATTCAAGCCTTAAAGTCATATAGTCCAACAACTCTCTCAGTTTGCAGATGAGGAAACTGGGGCACAAAGAGATTAAGTGTGGTTCAAAGCCACACAAATAAGAAATAAAAGGCAGGATTTGAACTTCAATGAATAGAAGTGGACAACACTATGTCCATTGTAAAGAATTAATTGTTATTTGAGGTTTACCATGAAGAAAAAGTTTTTGGAAACACAGAATGATGTAGGCTCAAGGCTATCACAAGAAAAGGGGGAAAGTGTTGATGGGATAAGGCTACATAGATTTTCCTACCATACAAATTCCAGAGAATTTTTATTCAAAGCATGGAAAGAAAGATATGAATTCAAAGGAAAATATTTTGGAATGGGGAATAAAAAGGACAAAATTGGCCCTAGTTGGCAATGTTTACAAAGGAGAGGCTGTAAGCACTTCATTCTAAAGACCTTACTTGGGTTTTTTAAAAATGTTATAGTGTATCTAGAAAATAGCAGAGGGCACTGTGTTAACTCATCTTTCATCTATTATATCTTCATAGGAGTTAAAATTTAGAAACAAAACAAGTCCAATAGAAACCAACAATGTAACATGACAGTCCAAACAGCTTATGCAATTTTGTACTGGACTATTAAGCTATTATATACAAAAACCCTACTGTACCATATAAACAATAGCAAAGATGATGACAACCATGATTAATAAAAAGAAGAACAAGGTCTACAAACTCCCCTTGTATTATCTTGGTCAAACCATATATGGAGAATGTTATTTAGTTCATAATGTTTTAGAAAGGACAACAATAAACTGGAACATGTTCAAAGGAAGACTATTTAGGATGGTAAAGGAATGGATGGGAGGAAACTGCTTATGAGGACAGGTTGAAGGAACTGAAAGTCTTTAACCAATACAAGAGATGACTCAGGGAGGAGGATATGACAGCTTTCATCAAACAATTTAAAGGGCTATCATAGAAGTATTAGATTTGGTTGGCATGAGAGTCAGAATGAAAAGCAAAAGGTCAAAGTTTCAGAGAAACAGATTTTGGTTCCACATGAAAAAATACTTCCTAACAATTAGAATTGTTTCAAAGTAAAAAGAACTGCCTCATAAGGTGATGAGTTTCCTGTCCCTGGAAGTGTTCAAATGGGTGATCATTTGTTAGACTCAATGACCTCTGAGGTCCCTTCCAGTTCTGAGGTACTATCATTCTACAGACTATGAGGATAGGTTAAAAAAAAAAAAGTAGATAAAAATCTCTTTCTTTGAGTAATATCTCTGAAGCAGAAACATTTGCAGCACTAAGGAAACTAACCCTAAAGAACCTAAAGTAATAGTAAGCTCACATTAACTTTTCCCTTTCTATTTAGCACTATATCATTTCAATAGCTCTCAGGGATATGTCAAAATCCCAAGGCTGCTCTTCCAGGAAATCAATTACTTTTCTTAAAATTACAATGCAAAGAGAAGTAACCCTTTGAGGATATCAGGATTATAGTTCCCAAATCATTCAACAAAAACCACAATCCCCAAATCCTATTACATTTCTTCAGTGTAATTTTGATGATACAACCTCTGCCTCCTTGTTTCTTGGAAGTCATCCTTTTCTCTCCACATCATCCTTCTGTTAAAGATTGCTTCCAAAGCTCTCTCTTGTTTAATAGCTAATAACTAGCATTTACAAGAGGCCTTTAACATTTGCAAAGTAATTTACATAGATTATCTCATTTGGTCCTCACACTGTCCTGTGAAGTAGGTGCTATTGTTATCCCCATTTTACAGATAAGGAAACTGAGGCACAGAGCGGCTAAGTGACTCTCCCAGGGTCACATAGCTAAAGAGTCTGAGGCAGAATCTGAACAGAGGTCTTCCAAGTTTAGCTCTCTAAACACTGAAGGTCTATCAGACATTTAAAACCCTTTACAATGATTCCAGATTCTCTCTCCATATTGATTTCACATTATTCCCCCTCATACAACCACCATGCTAGACAATGGGCTACTTACTATCACACATTCCTGACAACCTATCTCCTACCTCCATGTCTTTACACAGGTACATTTTATTTACTTTTCATTTAGAGTTTCACATACCTAAAATGTTTTTACTCCTCACCCCTGCCTCTTCAAATCCCAAGTTCCTTTCAAGGCTCGTGAAAAGGGCTGCATCATATACCAGGCAGGCCGTGTTTCCTGTCCCTCCTGGGTTTCCTTGGTGCACATGGACTTAATTAGATACATATTTCCCCCAGAAGAATGTAAGCTCTTTGAAGCAGAAACTGCTTCATTTTGGGTCTTTATCTTCCTCAAACCCAGCATAGGGCTTGGCACATTAGGCAAGGGATTGGACCTCTCATGTCATCAACAGAGGAAAATCCTGGATAAGAGAACTCATGCAGGATGCTCCTTAGAGTCTCAGAGCCTGGTCCCAGGTACCAACACCTGAAATGATTAGCCCCAGGCTCTCAGAAGTGGGACTTGAATCTAGGTCTTCCTAGCTCCAAGGCTAGTTCTCCATCCACTACACCAGATTGCAGGATATGTAATGGGATCTTTTAAAATGCTGATTGAACTGAGTTGGAAATGAATGAGGGGCAGCTAGGTGGCACAGTGGATAGAGAACTGGCCCTGGATTCAGGAGGTCCTGAGTTCAAATCTGGCCTCAGACACTTGACACTTACTAGCTGTGTGACCCTGGGCAAGTCATTTAACCTCAATTGCCCCACCAAAAAAAAAAAAAAAAAGAAAAGGAAATGAATGAGAATCATGGCAAAATTATCACATACTAATACTATGGAGGGTGGGGATGGTGACAGTGGTAGATTTTTTTTTAAAGAATAGGAGAAAGCGTATTAGCCCTCAGGGAATTTATAATCTACCTAGAAGATAAAACAAGTAAACCTGAAACAAACAAAATATAAATGTCTTTTATCTCCCCAGTATCCAGTGGTATTTGACACAAAGGGTTAGGACCAGACTGGTGATTTCATCAGTATGTGGAAATCCTGGATAAGGAAACTCCCTTTATTAATGCAGGTCAGCATATTCTTTGCAATTTCTAATCTTCAAGACTTGCCTAAAGCACTGAGAGATTAGTCACTTGCCCAGGATTACACAGCCAGTAAGTGCAAAGGTGGGAGTTAAATAGAGGTCTTCTAGACTCAAAGGCCCACTCTCTATCACTACACCACACAGCCAGGTACATTAAAGATACTTAGAAAAACTTACTGAAATGAAATGTACATCATGTTATCATTATGTACCTAACACTGAGTTGGGGGAGAGGAGGAAGGAGGATTTTTTTTTTAAGAAAAAGTAAACCACATAGTGTTGACTTTCAGGGACTTAATCTACCTGGAGAGTGTAACGATTGGAATGACGCCACCTGCTGGATACTTACTGTAGAAGAGTTCTGCCCATGAAGCAAAGGTCTTTGAGGGCAAGACCAGGCTTCAGGAAGTGACGCGGACTAGTGGGAGGAGGAAGGAAGAGACTGGCGCTCAGGCTCGCTCTTCTTTCCTCTGGACTCTGGTGGAGAAGGGAGCTAGAAATGCGCTCTCCCTTTAATAGATAGGAATCTAGGCCTTTCTCTCTCTCTTTACCAAATTCTTATTCTCCTTAATAAATGCTTAAAAGTCTAACTCTTGCTAAAGCTTATAATTTATTGGCGACCACTCATTAGATATTTTAGACAGTTTAGCTAGAATTTTAGCCCTTAACAGATGGCTGACCACGAAGGTCCCTTTTAGCACCGTCCTAGGGGGCTTGTAAGGATCAAATAAGAGGACAGGCAAATGACTTAGTAACCATAAAGTACTGTGTTAAAGAGCTATTCTTGTGATTCTCAGACAATACAAGAACTCAATAAAGTTTCTTGTTGGATGTCTAATCAGACATCTCATTATTAAAATCAGTATCTTAGGCTTGAAATCCTCCTTATTATATCAGTAGTAGGTAGTATGATAAATACCCTCTATTCATACGGCTCTCTAGTTTGCATAGTGCTTTCCTCACACCTTGGGAAGTAGCTGAGCCTCCTAAGAGTAGGTCTCCTTTCCCCACCTAGGGCATCTATTGAAACAGATGTTCAAAAGTGCTTGAGTGACCCAGCAGAGTCTATAAAGGCCTCACTACCATCAACTGGGAAAAGATAAGAGTAGCAACAATAATGAAGTTAACCCTATAAAACCCAACGTACAAAAACAAAAAAACCCGAAACCCAATGTATCAGCAATTCTTAACCTTTTTTTAATGAGCCCTATGGCAGTCTAGTGAAGTCCATGGACCTCTTTTTTTTTTTTTTTAAATATGGAAAGCTTCAGGAATTTGCGTGTCATCCTTGCACAGGGGCCATGCTAATCTTCTCTGTTATCAGTCCAATTTTAGTATATGTGCTGCCGAAGCGAGCACCATGGACCTCTTTTAAATGCACAAAATAAAATAAGTTGTATAAAGGAAACCAATTATTTAGAAAAACAATTATCAAAATATTTTTAAAAGTTCACTGACCTTAAGTTGAGAACTTGGGGCTATACAGACCAGTGTTGAATACTTTTTGACTTGAAATTCGTTAATAGAACACATAAATATTGGTCTGGGGAAGGTGGGATAAGGAGTAAATGGTGGAAATTTTAGAGCAAACTAGATGTCCCTGTGGATATCTTAAACTCAACATGTACAAATCTGAAATCATTATCTTTTCCCACAAATCTTATCTCCTGTTCCTTAACTTCTCTGTTACTGCCAAGGATACCCATTAGCCTCCCAGTCAGTCACCCAGGGCTTACAGCATCGGCATTGTCTCTCCTCCAGCTCTAATCCATAGGCTATCAAAGGGATCTTTCTAAATGTCTAACTCTTTAACTTCCGAAACCTCTGATCATGTCACACACACCCCCCCCCCAGTCAATAAGACTCATTGAGTCCCTATGGCCTCCAGGAAAGCCTTTATAACTTGGTCCCTCCCTGCTTCTCCCGATCTTCTCTTTACAGCCTACCCTCACACACTCTTCTCTCTACAGCCTACCCTCAGACACACCGGCTTCCTTGCTGCTGCTCACAGCAGACGCCCACACCTCCCTGTGCTGGGTGTTTTCACTGGGCTCTCCTCTCTTCCTGGACTTCCCTACCTTCTCTTTGCCTCCTGGCTTCCCTCCAGGCTCGTCTAACATCCCATCTTCTGCAAGAAGTCTTGCCTGATCACCCCCTCAATGGTGGTGCCTTCCCTCAGAGATGATCTGTAACTGACCTGTCATATAACCCTGCTTGTACATATTTTGTATGGTGTTTTCCCCATTAGATGGGGAGCTACTTGAGGGGAGGGACTTTGCTTTTCTTTTTATCTCCAATGTTTAGTGTATAAGAGGCTCTTAATAAATGCTTGCTGACTTCACTATTTCAATCTGTAGCTATGAGTAAGAAATATTTAAAAACAATTGTATACTGAATATTTTCTCTCATTTAATACGGATTTTTTGCCAATTTAATTAACATGTATTAAGCCCCTTAAACATGCTTAAACATCTGCCTGCTTCTTTGCACTCACCTAGCCATCACTCTAATTCAAAGCCCTCATCACCTCTTACCTGAACTATTGCACCAGCCTCCCAATTGCTTTCCTTGTCTCAAGACTCTCCAATTCATCTATCAAAGTGATTTTCCCCAAACTAGGTCTAACTGTGTTACTCCTCTGCTCACTAAGCTCCAGCAGCTCTGGCATCAGGGTCAAATAGAAACTTCACTATTTAGCTTAAGGCATTAAGAGCCTCTTACAACCAGGCTCTAGCTGGTCTTTCCAGGCTTTCTGAATATTAGCCCACTTTCTACAATCTACAATCCAGTCAAACTGGCTTTTCTCCTGTTCCTCACACAGGGAGGGCATTAACTTTTCTTCCATAGCCACTCCTTCACTTCCATCTCTAGCTTCCTTCAAATCTTAGCTTAAGTACCAAGTCCTCCATTAGATGCTTCCTGGTTCTCCTCATCTGCCAGCACAAGCCGGACCTTCCAAATTACCCTGTATTTACACATGTGTATGCTACAGAAAGCTCACTGATGGAGAGAGTCTATTCATTCTTTTATAAATGTTTGTCCTTTAGTACCTAGCACAGGGCTTGGCACATAGTCCATGCTTAATAAATGTTGCCTGACTAGCGGTTCTAGGGCACAAAGGCCAAAAAAAGAAACAAAAAGTACTAGTTCTCAAGAAACTTACAACCTAAAGAGGTTCCAGGGGATTCCTTAAGGCACATGAAGATGAACACCCTCATATATTAGGTGAAACATCTGAGTTCTCTGGCAAGTGAGCACAGTGATAGTTTGGTCAACACTATTATGAAGAACACTGCGTTTTAAACAAGTGAGATTCTTTACTTTACTTTTATCATTTCCAGCCTTACTTAAAATCAGTTTTCCTATTTAAAAAAAACAGAAATAACCTTTTCCATCTAGCTACCTCACAAATGTTTTGAAGACTCTGCACTTTGAACTCTGGCTTAGGGGATAGTGAGCTGACCCTGGGGTCAAGAAGGCCTGGACTGAAGTCGAGTCAGCCACATACCGGAGCTCTGAACAAGTCACTTCATTCTGCCACCTCTCTGATGAGGCCCTTGTCCCCTCATGTCTAGACTGTTCCAGGAGCCTGCTTGGTTGGTCTTCCTGCCCTAAGTCTCTAGTCTCATCCACCCTGGTCCATTCAGCTGCCAAAGTGGTATTCCTAACACGCAGGTCTATATCATCCCGTACTCAAACTCCAGTGGCGTCCTCTCATCTCCAGGATCAAATACAAAATCCTGTTAGGCATTCCAAGCCCTTCATAAACTAGCCCCAGTTTCCTTGCTTTTCTTACACTGTATAATCTCTACCGCCTCATAGTCATCAATTCTGTGGCTTCCTTTCTGTTCCCTGAACAAAACACTCACTCTTTTAGTTTTGGGCATTTTCTCTGGCTCTCCCCCAGTGCTTGCATCTTGGCTTCCTTCAAGTCCCAGCTAAAATCCCAGCCTTTTCCCATCCCTCTTTTTTTGGCAGGGGCAATGAGGGTTAAGTGACTTGCCCAGGGTCACACAGTTAGTAAGTGTCAAATGTCTGAGGCCAGATTTTAATTCAGGTCCTCTTGAATCCAGGGCCGGTGCTTTATCCACTGTGCCACCTAGCTGCCCACTCCCATTCCTCTTAATTCTAGATCCTTCCCTCCATCATTAATTTACTACTTATCCTATATGCAGTTTGTATGAATATAGTTGTTTGCATGTTGTCTCCCCATGATTGCAAACTCCTTCAGTGCAGACTGTTTTCTGCCTTTCTTTGTATGCCCTGAAACTTAGTACACCGTGTGGTGCACAGCAAGCACTTAATAAATGCATATTCCCTGACTACCCTAACTCTTTGTGTCCCCAGGCAACTTATTAAGATTTGCATGGTGGGGCCAACAGCTAACTGCAAAGGTAGAACTAGAGGGGCAGCTAGGTGGCACAGTGGATAGAGCATTGGCCCTGGAGTCAGGAATACCTGAGTTCAAATCTGGCCTCAGACACTTAACACTTACTAGCTGTGTGACCCTGGGCAAGTACTTAACCCCAATTGCCTCACTTTAAAAAAAAAGTAGAACTAGTTTCCTCATGGGAACTTCCCTGCCAATTAAGTTACAGGTCAGGATCCCTCCTCACCACTCTGCCCGAAAAGCACCAAGAACAGTCAAACTCTTTCTAAAGTGCAGGTCTGAACTCGTTCACCTTACTCAGTAAACTTCAGTGGCTCCCTATTACCTCTAATAAAATTAAAAACGGTTCAGCACTTAAAACTCTTTACAACCTGACCCCAATTTCGGAACCTAGTTTCCTTCAAGTCTCACCTCAAGCTCAGTATTCTACATGAAGCCCTTCCTACTGCCCATAGCCTACCATAGCCCCACAGCTAATGCCTTGCCCCACAACATCACCTGATCACCATGCATCCAGGCTAGACCCTAAGCTTGAGGTCAAGGATGGTTTAACAGTTGCCTTTGTATCCCTAGTACCTAGCACAGTGCCTGGCATTTTTAGTAGGTGCTTAAAGAATACCTATAGATTAATTATATTGGGTTTAGTAATCACTGACTTTTCAATTAAAAATGTGCACACTTTGTACCATTCCTATGCACTAATGTTATTTCAGGAATCACCGTACATTTGCAGTCCAGTATTCAGTCCTTTTATCAAGGTCTCTGAATGACAAATTTATTGATACAGTTCATAACTGAAGCTCTTCCCAAAAGCCTCTCAGGGGATAAAAGCATTAAGCTTTCATAAAGAAGGAAAAAGGATGAAAAATGAGATTTACTTAAAATATTTGTGCTCCAAATCTTCCTTACAATTTTATACAGTTTTCTCTTTGATAGGGTCAATTATTGATGCTGTCTAGCATGACATCAACAGAAACACCATTTTCCTGGCCTCAATGGTTTTGACCAATGTGCCAAAAGCCCAAATCAATTGTATAATTCAAATATCCTTTTAGGTTCTCTACAAGCATGTCCTGTTGATAATGAATCCAGAGTCTATTAACATTTGTTAAAGAAAACAAAAACAAAGCAGTAGTATTATGACTCAAAGGAAATGAGCAGAAAATGCTAACTTGGTAAAAGTAAAGAGGTATGGGAAATAAATGTGGCAGAGATTAGAACTCTATATCTGATTATAATGAGAGGGAGAAAACATACTTTATTTAGTGGTAGGACTACTACAGTAAGTTTCCCAAACCAGACAGTTTGACCAAATGCTGGTTTAATATTGATCCACATGTGAATTATTACTAACTTGTTTTGTAACACAACTAAATGGTTTTGGCAGAATTACTGCCCAAAAAAGCTATTAAAATTAAAAAGCTAATTTAAAAATACCAGGTTGTTCCCCATGCCTTGAATGTACCCACCCCTTTGCCTCCCTTTCTCAGAATCCCTAATTTCCTTCCAGCCTAATAAATTCAAGGGCCATCTTCTACACTAGGCCATTCTTGATTCCCTCAGTGGTTAATGCCTTCTCCCCCAAGTCACCTATTTTGCATATACCCATACATACATGTATATGTAGTCTTTCTCTTCTATGTGGTAAGCTCCTGTTTTCACTTTTATCTTTGCAATCCCAATGCCTATGTGCCTGGCTCACTGCAGGCACCGAATAAATGCTTGTGAATTGAACATAGATCTAGTATAATTGCCCAGGGTAGTTTCCAAAGCCATTTTCTTGGACTTTTAAAGGCTACCACAAATTAAACAAATGACTTTAACTGATTAGCCTTGAGAGATTATATAGATCTGACTTCTCTCCCTTCCCAACAGGTTATTATGTACAATCCAAACAGGTCACTGCTCACTTGAGCAGTGAGACTCTAGATAAGAGGAGTGCTCAGAGTTCTAAGAAACACTGTGCTTGTATTTGTCATTTGATTTTAAGCAGAGTAGGAACAGGATAAGGAGCAAGAGATAGTAAGTCCTTCCTTACACAGTGGTTAAAACAAACACTCCTTGGCCAGTCTGGAGTTCCGGGAGAATTTAATCTAGTATTCATAGTTTCTAATAAGGCCTGAAAGAATGGGTCGTGAGGTGCCTAGAGAAGGAGAATAATAGTAGGGAGGGGAGAGGAAGGGGGGCAGGGAGACCACAGGGAAGGGGGAGAGGAGGGAGATAGAAGTGGAGGAAGGGTGAGTGAGGAGGGAAGGGAGATCGGGGAGAAGAGAAGAGAAGAGGTGAAGACTGAAGGGAGGGTGTGGGGAGAGAAGAGGGGGAGAGAAGGTGGAGAGAAAAGAGCAGAATAAGGCAATAGATTGGGAGTGTGAGAGCGGGAAGAGAGAAGGGAAGGGGGAAAAATGGAAGAAAAACTGCGGGACCGAGGAAAGAAGGAGAAGTAGGAAGAGAAGAGAGGGACCGAGGAGGGAAGAAGGGAAAAACGGAAAAAAGAGGGGGAGAGGAGTGGGAGAGAAAAGGAGAACGGGGAGAAAGGGGAAAAGGAGGGGGAGAGGGAAAAGAACAGGGGGAAAAAGGGAGAGAAGAGGGTGACGGGGAAAGAGGGAGAGAGGGAAGAGAGCAGGAGGAGAGGGGGAGGAAGGGGAGAAAGAAGAGAGGAGGGAGAGAACGGGAAGGGGAGAGTTCAGGAGAGGGGAGAAAGGGAGAAAGAAGAGGGAGGAAAGAAAAGGGGGTGCAGGGAGCGAACAGGGGAGCGAGGGCAGGAAGGGAGCGGGGAAGGAGCGCTTGGGTGCGGGCGTCCGGGGCAGAGCCCCGGGAGCAGCCGGCCGGGAGCACCTGGGAGCAGCGGGCACACCTGGGCGCCTCGCCCGCCCTCCGCCCGCCCGCAGCCGCCCTTACCTTCCCGGGCTTTGAGCAGCACCGTGTTGGCCACGATGTTCTCAATCTCCATGATCAGCCGCTGCCTCCACCGCCGCCGCCGCTGGGGAGGAGCTGTAGCCTCCGAGGCGCATCTCTCTCCCGGTACCGGCGCCAGTCCCGGAGCGAGGCACTCCCACCGCGACCCCGGGGAGACGCGTCTCCGCCGCCGCCTCGGCGGTCGGCCCCTCAGCAGTCGCTGTTGCTGCCGCCGCCGCCCCCGGCCCGCCCCCGGCGCTAGGGGGTGTGTGTGTGGGAAGACCGGTCCCTGCCGCTGCCGCCCGCGGGCAGGAGCGGGGGGACTGCCGCCGTCGCCCGGCCGAGCTCGGTGGATGCGGGTCACGGGTTTCTCGCCTTCGCGGCTGCTAATGCTGCGGCCGCCGACTCCCGGGCTCTTCTTAGCCCCATAGTACGAGCCAAACCCGCTCCCGGGCCCGGTCAAGTCCCGAATGCCCGTCCCATGGTGGCCGCCTCCTCCTTTCCCCTCCCCGGGGAGGGGCTCAGGAGGCTGAGGCACCGCCTCCTCCGCCCTGCGGTCTCGTAGGCCCTCCCCGCCTCCGTTACCCCTCCACAGCTCCTCCTCCGCCAGCGTCCAAAGGCTTCCCTCCGCTAGGGGGACCCCGACCGCTGGTCCCGCCCACCCGGAGGGCGGCCGATGGGGCGGCACGCGCGCGCTGAAGACTACAACTCCTCGAGGGCTATACGATGGGCTGGAATAAGGAGAATCAAGGGGGAGTGGAAAGGAAGTAGATTTCTGGGCCTTCTGGGAGTTGTGGTCCCAAAGAAAGACCGCCGCTGAGACCGACTCGACTCAAGGTTTGCATGCTGGGATATGTAGTCCCCAGATAGGCTTAGCACTCGACCTGATTAGCTCCGAGCCTTTGCGAGATCTGGGAGAGGAAGGTTCAGTTGTCGCGAGAGTGAGTCGTCAGTCGTCTGGCGGCGTGGCTGTGCACGTTGTTGCCCCGCTACCGGTCAGTCCCAGCTCCTTTCTCAGTTGCCGGGGTATCGCTGAGGCCGTGGGCTCATCGGGTCACTCGTAGGAAGGCTGTGCGTGCGCCATGGGCAAAGCCAGGGGCAAGGCCCTGGGGAGCCAGGCCGGGGGCCGGAAGGCCAAGCCCCCCGCCAAACCCAACCCCTTCGAGGTGAAGATCAACCGGCAGAAGTTCCAGATCCTGGGAAGGAAAACGCGCCACGACGTGGGCCTGCCGGGGATATCCAGAGCCAAGGCCATCAAAAAGGTGAGGGCCCTGGCCGGGACGCCCAGAGATGGGACGCCAAGCCTCTTCGGGACTCAGTTTGCCTATGTGCAAAAGGGCAGGGCTCCGTGGGACTTCGAGTTGGGAGGGAGGGACCTTTCCAGCTCCTCGACGCTTGATAGCATCGTTAATAACCTCGGGGCCCCCCATTCCTCCTCGAGCCCAGGGCGCTCCACAGTCATCCCATAGCAAGAAGAGTCCTAAGGACGCCTGGCTTGACTCTGGGTCAAGCCTTTCTGTTCTCATTTTTTCAGTCGGATCTCGGGCAAAAAGGGGTTGCTAGTGGAAAAAGTTTAAGAAGCCCTGGTTTAGAAAACTAAGAGGTTAAGTGACTGCCCAGGGTCACACAGAATCTGAGGTACGAGGGGGTCATTCTTCAGATTATACAGAGAGGCCTGACATCTTAAAGGGCACTCTTCCCTCTGGCCATAATTTATCCAGAGTTGTCACACCTAACCAATTGATCACAGCTCAGCAAACATTTATTTAAGGATCGGCTGTGTGGGGTTTAATGTGCTGAGGCTTTAGGTATAAGAAAAATGAAATCTTCCCTGGGAGGTAGCTGTGATACAATTGGAAACAGCTCTGAGATGGGAGGCTTGGCTCTGCCTAAACTATGTGGATTAAGGTGAAACCTTTCTCAGCCTCAGCATCAGTCTTTTCAGTGAAAATGCCAGTACCTACATGATCTATCTCATGGGGTTGTTCAGAGGATCAAATAAGATAGTAGGTGTAAAGCCTTTTGCAAACTCTAAAATGTATTGTGTGTAGCCTGTTGTTATTGGAAGGGAGAATGAAGATAGGTAAACAACTGACTAGAATGTATCTTAAAATGACCAAGGGAATAGGGGGAGACAATAATCTGGATGATTCAAGGAGGGAGAAGAATTACTTCTAGCTGTTGGAATCAAGGAAAGGATGCTAACTTTACCTCCCTATTCCTTTGGATGGTATTCTTAATTCTTTAAAAGCCGTTTCTTGTGGATATAACAGTAATAGTGACCATTAATGTCTACATAGCACTTACTGTGTCCCAGGTGTTTAACAATCATTATTTCATTTGATCCTCACAACACTCCTGAGAGGTAGGTGCTATTCTTATCCCCATTTTACAAATGAGAAAACTGAGGCAAACAGGTTGAGTTGCCCAAAGTCGTACAGCTAGTAAGATTTTGAGGCAATATTTGAACTCAGGTCTTCCTGACTCTAGGACCAGTCTGTGCTCTATCTACTGTGCCTCTAGTTAGCTCTCCACTGCTACTTAATAAGCTATATTAATCTCTTTTTGATCCTTCAACTCATTCTCCCCCCATAATTACTATTTCAAATTTTGCCCTCTGTTTTCAAGCCTTCACTTTTATTCTTATCCCCTAAATTCACAGAAGACAACTTCACCTCCTATTCACTAAAATTTCACTTTAGACTGTGAGTTCCATGAGATCAGGCACTGTCTCTTGCTTCCTCAAGCATAGAACTTATGTTACAAAATCCCTGCTCAAAACCCTTCAAAGCTTATTATGGACCAAAGAATACTCAGAGTCCACAGCTAGCATATGTGGGCACAATTTGCACCTGAATTTTGGTTAACTCCAGATCCAACACTCCATAGGCTGGGTAACCTAAGTAAAACACTACCTTTTATTCAGTGTCTCTGCCCCTAGAAGATGCTTCATAAATATGGAATTGAATCGTTGAAGATGGACTCATAGAAGGTGCTGCAGACAGAGCTGATTGCTTTAAAGGAAACAGAACTGTGTGACAGTTGGCCAGAATGGTACATTGTGGCATTTACAACTCTGTTTTGTTGTCAGCTATGCCCCACTTAGATTCGTTGTTGTTCACTTGTTTCAGTTGTTCTTCATGACCCTATTTGGGGTTTTCTTGGCAAAGATACTGCAGAGGTTTGGCATTTCCTTCTCCTGCTCATTTTCCAGATGAGGAAATCCAAACAAACAGGGCTAAGTGACTTGCCCAGGGTCACACACTTAGTAAGTGTCTGAGACAAGACTTGAACTCATGAAGATGAGTCTTCCTGACGCCAGGCCCTAGCACTCTATCCACTATACACCTAGCTGCCCTCAAACTAAGATACTGTATGCAGTAAATAGTATGTACTTGACATGGGACCAAGGCCAACTAATTTCTATTCTTCTTTAATTAACCTCTACCTTTCTTAGTCTTAAAGCCATCAACAAATTTAGAAAAGACCCACTTTGGTAAATAAGAATCAGAACATGGTTTTTATTTACACATTCCCAATAAGATATTTGAAATATCAACATTTGGATGTGTATAAGTGTGTGTGTGTGTGTGTGCGCGCGCGCGCGTGTGCGTGCGCATACATATACACACATATGTATATATTTTCTTGACTGTATATGTGTCTTCAGCTTGCCCATCTCACTAGAGTATAAACTGTTTAAGAGCAGAGATTCTGTACAGCATTCATTACAGTCCTTATAACATCTAATCTAGCATTTTAACTCAATGGACTCTTGGTAAAAATGGAAAATGATTGTGGGTTTTTAGAATGAAAACAGAAATGTGAATAGTGTTTTATTGTTTATTTCCCTAGGCAGGATGATCAAATTATAGTCTTATGCAGATGGACTTTTCTATATCCACAGAACATAGAAAGAAAACTTTTCTCTGTGTCTGAAAAATCTGTTCAGTGGCAATATATATATCCCACTGAACAGATTATTCATATTTGTATATGAATATATATGTGAATGGATTATCCATATTTGTATATGAATATATGTGAACAGATTATTCTTATATGTGAATATATGACCATATAGATATGAACAGATTATTCATATATACATGTATATGAAAGAATGAGCTGGGTTTTTTCAGGTGCAGGGAGCAAAAAAGGTCAAAAAAAATGAAGAGTGGGTTTTTCCTTGGTTTTGGAGGGGCTTAAAGTGCAACTGAGATTGCTTTTATTTGTAACCTGGATTGCTGCAGTTAGACCTTTCTTTGCCTTTTGGGATGCCAACAGCAAATAAGATTAATAAAGACCAGATGGTTTGAGAACTTCATAGCAGTTTGCAAAAATCAGTTGCATAAATCACCATTTTTTGTTATTCCCAGAAGGCTCAGAATTAAATAAAAACTCAATTATGCTTTCAAGGTGCTTCTTTAAGACTAACTAGGTTAGGGGGCAGCTAGGTGGCACAGTGGATAGAGCACCGGCCCTGGATTCAGGAGGACCTGAGTTCAAATCCGGCCTCAGACATTTATCACTTACTAGCTGTGTGACCCTGGGCAAGTCACTTAACCCCAATTGCCTCACTAAAAAAAACCCAACCAAACAAACAAAAAAAGACTAACTAGGTTACAACACATTCCAGTAGCCCGTCCCATACATAGACTATATATATATATATATATATATACACACACACACACACACAAACACAGTGTAAGCGCAAAGTAAGGGTATATACTGGCCACTATAAACACTAGGGCAGTGTGTTGTTGCAGTGGGGTACAGTTGCTAAGGGGTACAGAATTAAGTTATATTCTTCATGGAATTAGTTGAATGGGACAGGAGCAGAGAACACAGAACATTTTAAAATGTATTTTTTATCTGTTATGGGAGATAAAGATTCAAGATTAGAATATAAACCATTGAGGAATAGCCACTAGCTAAACAAAGTCTATCAGCCAGGCTGCGGTATTGAGACTTTTAAAGCTGAATTGGTTAACCTCACTTGTGATTTGATGAAATCAAAGACCATAAACTCAATTCCAAATCATAACATGTTTTGATAGGTCATATTCAGCTTTGAATCAAAGATTCATAGAAGAGGAAGGAATCTTAGCAATCATCTAGTTATTCTTTCTGCCTATGGCCTCCCCATAGGTATCATTGCAGACCAGAAAAGGTCTCATTATCTTCCAGTACTCTGGCTTTGGAATTAGCCTCTTGTCTTGCTTCTATTTCATTAGACTTTCAGCTCAGAAGCTCTTGAATTTATTCCAATCCCTGTATGTTACAGACCTTAAAACAACTTGGTCTTTCCCACCAGAGTTCAATTCCATTCAGTCAGCAACCAATAAGCATTTATTCAGCTACCATCTACTAGGCTGTGGGATACAAATACAAAAAATGTTTAAATCCATACTCAAAGAAGCTTACGTTCTAATGGGGGAAACAAGGATAAGATATATACAACATAACTAAATAAAAACATATGCAAAGTAATTAAATACAAGGTAATTTGGAAAGGAGGGTACTAGTGGTTGGGATCAAGAAAAACTTCCTGCAGAAAATGATGCTTAAGCTGCTTCTTAAAGGAAGGAGAAGGTCTTTGTGAAGCCATAGAAAGGAAGGGGTATATTCAAGGCATGTGGGATAGCCATTGCAAAGGCATGGAAACAGGAGATGAAGTGTCATGGGTGAGAACAGAGAGAAGGCTAATTAGACTCCATTGCAGAGTGTGGGAGGTGAGTAGTAATGTTCAGTGAGGCTAGAAAGAGTTTGGGACCTAGTCTAGCCATTCTGGAAAGCATTTTAGAATTCTACCCCAAAAGTTGCTAAGCTGTACATACCTTTTGATCCAGCAATACTACTATTAGGGTCGTACCCTCAAAAAAAAATCAAAGAAAAGAAAAGGATCCATATGTACAGAATATTCATAGCAGGGCTTTCTATGGTGGCAAAAAACAAAAACAAACTAGGAACTGAGGGGACTCCCATCAATTGGAGAATAAATTGCTGAACAAATTATGGTATATGAATGTGATAGAATACTCTTGTGCTATAAGAAATGATGACAAGAATGGCTTCAGAGAAACCTGGGAAAACTTGTATAAACTCACACCAAGTGAACAGAACTGAACCAGAACACTTTATGCCATTACAACTTTGAAATTCCTAAGAACTCTAAGGTTCCAGAGGACTCCTGATAAAACCTGCTACCTATCTTTCTGCCGGAGGTCCTGTATTCAGGGCTCACAATAGACAGAGCCATTGGAGACATTTGTTTTGCTAAACCATGCATGTTTGTTACAAGGGGTAGGGTGGGGGGTTGTTTGTTTTCTTTTTCCTTGACATCAGGAAGTGACATTTGCTCATGGGTACTGTCTATCAAGGCTACCAGCCAATCAGCTTGAGGAGCCTCCCATTTCTGGGAGGAACACACGAAGTAGGAAGGGGACGCTGGGGGAGGAGTTTTCTCTCTTTTTGTTCCTGACCTCACCGTGGTGGAGGGGAGAGACTCCAGGGGACTTCTCAGGAGAATTGAGCAAAGATAGGATTGCCAGGTTGTAGGAATTCTGTTCTCAATCTTTCTCTTTCTTTTACTATCTTTCAATAAACCCTTAAAAAACTAAACTCGTTTTATCAGTGATTTTAGTCAGTTTCCCCCAAAATTGGGGGAACAGATTAGAACCTACATTTAGACACTTAAATTACACAGTAATAATGAAACCATTTAATCAATAAGTAAAGTAGATGGGTTTTTAAAAAAAAAACTATAAAAAACCAACCATTAAGCTATTATGATTGAAAAAGAGAGTAAGGGGCAGCTAGGTGGTGCAGTGGATAGAGAACTGGCCCTGGATTCAGGAGGACCTGAGTTCAAATCCAACCTCAGGCCCTTGACACTTACTAGCTGTGTGACTCTGGGCAAGTCATTTAACCCCAATTGCCTCACTAAAAAAACAAAAAAGAAAAAGAGAGTAAAACCAAATTACCAGTATCAAAAATGGAAAAAGAATTCACAACAAATAAAGATATAAAAATCATCAGAAAATATTTTGCCCAATTACATACCAGTAAAATGGATAACTTAAGTAACATGGACAAATGTTTACAAAAAATTATAAAATTCCCAAGTTGTTAGGGCAAGAATTAGAGAATTTTAAAAATTCAATTCCAGGGGCAGCTAGGTGGCGCAGTGGATAGGGCACTGGCCCTGGAGTCAGGAGTACCTGAGTTCAAATCTGGCCTCAGACACTTAACACTTACTAGCTGTGTGACCCTGGGCAAGTCACTTAACCCCAATTGCCTCACTAAAAAAAAAAAAAAAGAAAAAGTTTAAAAAAAAATTCAATTCCAGAAAAAAAACTTAACAATGAACCCTCAAAAAACAACACCCCAGGACAAGATAGATTTTGTTCTTCAGTCATATCTGATACTTCATGACTTCATTTGGGGTTTTCTTGGCAAAGATACTGGAGAGGTTTGCCATTTCCTTCTCCAATTTATTTTACACATGAGGAAACTGAGTCAAACAGTGTTAAATGACTTCCCCGGGATCATACAAATAACTAGTGTCTGAGGTCAAATTTGAACTCAGATCATTCTGACTCTAGCCCTAGTACTTTATTCATTATGCAGCCTAGCTGCCCTACTTTGGTAGATAGTATTTTCATCTAAAGCCAAGAGCCAATAATATATATAATTGAGAAGTACTAAAGGCCTTCCTAGTAAGATCTTGGGTAAAATCATCATTATTTTATATAGTACCAAAAATGCTAGTTATAGCAACAAGAAAAAGAAATTGAAAGAGTCAGCAGAGGCAAAAGAGAAACAAAATTAGTGATTTTTGCATATGGCATGATGGGCTACTTGGGACAATCTTGAAATTCAACAAAAATTAATTGAAACAATCGCTTAAGCAAAGTAGCAAAAATTTTAAAAAGCCTGCATAAATCATTAAAATTTTCATATGATAACAACCCCCCCCAAGAGATAGGAAGAGATAATCAGTTCAAAATAACTAAATAATTTATAAAATATTTGGAAATTCACCTCCCAAGAGATACACATTGTATGCTTACAACTACAAAATACTTTTTATAAAAAATAAAGACAGACCTAAATAATTGGAGACATAATTCACTGTTCATGTTTTGAGCCATGTCAATATACTAAAAAGACAGTATTCGAATTAATTTGTTTATTCACTGTCATACCAGCCAAACCTACCAAAGTATTGCTTTTAAAGCAATCTAGGAAAAAAATTATAAAATTCATCTGCAAAAATAAAAAGTTATGAATTTAAAGAGAAATGATGAGAAAAAGAGGGAAGGAAGAGGGCATAGCAGTATCAGATCTCAAATTATACTACAATCAAATTTGATACTAGTTAAAATTACACAAAAAATGATCAATGAAACAGATTGGGTATATAAGATCTAGAAATAGTTGAACATAATAACATTGTATTTCATAAACTGAAAGACATTAGCTATTGTAGTAAAGATTCAGTGTTTAATTAATAACTCCTAGGGAAACTAGGTAGAGGAGAAATAAGATTTAGTCCGTCCTCTCATACCACATAACATAATAAGCTTCAAATATAAAAGTTTAGATGACAAACAAATTAGCAGAGCAGGGAAGGAGATAACTTTTACAACTATGGACAGAGGAAGTATAATTGACCAAGAATCATAGAAAATAAGATGGACAATTTGATTAAAGGAAATTGGTATGGTGCACAAATAAAATCAGTGCAATTAAGAATAAAAGGGAGGGGGCAGCTAGGTGGCACAGTGAATAAAGCACCAGCCCTGGATTCAGGAGGACCTGGGTTCAGATCCAGCCTCAGACACTTGACACACTTACTAGCTGTGTGACCCTGGGCAAGTCACTTAACCCTCATTGCCCTGCAAAAAAAAAAAAAAAAAAAAAGGAATGAAAGGGAAACAGTTAACTTGGAAAAAAATATTGTAGCAAATTTAATAGATTAAAGACTGATACCCCAGATTTAAAAGGAATTGATTCAACTATTTTACCATAAAAGATTGTTGGTAAATAAGAGGTTAAAGGATATGAATAAGGGACAGCTAGGTGGTGCAGTGGATAAAGCACCGGCCCTGGATTCAGGAGGACCTGAGTTCAAATTCAGCCTCAGACACTTGACACTTACTAGCTGTGTGACCCTGGGCAAGTCACTTAACCCTCATTGCCCCGCCCCCCAAAAAAAGTTCTCTGTCAAAAGGATGGAGATAGCTTTAGAAAAACCTAGGAAGGCTTGTATGCAAAGTAAAGTGAGCACACCCAGGAGAACAGTTTTTACAGAAAAAGAAATATTGTAAAGATAATCAGCTTTGAAAGACTTAATAACTCTGCTTATCATCATGATGAACCACAATTCTAAAGGACTCATCCTGAAATGTGCTGTCCATCTCCACATAGAGAACTGATGGACTCACTGCAGATAGAAGCACAGTTTCTTCTCTTTTCTTGCTTTGTGTATATGTTGGGCAGGAGGGGCAGAAAAAACTAAAGTGAAATTTTGTTTTGCATGGGTATGCATATTTGTAATATGAGATTTGTTTTTCTTCTCTTCCCAATGGGTAGGAGAAAGGGAAAGGAAAGGAAGAGAATTTGGAGCTTAGAATAAAATTTAATTTAAATATTAAAAATAAAAATGCCTTGGAGTCTATCCCATTAAAAATTTTTGATAGACTTTATTATAGCATGTTCTGCCATTTTGTTGGTCTGGCAAAGGGTGCAGGGAAGAGGACACAGCAAAGAGACTGGATCTGTGATTTTATTGGTTCAGGGAGCTTGGTGAGGCATGCTACTAATGAAAAGTCAGAACTTTTTCTCTAATTTATGGTCTTTGAAAGTTGCCTGGGTCACCTAAAGGTTGAGAGATTTTGGCAAAGTCACATAGCCAGGATATTTGAGAGGCAGGACTTGAACTCTGGTCTTTGGAACTTTAAAGCCTGCTCTTTTATCCACTATAGGAAGCTAGGTGGTACAGTGGATAGAGTACCAGGCCTGGAGTCAGGAATTACTCCTCTTCCTGAGTTCAAATGTGGCCTTTCTAGCTGTGTGACCCTAGGCAAGTCACTTCACCCTGTTTGCCTTAGTTTCCTCATCTGTAAAATAAGCTGGAGAAGGAAATGGCGAACTACTCCGGTATCTTTGCCAAGAAAACCCAAATGGGGTCACAACGAGCTGAATATGACTGAACAACAACAAACTCTATCCACTACGTCTGTGCCCTGCCGTGCTGGCTCTCTTTTGTTGGGCTGAAACACAATCGGTGATATTTGAGGGGATTGCCTCAGATCCAGGCATTGCTCCTTTATGAATGTCAGACCACCCCACCCAACTTGTTAGCGTATTTCATTTGTATAAACTTTGCCTAGCATTCTGTCATGTCAGCTCAGCTCTGTTTGTTCTCATTGCATTAGATTCTACTTTGATCTTGAATAAGGCATCTAGTATCATGAACATGTAGGCCTTTCAGGAATCCCGAAACATCAGTGGCTAAAGAAGGAATCTTTAACATTATTGCTTCTTTTCAAATATGTTGTGACCATGAACCACAATTATAGCCTCTTGAACATTCCCAAAATTCAAAGTCTTATGTGCTAAGGGTCATTTGTATTAAATTATTCATGTTGTATTTGATGGGGACTCAAAACAAGCTACTACCTTTTTGGCCTTGTAGAAATCTCGGCCTCCTGCTTCCTCATCTGTAAAATGAGAGGGTTGGGCTAGGTAATCTCTCAGATCCCTTCCTTGTCTAAATCCTGTACTTAAGTTTGAGAAGTCAGTAGAAAGAATTTAAGATGACCACGGTCCCTTTATATGTAACAAAATAAATGTCTAGTGAAGAGGACCTGACATTGTTGTGGCATTGCATTATAAATGTCTCCAAGGAGAATCTGTGTGACTCAAGAATGTGTAAAGCTTCACATCATGCATATTTCCCACAAACAGCTATAGTGCCTATTCATTCTAAATGTTACTGGGTGGTCTATAAATTGACTTTATTAGTCCCATCAAAATTTTAAGCTGTATTTTTGTGGGAAAGAAAGTGCTTGAAAAAATAACCATTAGAAAGTGTGCTAGCCTTTATGAGGATCAAACTTTCTGTTTAATATTTCCAGCCATTTATTCACAAAGATTATTCTTTTCTTTCTCTTCTCCCCCATTTGATCATCTCAAACATAGCCACTCTGTTGGTATCAATCCACTGCTTAAGTTTCCCAAGCCATATCCAGGTATGTGAAACAGTTAAGACTAGAAGACTGATCCTATGT